>NW_003302554.1:14873268-15083561 GCF_000004255.2 Arabidopsis lyrata subsp. lyrata
CCAGCTTGAAATCTCCAAGTCGCTTACTCATTGTATGGGTATTTGTATCTTGCATAGGACTTCACTTCCCCATCACTCTCTTGTGTAGTCTCAGAAACCTTGGAGAGAGAAGAAAAAACTATATCAGTCACAAATGTCAGCCACTGGAAAAGCTTTACCCTGAAGGTCAGAGATTCATCCCTGAAACGCAAGTTTTCTGTGGGGATAAACCCGGCCAAGAACACATTGATTCCTTCTCTGACAGAAAAGGGGAGAGTCACGACACCATATGCTCCTGGTTTCCCATACAAACAGCACACGAAATCCGAGAGATAGTCAAGGACGCTGAGGTCGTGCTCCACAACAATTACGTAGCTACAACAACAAAAAGGCGAAGCCCATGTAAGCAACATGTATCTTAATCAGTAAGATAAACTCAATACCAAGGAGTTCAGAAGATGAGAAAAACAAACCTGTCATGCCTGAGGAGTGAGCGTATAACTTGAGCAGCTTTGAGTCTCTGCCTCACATCGAGGTAGCTAGATGGTTCATCAAACATGTATATATCAGCTTTCTTTACGAAAACTGCGGCAATCGCAAACCTCTGCAGCTCTCCACCAGATACTTGTCTTGCTTCACGCTCCAAGACCTGGTTCAACTCCATATCAGCACAAATCTCTTCCATCATTCCTCTCTCGTCCATCTCCTCAAGCTTCTTCCCAAGATTATCTTGAACAAATTCTTTTATGTGGTCAACATGTTGTGGCTTTATAGCAGTCTGTCATACATACAAGGGGCATCAGACTCACTTAGTGAGCTGCTTCCTTCAGAATAAATATCAAGAATAGTTTGGACCCTAACCTTTAGATTCTCTTCTACGACTCGGATGAAGTAGCTTTGAAGTTCTGACCCGCGGAAGTGAGTCAAAATTTCTTCCCAGTCAGGAGGAGTCTGCCCAAGAAGTAGTAGAATACTCGATCATACCAAAATTACGGAATAGACGCCTTATATGCCTAAGAGGTAAAGAAACTTCGAAGAGTCTATAGTTACATTAAATCTGCCGAAAATTGGCTTGAGGTCTCCAGCAGGCCAGATTTTGAGACCAGTAGTTTTGCCATTACCATTGGTTCCACGCACGCCAAGAACTTGCCCCGGCCGTGGAACCGGAAGCCTGTAAGCCGAGAAACAACATATGAGAGCCCTAAATACAGATTATCAAACAGATTCCACAAGGCAAAAACTTTTGATCAGCTAACCTGTGCAGTTTAAATCCATTAGCCCCATATCGATGGGTTGTATCTTTGGCTAAGTCCTTAGGAAGATTGATAATCTGAATACCTTCAAAGGGGCATTTCTGAAAAATTGTGCACCAACAAATCATTCTCACTCAAACTAGAGGAAGACACATTCATCCATTCATTCTAAAAAGATATATAAGTACCTTAACACAGATACCACATCCAATACAAAGCTCCTCTGATAAGAAAGCAGTCTTGGAAGTAGGAGCAACCTCGATACAAAGTTTCCCTAGAGATAGAAAACAAGGCATAAAAACCCGTTCTTTATGTAGAAAAGAGTTTCAAAACTCAGAAAAGTACCAGTCTTGACAACAGGACAGCTCTTCTTGCACTCCTGGCGACATTTCTTAGGCTTGCACCGGTCTTCACTCACGATAGCGATTCGCGTCAATCGATCTGCCATCCCTCAGAATATACTACACAAATACAAGATACACAAATCAATATTTATCTGACCATCAAAAGGGAAGTCTTTATAGGATGTTAGGTTTGGCAATCATCAATGGTGCTGGAAATTAGCAGATGCAAACAATAACAGAGCTAATGACTAGTAAAACCTAAATATCAAACTGTAACGTTTATGTAGAATTACGTATAACAGATGTCAATGTTTGACGACAACTCTCAAACTACACTTTGAAAAGGACCAGTAAACCAATACATGTGACATCATGTCCTATTAATTAATTAAATACTATGATTGTCAATTATAACGGGTTGATTAAGAAAAGACTTTGAACATGCAAGTATGAACGAGACACAGACACATTGACTGTGACGAAAGGAAAACGTCGGCACACCGTGTCAACACAAAATAATATTCTGCCGCCAATGTAGCACTGCCACGTTGCCAATTGGTAAATTAAATATGGTAAATAGCTCAAAATAATGAAATGTTAGGTTTGCGTTATCATTTTCGTGTTTTTTACTTTTATATATTAAGAGCTAAAGCTAATTTTAGTCAATAACCATTTTTTCAATGCAGAAGCGATAGAATAAACTGTAATCAAACTAAATTCGGTAAAATATTTTCCAAGAAAACAAGTATAAACATCTTTTAAAAGTCTTTTTTCTTGTTACAGTGCAATAATAGACTACAAGTCTTAGTCTTTTTTTGAATATTAGTTCGGTGGAGACTCGAGAGAAAGGTAATAATATCAAAAGTAAGAGAGAAAACTTTTAAAGAAAAAAAAAAAATCATTTGTTTCAGCCTACATAGTTACATGTTTTTAATAATAATAACTAGGAAACCGCAAAATAAAATTTTAAAATAGTTAACATTGGTAAGAACACCAAACCAAACTCTTAGACCACCCCCAAACTCTTTTGTTGTGTCTTTTAGACTTGCTAGCTTATTCCAAATGATACGATCGATAAAAGAAGACATGAAAGCAGAAAATCCTCATATTTTATGATTATTAGACATGGTTATAAATGACATTTTTAAAAATATATATATTTCATCTGCTAAAAAAATTTCTCAGTGTATGTAACCCTACTAACAAAGACTATAATAAACAGAAGAAAAACACAAAGATGCAAAACGAATGAAAATCAAAAGTTTTGCTTTATTCCACGCTTGATCGTGGAGCAACGCCAGCCCTCCAAATACCATATATGAGTCATGAGTGATACCGACCATCTTTAGTCACACTTCTAGCGATTGAAAAAACAGCAAGTTCTCTGCTAGGTGTTTGCTTTATACTTCAGTGAAGGGAAGGAGTTAGGAATGCATGAAGGGAAGAGTCTCAAAGCTTGTATCTTGCAAATATATTAGGGAGCACAATAGATTGTGGTAAACTTTTCACCTCAGGAAGCATTCGATACAAAGCAGTTACTACTGAAGACCAATTTGCATGTTTTTATACCAGTGCCCTTAACCGTATGGGCTTCGAGCTCGATTTTCTGCAAGCAAAATATAGAAAAAGATGCAAATCTTTCATCTTTCATCGCAAGTAAAGTCGTAAGTGTACACTTAAGAGGAATAGGATAAAAAGAAACAATGCCTTCCTAGGGCCGAGTTTTGCTACCAAGATATTTTGAAAGCTCGGTGTGATAGGATTATCAACAAATTCAAGGAAGAAATCGTGGTTGCGCAGCTGAACAAAGTGTAAGTTTTTGGGTTTGTGGTTGAACGTCCTGATTTGTTGAGAAGTTCACTTCCATGTGGTAACCATTTCAATTTATTTGTTATAACTAAAAGAAATAAAATTCCTATCTTGAGATATCTGTATTACCTTAACGACGTTGGTCAACTTTCAGACATGTCACATTGCCTGATCGTTTTCTAAGACACATAGATAAGATAAAATAAGCATGACAAAAAATTATTAGCTTACGGAGATGGTTCACACGCCACTGAATAATTTTATACCGGATAAATATTCAGAGAGCCTTGAATCTGCGGCAATTGGAATACTGGACACAACTCAGCTATCAGATCCTTTGGACACCATTGGTAATTGCTGCATCGACACGGATCATATCGAATTCCATATCTGTCATATGAGACTATTTAATCACATCTACTTTGAAATTGCAAAGAAGTTTTATAGTTTCACACTGTTGTTCACTATCATAGCTGCATAGGCAGTCCCGAGTAAAATGACAAGTTTAAGAAGATATATATATATATAAGTGCAACAACTTATTAGACATCACAATTAGTGGAGAAATCAAAACAAAGATGCATATGAAGCAACATTAATTAAGAGGAAGAAAACAACCAAATAGAAATTAAAAAAAAAACAATAAAATGGATAATAATCATCCAAATGCGGAAAAGTATATGAACCAGATTTCCAGAACTACCACACTTAAAGAACATAAGCAATCCCAAAGCAGCAGCATCAGTTTCTTTTCAACATCTAATCGAACATTCAAAAGAAAAAAGGGTGTATTTATAAAATCTACACATTGAGAAGTGACAAGATCAACCAACCACAAATATGGAAGGCTTACTTATTCTCAACGAATCATAATCATGCTAGAAATAAAAAATTAAGTAACAAAAAGTTTAATATGACAAAGATTAATGACGATTGGATTTAGAAAAGATAAGAAACTTCAATTTGTTGATAGAAGAGTTATCATTTTTCTAGAATTCATGTATCAAAACACCAACAACTAGTAATATCTAAACAAACTGTTCAATTATTCAATGAGTCATGAATCTATAAAATCAATCAAAACAGCAACACTCAAAGATAGACAGATTTGAATACATGATGTGACACTATATATGTCCACAAGAAGAAATCGAAATTACGCTGCCGCTTTAGATATCTATTCAATGACATCTAAAAAGAACAACTTTGACAAGAGACTTACATCTGGGTTTGCCGAGTTAGAGTGACACAAAAACAATGATAAAGGTGGACAACCATTTTCAACGGAGATATATTATTGATTCATGCCGATTTACAAATCCAGTTAAACGATTAAAATTCAGAGAGTTACTAATCAAAGGGGTTTAAAAATGAGAGTATCAATAATTCTCTTTAATAAAGCATCTCAGCCATCAGATTAAAAAAACACAATTCATCGTTTCTAAATCGATGGATTCAGTTCTATATCAAACCCCAAAAAAAAATGAAGAAGATGGACAAAACCTAAACCCAGAAAATCAACCATGCAATTGTATCGTTATGAAAAGAGGCAAACACACTTAGAAAAAGTGTGATCGATTAGAAGTGGGAGGGAATGTACAATAGAGGATCGCTGGCTCTGTGGGCCAAAATCGACTGCGTCGGAAATTGGTACTCCATTTAGGAGGGGTTATTGGTTCATAGATTTATATGGAATTAGAAATCCAAACAAAAATCATTTGTTATTCAATCATTGATTTTAAAATCCTAATTAAATTCATGTGTTATTGGTTCTATGATTTATAAATACTAGTTAAAATCTTATGTTATTCGTTTAGTCATTTGTTTTTGGATTTGAGAATCCAAATTATGTTTTAAATGGAATTGAATGGAATTGAAAGAGAAAAATAGAAGGATTCAAATCCATGGGTAAACACATGTTATTTCAAAATCCATATATCTTGATTTCATAATTAATAGAAATTTTCAAATTCTATATGGATTAACAAAGTAACAAACTAATGACACCCCCTTAGTCTAACGGTTTTTGTTTGAAAAGGATTCAGAAGAGATTCATGAAATAATTCAGAAAAGAGTACAAAGTCAGATGTTGTTTCACGGTTTCAATAGGTATGAATGACGATGAAGAAGCACAACCAAAGGTGGTAAGAATTGAGAAGACGGAGACGCGATGCTTTACAAAGGAACCTGAACAAAAGGTTGCAATTGAAAAGACACGTCCTTTGCTTTAGTTAATTTACGAGAAAAAACCACGGCCCTTAGATTAATAAAAAGACTAACTTCAACCGTTGGATTAAAAAAGATGACGTCAGCAAACCCACAAAATGTTCCATCAATTCAGATGTACAACTTTAATAACTTAACTAGATTTTACCCCGCGGTACACCGCGGATCGATTTTTTTATAACTAAAAAATTATTTAGCAAAATTTTAAGTTGTATTTGTTTTGTTAATATTTTTTATTTTGTTTAGTGTTTCTGATTTTATAATTAAATTTTGGTTTATAATTCTAGGATTTCATCCATAGTATATTGTTTAATATTAATATCGATCCAAACCCGTTGCACCATATAACTCCGTCCCGTAAAATCAAACATCATTTGTTATTTTTTTGAATAATATTTTTATCCACTACGGGTCGCAGATTCATGCGGATAAGCCCGTAGAGAGTTGCGGGTTTGCGGGTCGACCCGCCAAAAAAGAAGCTATCTTTTGAAACCCTTTGTTTTATTTAGAGGTTTTGAGAAAATATCCCTAAAAAATAATTTTCATTATATGAAAAAAAAAAGTAGAAGAAATTGTAGTATCAACATTCCCGATTTTTACATCACTCGTTACTATTAATTTTTTTTTTTGCAGATAAAAATCAGAACTTAACTAAGTCGAGATTTTTAAAAATATTGTGTAGAGATTTTTGGTAAATTGTTGAAAACATATTTGATTTCAAAATCTTTACTTAAATAGATAAGGAAAGATTTTGTAGAGACTTTTGCTAAATATATGATAAATGAATTTCATTTAAAAATTTTTACTTAAATAAAACAAATCTAAATAATTAATGTTAATGGCATGCCATTGTAAATACTTCTCAACTTCATGATTTATTTGCTAATTGTGATCCAAAAATGTATATATAGATATTCGGTAGAGTTGTGGAAACCTTTCTTTTCCTCTTATAATATTTTTGTCTGATTAATGGTAGGTTCTTAATATGTGGTTCTTAAAAAAAAATATTAATATAAAAATAAAATTTATAATTATAGAAAATTTAATAATTGTTGCAAATTAAAAAAATTAAAACATACATGAGATACAATTTATAACATAATTCACAAATATTTTAAACTTAATTTCTTCTATATTTTGTTCATATATGCTCGACCAAATCATTCTTCAATTGTTGATGCATACCTCGATCACAAACTCGAGCTCTATTATCGAAGAAATTAGAAGGCGTATCTGTAGAATATGTGAAATCCGTCCGATCAAAACGCCCCCACGTGGCACCTCTTAACCCTCAAAATTAATCTTAGCTAAGGAACGTTCCTAAGCTAAGGAACGTTCCTTAGCTTATTAAGATATTAACTATTTAATTTAAATCACTATAATACCTAAGATTCAGCTAACATCCCCCCTATAATGATGCTCTTAACTGAAAAATACTATCTCTTAACAATCACTTTTACAAATAAATTATTTAAATATTACTAAGATCTATCTTTAAGAAACTACCTATAATGATGCTCTTAGTGTTTTCCTCTTAGTAGCCAAATTAAACTCAAAATAAATGATTTTCTCAGCCTGAGTACTTTGAGATATATATATATATATATATATATATATATATATATATATATATATATATATATATATAAAGGATGGGGAAATTGATAAAGGAGAGAACAGAGAGTGCAGTTGCCAATTGCTGGAAATTGATACTCTTACATGGTTAAAGTTGCAACAAAGAGTCTTCATAGGCTCATTTCATTATCTGATTTCAAATCTTAAAGCAATGAATATCAGTAAATACACATCTTAACCAAAGCTTAAGCTTCGCTGAGTTTTATCCTCAACAACAACAACTACTACTACTAGTAAGTAGTGGGAACGTAACACAGAGAAAATTGCACTCTCCCTTGGTTAAATGATGAAGCCCTAATCCAAATCTTGCACAGCATCACCATAGCCTTTGTCGTTTGGTTTGTGAGCTTCTTTGTTTTTAGGCCCATTGTCATGTTTTCTTTTTATAATAAAATAATTCAAATCATATTCAAGCTTTACATTGTGATTATGTTGGTTCATATTAATCAATAATTAGTTGAAGAAAAATAAAATAAAAATATTCAATAATATTTCCATTTTTACTTGTACAATTGCGAGAGAATCTTAAAGTCAAATTCCTTAATCAAATGATACAAATTTCAAAAACGAAAAGATTGAGAATTAAAAAGAGTTGATATTTTGATGTGTGACATAATACATAGTTATATTCGAAGAACTTAACTACAAAATCGTGTGCGATGAAAGAAATTCTGAAAATTTCATGCTTGGCATTTCAATAATCTCTATGCTAATTGGCCAATAATTATAGTAAGTTTTAAATTGATTTTGTGGATTGACGACTTGATGTGAACTAAAGTTGTTATGCGTATATCTCTCTGTTATACAGTCATAGAAATTAGTAAGTTTTGACGTGTTTATGCCTTGAAATTGTGTACAAAAAACAATAAAGTGAAACCTTTTTTAAAAAAATGTTAACTTGTTATCTATATTTTGACGTGTGATTATGTTGTATTAGAAGAGCTAAACTACGTACTAAAGCAAATCTGTCACTTTCATGCATGGTATCCAATGATCTCAATGCTAATTGGCCAATAATTATAGTAAGTTTTCAATGTGTAAAGGTGAAATTTCTTCTTTTGTTTTTTTAGATGTATGTACGCGTTTTTACGACTCAACAAGTTAAGCTAAAGTGATCCACTTACAATCGTTGGTAACAACCAAAGGTCTTAGATTTTCTTATAAATATCACATGTGTGTTTAGTAAGTCTCTATCTCTCAAAACACAAAATATCACTAGAGAAGAACAAGAATGGAGAATCCAAATTTCGATACACTTCCTGAACATCTACAAATGGAGATTCTGTCACTGTTGCCTCTGCAATCCTTGGGTGTATGCCTCTGCGTCTCAAAGCAATGGAGATCTTTAATCCGCTCCCAAGAATTCGAAGATCTTTACTTGAGCCGATGGATGGCAGACGATAATGACGTAGTGTTATTAGATCTGCTTCGACCATAATTAAATCTTCAAACGTGAGGTCTGAAGAGCTTAGTGTCATTGTTCGTCTCATATATTTCTATTGTCCGTTAATAATCTTTATTTATGCTAAATAATATATAATGTTGTCTCTCGAGTATGTTATTGGGATTATTCGAATCCATTTCTATTGTCGTACATTAATCTTTGTTATGTTATATAAATAATAATGTTCCATCAATTCAAATGTAACTTTAATAACGTAATAGTTTGGTAGAGTTGAGGAAACCTTGTTTCTCTAAGTAGCCAAATGGTCTCTTATGAAGTCTCTACTGGTCTTATTCTTATTGTGCGCCTTGTGAGCGTGTTTGTATCCGCGAAGGCAATCATCGCTCGGATGTCCCTTTGATGTATTATTGTAAATTAAAGAAACAGAACATGACTTCAAATAATTAATATAATATGCATGTTTACCTGTGCAGAACAAAACATTAAACATGATCCAAGAAACAAAACATGACTTCAAATAAATCTAACGCATTTCATGACTTTAATTTGCTTTGCTTAAGGCGATCGTCAGAGTTTATACACAACACAAACACAACAATGGGTTTTGAGAAATCCCCGGAAGACGCTAAATTAAAAAACGTGTGTTGTTAATTTATTGTAAAGGATTTGTTATTATTTTCTCCTATTTGATATTTCGTTTTCAGTTCTTTTCTAAAATTTCGTCATCATAATGGGAAGAGAAAAACATAGCGACTTTGGTTGTTGTGTTTTTGGCAGTTGCTGTGAGCTCTAGGACCACTCAAAACTACCCACAAAATCCTACGGATTCAGAACCGGAAGGTCAGAAAAAAGTGGGAATGACAGTCCGGCTACCGGAGGAGCTATTCAACTATTATCAACTATTGAGTCTCTGAGTCAGTTTACGAATTTCTATTGATACCAAAAAAACTTACTAATTAATTCTATGAGCAAATGAATATACTCTGAGTAAAATATATATACCTATATTTTTTTACGTGTGACACGTTTTTTCCTTGAAATTATCTACAAAACACTAACGTGAAAAACTATTTAAAAAGTTAAGGTGTTATATATCTATATATTTGACGTGTGATTCAATTTATTCGAAGAATTAAACGGTTAAAACGTGTACGATGAAACTCAAGATGTGTGGATGAGTAGATATATATTGTAAAAACAACACCTTTCAAGTCATGCTTGGTACCAAATATCTCTCTGCTAATTTAACAATACAAATTAATCAATACGTTTTGACGTATAACACATTTGTTCATGCAATTACACATAACTAAAGTGAAAACCTTTTTTTAAAAAAAGTTAACCTCATTATCAGTATCTTGACGTGTGATATAGTAGTTGTATTCGAAGAACTAATTAATTACAAAAACGTGTGCGATGAAAAAACTCTGTCAAATTTTCATGCTTTGTATTTCGATATGCTAATTGGCCAATAATTATAGTAAGTTTTAAATTGATTTTGTGGATTGACGACTTGATGTGAACTAAAGTTGTTATGCGTACAACTCCTGTTAATTAATAGTCATAGAAATTAGTAAGTTTTGACGTGTTTATGCCTTGAAATTGTGTACAAAAAACAATAAAGTGAAAACCTTTTTCAAAAAATGCTAACTTGTTATCTATATTTTGACGTGTGATTCTGTATGGAAAAGCTAAACTACGTACTAAAGCAAATTTGTCACTTTCATGCATGGTATCCAATGATCCCAATGCTAATTGGCCAATAATTATAGTAAGTTTTTAAGTGTTGAGGTGAAATTTCTTCTTTCCGTTTTTTAGATGTACGCGTTTTACGACTCAACAAGTTAAACTAAATTGATCCACTTACAATCGTTGGTAACAATCGAAGGTCTTAGATTTTCTTATAAATATCACATGTGTTTTTAGTAAGTCTCTATCTCTCAAAACACACAAAATATCACTAGAAGAACAAGAATGGAGAATCCAAATTTCGATACACTTCCTGAACATCTACAAATGGAGATTCTGTCACGGTTGCCTCCGCAATACTTGGGTAAATGCCTCTTCGTCTCAAAGCAATGGGCATCTTTAATCCAATCCCAAGAATTCAGAGATCTTTACTTGAGCCGATGGATGGCAGACGATCTTGACGTAGTGTTATTACTATTAGATCTGCTTCGACCAAAATTAAATCTTCAAACGTGAGGTCTGAAGAGCTTAGTGTCATTGTTCGTCTCATATATTTCTATTGTCCGTTAATTAATCTTTATTTATGCTAAATAATAATGTTTGTCTCTCGAGTATCTTATTGGGATTATTCGAATTCATTTCTATTGTCGTACATTAATCTTTGTTATGTTATATAAATAATAATGTTCCATCAATTCAGATGTAACTTTAATAACGTAATAGTTTGGTAGAGTTGTGGAAACCTTTTTTCCTCTTAGTAGCCAAATTGAACTTAGAATAAATGATTTTCTCAGCCTGAGTACTTTGAGATATATATATAAAGGATGGGGAAACTGATAAAGGAGAGGACAGAGAGTGCAGTTGCCAATTGCTGGAAATTGATACTCTTACTGGTTAAAGTTGCAACAAAGAGTCTTCATAGGCTCATTTCATTATCTGATTTCAAATCTTAAAGCGATGAATATCATAAAATACACATCTTAGATACCAAAGCTTAAACTTCGCTGAGTTTTATCCTCAACAACAACTACTACTACTACTACTAGGTAGTGGGAACGTAACACAGAGAAAAATGCACTCTCCCTTGGTTAAATGATGGTACCCTTAACAAAGCATCCATTCCTCGCGATAAAGATGAAGCCCTAATCCAAATCTTGCACAGCATCACCATTACCTTTGTCGTTTGATTTGTGGGCTTCTTTGTTTTAAGGCCCATTGTCATGTTTTCTTTTTATAATAAAGATAATTCAAATCATATTCAAGCTTTACATTGTGATTATGTTGGTTCATATTAATCAATAATTAGTTGAAGAAAAATAAAATAAAAATATTCAATAATATTTCCATTTTACTTGTACAATTGCGAGAGAATCTTAAAGTCAAATTCCTTAATCAAATGATACAAATTTCAAAAATAAAAAGATTGAGAATGTAAGAGAGTTGATATTTTGACGTGTGGCATAATTCATAGTTGTATTCGAAGAACTTAACTACAAAAACGTGTGCGATGAAAGAAACTCTGTTAATTTCATGCTGGGCATTTCAATAATATATATCTATGTATTGGAGATATCTTGGGGAGCAAGATGTGTATCTTGCGGACCAAGTACTTTGGGCTATGAAAACCCGTGTAGAAGTGAAGCCCGTGAACCCGAAAGAAGAATTTTCTAGATCTTGAATATTGTCTTAGCATATTTACTTTTAAATTGGCCAATAACTATAGTAAGTTTTAAATTGATTTTGTGGATTGACGACTTGATGTGAACTAAAGTTGTTATGCGTATATGTCTCTGTTAAACAGTCATAGAATTTAGTAAGTTTTGACGTGTTTATGCCTTGAAATTGTGTACAAAAAACAATAAAGTGAAAAGCTTTTTTAAAAAATGCTAACTTGTTATCTATATTTTGCCGTGTGATTCTGTTGTAATTGAAGAGCTAAACTACGTACTAAAGCAAATATGTCAGTTTCATGCTTGGTATCCAATGATCCCAATGCTAATTGGCCAATAATTATAGTAAGTTTTTAACGTGTGTTGAGGTGAAATTTCTTCTTTCGGTTTTTTAGATGTACGCGTTTTACGACTCAACAAGTTAAGCTAAAGTGATCCACTTACAATCGTTGGTTACAACCAAAGGTCTTAGATTTTCTTATAAATATCACATGTGTCTTTAGTAGGTCTCTATCTCTCAAAACACAAAATATTCACTAGAGAAGAACAAGAATGGAGAATCCAAATTTCGGTACACTTCCTGAAGATCTACAAAAGGAGATTCTGTTACGGTTGCCTCTAAAATCCTTGGGTGTATGCATCGGCGTCTCAAAGCAATGGAGATCTTTAATCCGCTCCCAAGAATTCAGAGATCTTTACTCGAGCCGATGGAAGACGCCACACGATCTTCGCCAAGCGCTAATTTATCTGCTACTCTGGTAGTCTACCATGATTAAATCTTCAAACGTGAGGTCTGAAGAGTTTAGTGTCATTGTTCGTCTCATATATTTCTATTGTCCGTTAATAATCTTTATTTATGCTAAATAATATATATATATATATATATATATATATATATATATATATATATATATATATAATGTTGTCTCTCGAGTATGTTATTGGGATTATTCGAATCCATTTCTATTATAGTACGTTAATCTTTGTTTATGGTATATAAATAATAATGTTCCATCAATTCAAATGTAAATTTATAATAACGTAATAGTTCGGTAGAGTTGAGGAAACATTTTTTCTCTTAGTAGCCAAAATTGAACTTAGAATAAATGATTTTCTCAGCCTGAGTTCTTAAGATTTGAAAAAGGATGGGAAATTGATAAAGGAGAGGAGAGATAGTGAAGTTGCCAATTGCTGCAAATTGATGCTCTTACTTAGAACTGTCAAATGGTCATCCGACCATGGGCTAAGCCCAGTCCATAATAGTATGGACGGTCCGTGGTCAGCCCATAAATAAAATGGGTCATCTGGTCTAAAGACCAATTTTGTCCATGGATAAGAGTCTTACTGGTTAAAGTTGCAACCTGAATTTTAAGTTACCGAACTATGCAAACAAAGAGTCTTCTGACTCTTCTCCCAAGTCTCATTTCATTATCCGATTTCAAATCCTAATGCGATCAATATTAATAAATACTAAATACACATCTTAGGTACCAAAACTTAAGCTTCGCTGAGTTTTATCCTCAACAACAACAACAACTACTACTACTACTACTACTAGGTAGTGGGAACACAGAAAAAAAAAATCACTTTAGAAAGCATCCTCGTGATAAAGATGAAGCCCTTGTGTAATTTCCAGTTCCAATAAAAGTTTCAATGTTTAGTGAAAAAGAAAAAAAAAAAAAAAGACGAAGCCCTAATCCAAATCTTGCACAGCATCACCGTAGCCTTTGTCGTTTGATTTGTGGGCTTCTTTGTTTTCAGGCTCATTGTCATGTTTGCTTCATTAAACCCATTCTGTTGAAACGCAGTCGTTTCTATTGTCTGACACGCTGTCGTTTCTGTTCTCTGTTTTGTCTCTCTTCTCACCCTTGCTTTTCACCGGAGACGATGCCTCTTGCTTCCTGTTTGCCGGAGACGATGTTAATTTAGTAATAAAAAACAATAATTTTTGATGTATGACACAATTTTTCATCCAATTACACCTAAGTAAGGTGAAAACCTTTTCTTAAAAAAGGTTAACTTCATTATCAATATTTTGACGTGTGATATAATAGTTGTATTCGAAGAAGTAAACTACAAAAACGTGTGCGATGAAAGAAACTCTGTCAATTTCATGCTTGGTATTTCAATAATCTCTACGCTAATTGACCAATAATTATAGTAGGTTTTTAATTAACGTGTGGAACTAACATTTCTCCATTTGGAAATATAAAGTAAAGATGTACGTGTTTACGACTCAAGTGATCACCCACTCACTCTTCAAAGTCACAAGTCACAACGTTGGTAACAAACTCTCAGATTCTATTATAAATATCACATATGTGTGTTTCGAAATTTGAACAACATAAAATAATTAGTGTATATATTAAAAAAACATTTCGTATATTTAAATTGATTTTGTGCATTGACGATCGAGTAGTACTTGACGTTCTGAACTAAAGTTGTTATGCGTATCTCTGTCTGGAAATTAGTCATAGAAAGTTTTGACGTGTTTATGCCGTGAAATTGTGTACAAAAAACAATAAAGTGAAAACCTTTTTAAAAAAATGTTAACTTGTTATCTATATTTTGACGTGTGATTCTGTTGTAATGGAAGAGCTAAACTACGTATACTAAAGCAAATATGTCAGTTTCATGCTTGGTATCCAATGATCTCAATGCTAATTGGCCAATAATTATAGTAAGTTTTTAACGTATTGAGGTGAAATTTCTTCTTTGGTTTGTTTTTATGCGTTTTACGACTCAACAAGTTAAACTAAAGTGATCCACTTACAATCGTTGGTAACAAACAAAGGTCTTAGATTTTCTTATAAATATCACATGTGTGTTTAGTAAGTCTCTATCTCTCAAAACACAAAATATTCACTAAAGAAGAACAAGAATGGAGAATCCAAATTTCGATACACTTCCTGAACATCTACAAATGGAGATTCTGTCACGGTTGCCTATGCTATCCTTGGTGACATGTGCATGGCTCTGCGTCTCAAAGAAATTGGCATCTTTAATCCGCTCCCAAGAATTCAAAGCTCTTTACTTGAGCCGATGGACAGATCTTGACGAAGATACTTTTGATCTGGTGTATCAAAAAAAATCTGCTGGTTGCATGATTAAATCTTCAACGTGAGGTCTGAAGAGTTTAGTGTCATTGAATTATCTTCATCTTTAGTATTCCGTTCGTCTGAAGAGTTTAGTGTCATTGATTATGTTCGTCTCATTTCTATTGTCCGTTAATTAATCTCATGAGAAGTGATGGTATCCTAGTGGTATTTCATTCTCACAGATGAGTGCCAGAGGTCTCGAGTTCGAGTCTCTCTGTCACCACGGTGGTACTAAACCTCTCCAAATAAAAACTCCTCCATACGAGTAGGGACAAGCGGTGTATACTAACCCGTAGGTCCAGGCTGGAGGTGGGGTTTTTCCTGGATATGAGGCCGCTTTGCGGTGGGATCTGTCACTATAAAAAGTTTACTCTAACAGTTTTTGTCCGCAAGGTGGTGGGCGAGTGGTAGGGTGAGTCCGGAGTTGAGGGTGAAATCCCCGAACCCGGGTTCGATCTTCCTCCCTCGCTGTTATCAACACTTTGTTGGGAAGTCTGGGCTTGGGCTTCGGCCCAGGCAGTTTACCTGGTAGTCTGGTAACAGGCGATCCAGCTACCCCTGGGCATTAGTCGGAAAGCATTCCAAACTCGGTTCAGGCAGTGTGGTAGCCCATCCTTCGGGGTGGTAGTGAGTCCACTCTGTAGCACTCCGGTGCGTTCCTACCGAGGATGACCGGATCAGCCGATCGGGTATATCAAAAAAATTAATCTCATTATTTATGTTAAATAATAATGTTGTCTCTCGAGTCTCGAGTAATCTTATTGGGATTATTCAAATTCATTTCTATTGTCGTACGTTAATCTTTGTTTATGTTATATACTTATATATATAGAACAATTTGCCAATTGCTGCAAATTGATACTCTTACTGGTTAAAGTTGCAACCTCAAGTTAAGTTACAGAACTATGCAACAAAGAGTCCTCCGAGGCTAATTTCATTATCCTATTTCAAATTCTAAAGCGATCAATATCAGTAAATACACATCTTAGATACCAAAACTTGGTGCACAAAAAAAAAAAGAAAAAAAAAAAAAAAGATACCAAAACTTAAGCTTCGCTGAGTTTTTATACGTACTTTCCCATGGTTAAAAGATGACCCTTTTACAAAGCATCCTCGTGATAAAGATAAAGCCCTAATCTAAATCCCCCAAATCAACACAAGCAAGTATAAGCATGACCCCCCAAAAAAAAGACAAATACATAGTCTCTCAAAACCACAATCAAAGAACCCTAAAGTAACCCTTCAAAAAAGAGATTACCATGGAATGTATTTCATCTTCAACTCTGGTTTTGGATGACCGAATCAGCTGGAACCTTTTTGTTAAGTTCCTTGAGTATCTCAGCGAGAGGTCTACTTTTATTCCTGAAGTTGGAACATAGTTTTCCTTAAAGGTCGCGTTTTTTTTATTAGACTTTTTTCCCACGTTACTAAATTAGGTTTAACTTTTGCTATTAGTAAAAAAAAAAAAACTTTAGAGAGCAAAACGTCGTCATTGCGAGGGTTCTCGTCTTCTCGTTCAATCTCGGTCTCGGCGTCTGAGTCCTGCTTGAGCAAGCCCCACCGTGAGCTAATCTAATCTCTGTTATGATTAATTACATTCTTTTAGGTGAAATTGAACCATGTATCATGTTTTTTTTTGGAATTTCATCTGAGTGAGTTAGATAAATTCTGTTCATAGAAAGCTTAGAAAAAAAACCTTAACTTGGTACTAATTGAATTTGGAAAGTAGAAGTATTTAGTTATATGTAATTTCTTGTTTTTGCAAGTTCTCTTATTCAATCTCTTTAATTTCCACATTGTAGAAAGTTCGACTTTTTTTTGCTTCCCCAATTCTTATAATTTGTGCTATGAACTATCTGTAGAACAGGCTCAAGTAAAGAAAATAAGCCTTATGGAATAAGATGCATGTGAAATTATCCATATAACTGAAAAGCATGCATTGTCACCTGACCATCAGCCTGCTGGTATGACACAGAAAATTGTAGCCCAATGCCATCCTCTTAGGCATGCTTCCATTGTTTCCATTGAATCTTTGACTAGTACAGCATTCTCTCTTACACTTTTGAGTTACCGATAGGTCCAAATTGACAGCGGAGAAGAAACTCTTAGAGATCCTTCAATAGAAAGGCCGTACCTCTGCACTGGTTATGACATTTTCCTCATGTTGGAGCCTTGTACAATGTGAGTTTTCTACATACATTACCCTTCTAACATCCGCAAGTTTGAGAATACATACTAAACTCCTGATATCTTCTTAAGGTGTGCTATGGCGCTTGTGCATCAAAGAATAAAACGGATTTGTAGATGCACATCGGACGGGTACTAATCTAGTTAATTAGGATAAAAAATAAAAGTAGATACCAAACTTTTTCGAGAATTTGTAGATGAAATTTTTAAAATCTATCAAGATTCAAATAAAGAGATTAGTTTTCTTTTTGGATAGACTAAAAAAAATAGATTAGTTATCAACAAGCTAAAGAAATTAAATGAAAGCATATTTAATCATAAATTTTCTCATTTTCATAATTTTTAGTAGTAATATATACATATATTAATCAACATTTAGTAGTAATATATACATTATTTTTAGTAGGAAAACTGTAGCCTATATATAAATTTATTTATTTACTCTTCATTATTTTAAAATAAATTGATAGTGTTAAATCTCTTTTTGTCACAATTAATGTTAAAGATCCAAGATTAGATCATTATTTTCTTTATATACAGATATACAAATCTAAACTAAGAAATAAGAATTATCTTCCTTGGAAAAGAATGGAGGATGACAAACATAATAATCCTAAGACAATGATTATATCAGAGGATATGGTTGAAGAGATCTTTCAACATCTTCCAATAAAATCACTGGCTAGATTCAAAGTCTTGTCAAAAAAATGGAGATCGACGATTGAATCAACCTACTTTTCCCACAAACGACTCGTTCGTACAGGATTACCAACCCCTAATATGAAATTTCTTTATGTTAGTCGACACTTTTCAGCAAATTTTGTTGAAGAAGATTCAAACTCAACAACTTTGCTTTTGGAGACTTTTTCTAGAGATGATCACGACAACAACGGAAAAAACAGTCCTTCCTCTTCTAGTTACTACAGTTTTCCTGATGATCCAGTCGACAAATCTCAAAACGAAACTATTCAAGTATTGGGGTCTTGTGATGGATTGGTCTTGATTCGGATCTACGACGATTTTAGGTACATTTACTTGATCAATCCGACGACTGGAAAACACATGACACTTTATCCCAAATTTACGCAATGGCCATTAACTTTTAGATTCGAATTTACCGCAATGGTCGATAGACCATAGAGACAAGTTGATCAAGGAGTCTTGGATTATCCACCAGATGGTACGTTAGCTTTCTTGTTAAATAGACTTGGATTTTAACAGTCACATAGTAATAAATATATTATATACTTATTTATCAAATATAATATTATCATTTTTCTCTAATATATATATGAAGGTGAATTAGAGAAGAGAATGCCGTTTCATGCTGGATTTGGCAAAGATATTGTTACAAAATCTTATAAGGTGGTTTTGATATATACAAGATTTGGAAAAGGTGATCGTTTTTTCAAGGCCAAGGCCAAGGCCTTTTTTTTTTTTTTTTTTTTTTTTTTTCAAAGATGGTTGGTTTGCATTAAATAGAAACCGGTACGGATAGAGGGGAAATTGAATTTAAAGCAGATTTAGCTAAATCATCAGCTTTCATATTGATTTCTCTCCTAACATAAACGAAACGAACTTCAGCAAAGGTGAGAGAGATGGTGAGGATATCATGTAGAATCCCATGGAGTTCCGAAAATTGGAGCTCCCCGTTGAGCGCTTTGACTAACTGTTGTGAGTCTGAAGCGAAGAGAAGATTTGTGAATCCGAGAGCGGAAGCAGATTGGGTGGCCAGGAGAACCGCTGAAGCCTCCGCCATTAGAGGGGAGGAAACGTTGCTTGCCACTGCTCTGTCCTGGATCTCCGTTTGTCGCAGAGGATCAGAGAAAATCCAGTCGAATCCTGCATCTCGGGTGTCTTCACACCAAGCCGCGTCTGTAGAACATCTAATCGTATCAAGTCCGGTCGTCGGTACCGGAATAATCGGCTTCGGGGTCTGGCTAGCTGAATGAGTCTGAGCCCCAATCCATTCCTTTGCCAAGACAATGGCTTGAGAGAGAACATCCCCGCTTGATTGTTGTTTCTGTTCAAAGATCTTTTTGTTTTTGCAGGTCCAAATCGACCACATAATCCAAGGGAATAGGAGTCCTTTGTCAATTCCAACTGGTGGGAGACAAGTGAGATGATTTGCAGCTTCGATCCCTAGTTTGAGGTTGGTTAATTGTGCCGTCGATAAGGTGTTCTTGAAAGGGGCTTGGTCCCAGATCTGTGAAGCAAAAGGACAGGTGAAAAACAAGTGAAAACAAGATTCATCCTCACCACAATGAGGACAAGAAGCTGTAGGGTTAATTCCCCTGGCCTTTAGAGTTGATCCCACAGGGAGGGCATTCTTCATTGCTTTCCAAAGGAGGAACTTGATTTTAGGGGAGCAGTATGTATTCCAGATGTGCTTATTCCAGTTGAAGACTATAGGTTGGGAAGGAGAGTTGGAGGCTTGGGAGGGCAAGGAGGCAGCCGCATGATACCCAGTTTTTGCGCTATAATCTCCATTCTTTGTGGGAAGCCATACATATCGATATGTTTCTCCTAGCTTACTAGGTCGGAGTAGAAGGATATCTTTCTCATATTGCGGAAGATAAAGGCTTAATTTCTCTCTATCCCAGCACTTTGAAACATGGCAGATTAGATCCGCAACTTTCAAGAATTGAGCTTGTTCTGTAGGAGGACCAATAGGAGTTACTGGTGCAGTTAGAGAGATCCAAGGTTCAGACCAAACCAGGGTATCTAAACCAGATCCAATAGCTTTCCCAGTTGAAGTTTAAGCAAGTCTCTGCCAACACAAATACCTCTCCAGCCATGTGACGCTGAGGCAGAGACAGGGCAATCCAGAAATGAGGCGTATTTGCAGTACTTTCCCAAAAGAATTCTGGCCAGCAAGCAAGACGGTGACTTGAGGATCCTCCAGCTGACTTTGGCTAAAAGGGCATCATTGAAGGTAGAGATATCTTTAAATCCTAATCCGCCATCTCTTTTCGATTTAGTCATTTTTGACCAAGCTATCCAGCACATTTTCTTCTTATCGGCTGAGGAATCCCACCAGAAGCGAGTGAGAGCCAACTGGATTCTTTTACAAAGAGATCCTAGGAGTTTGAAACACGACATTGTGTAGGAAGGCATTGAGGCCAAGACAGACTTCAACATGGTGGTTTTGCCAGCTGTGGACAGGAAGCGAGAGGACCAGCTAAGTGATCGCTGTCTTATTCTGTCTATTATCTGGTTGAAAAGATCTCTCTTCTTGCGGCCAAACATTCCAGGTAAGCCCAAGTACTTCCCTAATCCGCCTGTTTTCTTAATTCCCATGATAGATTGAGCCTCTGTTTTGATGCCTTCAGGAGTTTTTGCTGAAAAGGTGATTGCAGATTTGGCCTTATTAATCATTTGACCTGACGCTGTCTCATATTTTTGCAGAATGTTCAACAGAGTCTTGCAGCTTTTTGAGTCTGACCTACAGAAGAACATCGTATCGTCAGCAAATAAAAGGTGGTTGACTCTGGGGCTGCCTTTTGCGACTCTGAGACCAGGTAAGCTTCCAGCCTGTTGAGCTTTACTGCATAAACCCGACAAAACTTCACTACAAGGTCCTATCCCTTGATAATGGTAAGCAAAGAAGCGCAGCTTTATACATTTTCAATGACCATGACTTCAGCAAAGAGCAAACATCAGTCTACGCAAACGGATCCCTCTTTTGGTTGACATTATGTGACTATAAGCAAACACTTGCAAAGCTACTAGCTATCGATTTTCACATCGAAGAATTTCGATGGATATTATTACCAAAGTGTTACACCAGATATGATTCTAGTAGAAATGTGGAATCTGAATGACCGTTTGTGCGTATCGGATGTGCTAAAATGTTCAAATTTGGTTGTTTGGAGTTTACAACAAGAATATCCTACCGTGAAATGGGAGAAAATATATTCTGTTAATATTGGATTTATAAGTACCAACCAGTTACATGAAAAGTTTTGGATGTTTGGTCTAGCGGCAGCCTATTTTTCAAGTATTAGAAATCATCGAGATCAAGTTTCTTTTTTTAGACAAAGAACGGTTTCGTATTCGCCAACAATGATTTCTCCTTCAAATTTGATGCTTTGATGTTGTTTCTACCTTCACTTGGTTAAATCAGAGAACCGTTAAGTTTTTAACAATATTATATATAATTTCAAAAGAATGTTATAAAAAATCTGTTTAGATTTATATATATTTTTAAAGTATACTCCATCTGTTTCAATTTAGACGTAGTTTAAGAATTTTGCATACTAATTAAGAAAACCATTAAAATTTCTGTTTTACCCCATATACTATGATAAGTGTTTCCAGCTGAAACAGATTCAGACTTCCTAAGTTTTTATTTCATCGTCATCAGTCACCTAGAAAATAGCCGTTTTTTACTTCAATCGAAACTGGAACTAGATCTTGAAGTGTACTCAGCCACAAGCTTAGAAAAAGATGAAGACTTATACTCAAGTAGACTCATTGGCGTATCATACTCCTCAATGATACCATTTCTTAGAAGCAGAACCATGTCGCTGTCAATAACTGAAGATATCTTGTGTGCAATGGTTATCACTGTACAATCTGAAAAGTGTTCTCTTAAAGTTTTTTGAATCAGATTGTCAGTTGCAGTGTCAACCGAAGCAGTGGCTTCATCAAGAACCAATATTTTGCTTCTCTTAAGAAGGACTCTCCCGAGACACACCAGTTGCCTCTGACCCATACTCCAATTCTCCCCATTCTCGCTCACAGATGAGTCTAGCTTTTCTTCCTTTTTTCTCACCTCATCTCCTAGTTGGCACTTGTTAAGAGCCTAAAACACAGTGCATATATTAGTCAAGACAGAACACTGTAATCATCAAAAATAAAATAAAAAACAAAAGAGTGAACCGACGCACCTCCCAGATTTGATCATCTGTGTACTCTTCAAGAGGGTCCAAGTTACTTCTCACTGTTCCTTCAAACATAGTTGTATCTTGGGGTATAATGCTTAGTCTTAAACGCAAGTCATGCAACCCAATGGTCAAAATATTCACTCCATCTATCTTGATTTCTCCACTTGAAGGTTCTACAATGCGGAAAAGAGTTTGTATCAAAGTTGACTTCCCGCTTCCTGTCCTTCCAACAATTTCTGTTCTTAAACCTCTTTTGAAAGTGCATGTTATTCCTCGCAACACAAGAGGCATATGTGGAGCATATCGGACCTAACAATGTGTCAAAATTTCCAAATGATTAAGATGGAATATAAAACTAGTGCGGGATCCATAGCACGAAATCTTGATATGAGCAAGGTAAAGATATATACCAGAAGATCAGATTTCAACTTCACCACGTGAAGGCCATGATTGCTCAGGTCGGTTCGATTCTATCACAAGAGGTGGTTCATTGGGAACACTTGCATACTGAAGAATCCTCTCTACTGATATGATTTTGTTCTCAAGATTACTGAAACTCCAAATCAGCCAAGCTTGCAGGGTATTCAAACTAAGTCCATAAGTTACAGCTAATCCCGCTAGACTTGGATCAATCACTCCAGTAGGTAAGGAGACCAAGACAACCAATGGAAAGACAAATGTAAGTGATGATAGCATTTCAAGGCGAAAGCAAAGCCATTCCATTGCTCCAGCTTTATAGAATTTGGGCCTAGAGTAACCATCACTCAGCCTCATGTTGTCAGAACGGAACCTAGATTCTTGACTGAAACCCCTGATAGTTGTCGCCCCTGAAATCGTTTCAGAAAAATGCTGAATCAAAGGGGCTTTGCATACTCCAACTAACCGTGAAAGTTCTCGTGCAGCAGCTATGTAATACCGCTGCAAAGTTGAATAAACTTATCTAAATTTTGACAGAATCAACAAATCTTATGGAAGATTGGATTGTAAAGTTTATTGTCAATACCTGATACCATATAGAGGCAGCGACCACAGGGATAAAGATGAGAAAAACAAGCCAAGAAACCTGACACATTACTCCAATGATTCCAATAAGCTGAATGACTGTGATAGCAACTGATCCAAATTGATTCGGTAATACCAAATCCACTGCCGATTGGTCAGTAGAAGCCTGTAGAAGAAAAAAAATGAAAACACAATGATTACCAGATAGATATATATATGGATATCCTCAAACAACTATGGTGGCTAGCGACATACTCTACTCATGATTCTTCCAATTGGAGTTGAATCAAAGAAAGACATCGGAGAACGGAAAATGCAGTGATGCATTTTATGAAACAGTTCAGTAGCAGTCTTGTAACCAGCGGTGACAAGAAGCGTGGCTCTAACAAGAATGCAGAGGGAACTTCCAAATGCCAAAGTAACATACACAATCATAAACGTGGAAAGTTTCACAGGACCCTGCACATCCTCAGAAAGAGGAAGTACCCCAAGCCATCCAGTAGTTACTTCCAATCTATAGAAGTTGAAAGAGAATTTGCCCCAACAACATGAAAGGTACAAGAGCTCCTCCATATGCCAGTGTGATATATTTCCAGTATACATCCAAAGCGACGCTACCTTTCGCCCTCTCTTCCTCTTGAACAAGTTGTCTTTGGGGCTCCCCAGAATCTAATTTATCGTTCTTCAGATTTTGACTTTTTTGTTCCCCATCAAAACCGATAGCATCTCTAACAACACCAATTTCTTCGTCTAAAGCTGATTTCTCAGAAACAGAACTGGCATCAACCGAACCAACTACTGTCAGAGCCTCCTGATGCGCACCTATAAGCTCCATGAAATCTGTTCCAGAGTTGAGGATATCATTATATTTTCTAGCTTGGCTTATTTTCCCATCTTTCATGACCTAGGGCATAAGAAAATCGGCTTTGGATCAGTGATGTAAAATATATAGTATAAGAAGATAAAAGACAAAACTATTCACATACCAGTATAAGATCAGCAGCATGTAAGAACTCAACTTGATGGGTTACATATATAACCGATTTGGAACATAAAAGCCCCAGTAGAGCTTCCTGAAAGAAGTATGACAATGAAAATATATTTGATACATGATTGTTTACGGAAGGAGAAATCACAATCACACAAATGGCTAAGTAAGAATATTGTACCTTAAAGAGATGTGACCCTGTGTGTGCATCCACAGCACTAAAAGGATCATCGAACAGATAGATATCCGCATCTTGGTAGAGAGCGCGTGCAATCTGTATTCTTTGCTTTTGTCCACCACTCAAATTGATGCCGCGTTCTCCAATAACGGTCTGATCACCGAATGAAAGTATCTCCAGGTCCTTACTCAAAGAACATGCTTCAAGCACGTTATTATATCATTCTATTTCCATAGGTTTACCAAACAAGATGTTGTCCTCAATTTTACCGCTCTGAATCCAAGGAGATTGTGCAACATACGCTTTTGTCCCACAAACCTTAAGACTTCTAGATATCTTGGGTACTTCTCTTAGTAAAGATGAAAGTAAGTTCGATTTCCCAGAGCCAACAGTACCACAAACTGCAACCTTCATCCCAGGAAAGACCTTGAAATTTATGTCTTTTAGAGTCGGGTTAGCAGATGAGACATCCCAAGATAAAGTGATGTTGATCACTTCTACCGCCACGTCTGAACTTCCCTTAGGAAGCCTCTCTACAATGTCAGGATGTAAATTTTCCAGAGAAAGATAGGATGCAAGTCTATCAAGAGAGACTTTGTCTGCACAATCACTGAGATAGTTTCGGGAAGACCGTAGATCGGCTCTTGTAGAATCCTGAAGGTTGCAAGTGCGGAGAGTATCTTTCCTGATTCAAGAGGAATTCCAAGAAGTACACAAGCACCAAAAGTGCAGACTGACACCATAGTAGGAGCTCCCCAGAAAACAAAGCTTATAACAGCCGAGTTATATACATACTTTTTCAGCCATCCTTAATCTTGGAGAGAAACTTCATTTCCCATCCCTGAAGCTTGAGAATCCTCATGTTTCTTAAGATCTCAGATGTTGATTTCATCCTGCTATCCTTAGCTTCCATTAACTTCTCCTGAAACCTCTCTTGCATTCTTCCGAATGGATAATTCACAAGCATAACTAAAACGGTAGCAACCAAAGCCGCTATTGATGCTAGTCCAAGATTTCTATACAAGATCCACATAGCTAGACCGACTTGGAAAAAGATCATCCATGGGTCATGCATGTACCAACTAAAAGTACCAATCTTCTCAGCATCCACAGTCATGAAATTTATTATCTCACCACTTGTGCGCCATTGCTTTGACTGGCATGAAAGGGTCAGACCCTTTTCATATATCATTGCAACCAAGGCTGATCTCCACCTAATACCAATATTTTGTGCCCTAAAGAACCAATGTCTCTAGGTCAGCAATCACTTGCTTTTGAGAAAATGAGGAAATGTACTAGACTATTGAAGCTTAATATAGGTAATGTACTAGACTTTAAGGGGAAAAGAGTTTGAACCATCATTATGTAGTGTTTAGAGTTTTGCTGCCTAATGATGCCCTTAGACAATTGACCACGGTCTAATGCATTGTTGTAGTCGAGTGATAATTGTACATGTTCTGAGTAAGAAAGCTGATTCTTTGTTCTTGTTCTTTCCAAGAATCCAAAATCTTATTGAGTTATTTACGTAGACCAAGATTGACTTGTGTTACTGTGTATCAAGGGCTCAGTACTGTGTAGTCAGAAACTTGTATTTCAATGAAACAACATAAAGAAAGATCTTTATCAGAAACTTCCAGCTGGTACTATAATCCTTAAGAATGCTTGAGTTTGATGAATTGTATCAAAACAGCTAAGTTGATCTCAAACTAACTTTTGTGTCTTAACATGAAACTAATATTAGTCCTCTGTTGCGCGAACAAGAAATTTCTTTTTCATGTCCGTATTGAAAAGCCTTCTTCAAGACACTCAGTTCTTAGATCTTCCATGAGACCCTGAAACATAGATGGATCGCTCGTAACAACAGCATCCACACCTAAGTGAAGCATCCTTTTCATCGGATCAGCATCATCCACAGTCCATGCGTAAACATCTTTGTTTCTCCTGTTGATCAGATCAAGCAAGGTTGTGAACAGATGAAAAATGAGGGCTGGGTGTGTGTTTTCAGTTGAAAGCATTGGAACCTACTGCTTACCGACGCACAAGTCTAACTAATTCTTCATCGATTAAGGGATGATAGACTCCCACAACCCTAGCTCCCTTCATTCTTAGCAGGTTGCTTCTCACCCCAGTTGAATGATCCACCATCACAATGTATCCTACCTGCCAGATAAAATTAAGTACTGTCACAAGGAATGAGCAAGAAACTGGTTCCCAACTTCTCTATTGAAATAACCAATTTCTACTTACTGTAGTATCTGGTGCTTGCCTGATTATGTCTCTAGCCAAAGTGTCGCTTTTGGCCCATACGATGCAATTCTTGCACTGCGCTCTCTCAATCTAACAACAGAGGATTGACGATTCAGATAGGCAAAGCCATAAATACCACCATCAAAACATCAACAATTATCCATACTCTGTTTTTCAAGTATCTATAATAAGCTAGCTCTGTGTACAAAGATACAAGGAGAGAGAAAATTAAGCAAGCTCTAAAGGAATCAGAACCTCTTTCTGATGCAGATCTTGATAAGGGGAAAACTAGATCTCTTGCACATTGTACTAAAGCTTTACAAGTACAAAGAGCTAATAAGTGATAACATAGTACTTACAACAGAAAGAATGTCTTGTGCAAGGCCCTTTTCATACATTGGCGGTCCAACTTTCGCATCAAGAATCACTTTCCTGACTGAATTCGATATCAACTAGATGATTGAAGATCAAAACTAGGTTCAGCCACTTGTTACTGAGCAGAAATTACAAAGCAAAGCTCGACAGATAGCGATAACAAGAATCGCAACGTTAAAGGCATTACCGCTAAAGCATCTTCAAGAGTAGGAATCCTACGATTTCCCAAGGTTCCTTTAACAATCTCCGAGATATCAAGTTCCTTGATCTGCAAAAAGATCATCATCAAAGGTTAAATAAAAATGGATGCAAAAAAGCACATCTCAAAAGATAGTAAATAGAGAGAGGAGACCTGTTTCATACTCAGATCTCCAACTTGAACAGAAGAGTTACGAGCAATACGCTGCAGATCCCTGACTGTGCGTTTGATCAGAAGATGAATTTACAACTCCGATGAGAATCCAAACACAGAAACAAAAGAAGAGGATACAACAAGGATCAGAGTCTGTAACCTGTTGTGGAGAGCAAATAAAACACCATCGGAGGAACGAGAAACATCTACTTCGATGCAATCAACTCGAGAACGGATAGCGAAACTGTAAGCATCCATCTACGATTGAGAGGAGTAGAGAGATTTAAGGTTTAAGAGTGTGAAGAAGATAAAAAAAAAAAAAAAAAAGAGATCGAGAGAGTTTACAGTGTTGGGGAAAGCGAGAGTTGAATCGCCGCCGTGAGCACAGACAAGTGGAGGATGGTGAAGCCAATCGCACTTTTGCGCGACAATCTGACGAATTCGTCTGAGCTTGAAATGGAAGTAGAGAGGAGGGAAGATGGCTAAGAAAGCCACAGCGAATAGAATTGTTCTCTTGAAATTTCTCGAATACAATGGCCTGAAGAAAAGACGGCGGCGAGTTCCTCCGCCGTCGAGTGGCCGTCTTCTCTGCCGCCGCCATTCAATAATCGCCATTAGCTGAAGACAATAGAGGTTGTTACTTGTTAAGGAGCTAATGAAGACGTTTACTGCGATTGATAACGATGTTCACCAATCACCATCAAACTTGTGTATTTTTTGATAATTTCTATAAATTATTTTCACTTCACAATTTTTGCTACATTCGCAAAAAATTTAGTTACTAGAGATTGAAAAAGAAAAAACAATTTTATTCTCATTTGTTCCATATCTCTAGAGACAGTAATGTTAACCCATATAATAAAATTAGACGTTTAAAACACAAAAATAAATGAAAAAGAAAAAACAAATCATTTCCTAGTCTTATCAAGAACTTCAATGTATCTCTTTGGAACTCCATAGTGTTCCACCATATATCTCGCAAGATTATCGATCACACCTCCTTGAATCAGAACCTCGTACCCTTTCTTACCTGAAACAATCATCTCTCAAATAGTTTATTCACTTACACAGATGAACAAAACAAAAAGGATAGATTTTAAACGTACCTGGAAGTTCTCCAACTGAAGTACTGCAAGCAAACTTCTTCTGCAGTTCTGATCCAAACGAGTCTGGGTCTATCAAGAACGTCTCCATCCCTGTGACCTTGGTCACCTTTTTGTTACCTTGTCTTCGTTCTGTCATTATCTGAACCGGCTTTACAGCTCCTTTACGAACCACGGGTTCACCACCGCCTCTCATGACTACGTGATTAGGCTGCATCCTCCCTACAAACGTCGATCCAACATCCTTTTTGTGAATCTCTGACGGATATGCAGATCCCTTTTTGATAGCTCCTTTGAACAATGCATCACATAATATCGGATCCAACACCACCATTGACTTGTTTGCTGGCTTTACCAGGTTTTCCTTCTCGATGTATCTGAACACAACATCAGTGGCTTCAGAAGCTGTGTACAGATTTCCTTTGTCTTCCCCAACTGATGCAAATATTGCACTGTTGTGTATGCTCGGTTTATAGACCTCTATGATTTCAAGCATTTTCTCTGACTGAGCTTGCCCTGTGGAGCGCTCTCCAGGAGACTCAGAGACTTCCGCTTTCTTTTTCTCTGGCTTGAAGGATTTGTAATCTGGGTGGCTGCGGTTGACTGAAATCAATACAATCTCCTTCTTATGCTTGTCTTCTTTAACAGATATCTGCGCATATATTTCAAAGATTGTGACAGAGTGTAGTGGCCAATCAAGACACCAAAGCAAATCTACTAGCAATTATGAGTATATCAGGGTAAATGTAAATGTACCAATGTGTTACATACAGACTTTTAAGGAGATACAGCTTACAACACTTGATACTAATAGTTTCCTAAATTGATAAACCAGTTGGTTTTTGCAGTTAAACATCTACGAAAAACATCTACTAAGTTATATCAAAATATAAAATCAAGCAAAAAAATACCATAATACAAGGGAAATTAGTAAGAAAACTGACCATTCCAGCAGACGCTTTAGATTGCAGCCACTTTGACAGCTTTTTATGGGAAGACTTCTTAATGTCAAGTGTGAGACCAGAAGGCCTACAAGGTAAAACATGATTTGCCCTGCACCACTCACAGGAAAACATTTGTAAGCCAAACTTAGAAAGGAGAAGGAAAACAGACAATTCCAGGTGTCCAGCTTGTCACTGACGGAGTCAAGAGTAACACAAATATGAACGGAGGTTCAGAGCATTATAAAACAACCCAATCAATCATAATAACACAACAAGGTAAAGCGGGATTGCATACAACAGTAGGTACACCACCAACCTAATACCAGAATATAGTTGGCTTTCCATGTAACTAAAATATTTGAATGGTGTTCTTACCAAAGAGTACTTCCTGGGATGGGAAGGTCCTTCTCCTTTAGAGTTGTATGAAATGCTTGCAAAAGGCATTGGTCAAGAAGGGCATCTACCTCCTCAGGGGAGAGAATATTCTGCTTGTCGGTATTTGCTTCATTAGCAGAAACATCATCTGATAAGTTCAGCTCATTCATGGTTCCAACCAAATGTTCTTCAGTATCATTCTTAGCATCCGTAATAGAGGTTGAAGGACCAATATTATTCACATCATCAGATTCACCTTCAATTTCTGTGCTTGTCTGAGGACCAGCTGAAGAGTCTGAGATTTCTTCAACTGAACCAGAAGCAAGGTACGATGGGTCCTCCATGACAACATTCTCCATAAAACCAGCATTTGGAACGTAGTGCCCCTCAGCTGATTCCCTGTGAAACACCTTCCGCATGTAAGAAACTGAATTCCTTCAAAGATAAGAACAAGAAGAGAAAAAAAGCAAGCTGTTGCCAGCATCTCATGTACCAAAGGAAGTCACGGTAATAATGAGTTATCCGTAAAGCCTTCCCACGCAAACCTGCTTTAAGGGCTTCTTCACTACTCATTGTAGTACACCCAACCTTCAAAAACATGCATAACCATGATGTAACTCAAGACAATCACTTCACCCTCGCGTTACGAAGAATTACATCGGTTAGCAAAAATATAAAGAGAGAGACTAACCGCAATAGGTGCCAGATTTCCAGGAACTTTGACAGCCCATATTTGTCCAGCAGAGAAAGAAGGAAAGCCTTGGGGAGGGATCAAAATACCTGGGAACATCAAATCTGCACCACCTAAAACATACCGTGAAACCTCACCTCCTTTCAACATAAAGGAAGGTAACATTTCAGGAGCCTCCCAGAGAGCAAAAACTGCAGCAGAAGAAGGAACAAAATACAGCAAATCAACTTGAATTTGATATTGATCAAAGCTAAACTACTCCATTCATATGGCCATGTGTTTGAAACCTGTGGGGAATATCTCAGTCCCTCTTCCATCGATATCGAAAAACATGGGACATCCACCTTCAATACTATAAACAAGAACTCGATTCTGAAACTTGGAAAGAGTTATCTCGACCTAGACGAAACAATCAATGGAAAAAGTAAGCAAGAGTGTACCGACGCAATCAAATCGAGATTCAATCAGATGACAGAATCAAAAAGAGAAATCAGACCTTGGGAGGAAGAATCGCGTCGAGGAGTTCATCGGTTAGAAGGGGAAGCCTATTTCGGACGGTGCGACGGAGTTTTTTCCGGTCAGCGCCGGAGAGACGCTGGTGAGACTTAGCCTCCACCGCCTTCTTGAACATTCTGTTCGCCTGTAGTGTCGCTTTACCACCGCGGGACTCGAACCAAACCAGACCAATGTCGTCTCTCCTTCTCTTAAACCCCTTTTTTTTTTTCGGTTACTTTTTTCCGGCTTCGCTTCTAAGCCTGCCACGTGTCTCTTGCATTGGCAATTTCTAATTTCACCGAACCGGTCCAGAATTGTAAGTCGATGTAACCTCTAGGCCTTACGGTTTTCACTGATAATTAAAAAAATCGGTGAATCAAATAAATTTATCGATTTAGGCATTTAAAATCGGTATTTAAATCGGTTAAATCAGCCAAATCATTTCAACTGTCTGTTTATTTGTTCGTTTGGTTGGTAATCAAAGCCCGTATCAAATAAACCGGAATTTCGGGGACAACAATACTAATCTTCCATTGAACCGGACAAAACTCTTGTACATATTTGAAACCTCATAGGCACAGAAATAACTTTATCTAGTTATCTTCTATAGTTTTATTGGGTATATAGAAGACTCAACTTAACTCTACAGTAAAAACGAAAACAAAAGACCAAAACTGAGAACTCTTCTCTCATCAAAGTGACAAAATGAACAGAACGAATGTGGAGCTTATCAATAACAGAAGCCAAGCCAAGCCACCTGGATTCTCTGCTCGACCTCTCCCCTTACCAAGAACCACGGCTACAACTGCTATAGCCCCAAACCCGACACAGATTGTGAACACAACCACACATTTCTTCTCCATCCACTCCATTCTTTCCAACACTTGCTCTAACCTCTCCTTAACTTTCCCTTTCTCATTCTCAGCCTTCTCAAGCTCTGTCTCCACTCTCCTACGCCACTCCCTCATCTCCATCGCCTCCTTCTTCGTACTCTCTTCCCTCTCCTTCATTCCTTCTACCTCCAGTCTCATAGTCTCCACCTCCTTCTCTCTCTTGTTCGCCTCCACGTCCATCTCCTTGAATATCATCCCGTATTTCGAGCTCCGCTCCTCCAAGTAACTCTCAAGAACTGATAAGCTTACGTCCAGCGACCTTATCTTCTGCATCAGTATCTTCAGGACAGTGTCCCCCGGCATTCTGCTTCCTGGTTGATGTTTTATCTCTTCCACCGGATCTGGCAGCTTTCTTCTCTCAATTGATACTTCATCTTTCACAACCGCATTCTCTGGTGAGGCTTCTTGTTCCTTCTCCTTCTGTTTACTCTTGTCTTCATCGCTTTCAAATGACTCTTTTGCTTTTATTGTCTTCTTCTCTTTCTGCTCAATGTCTCCTTCTTGGGGTTTCAATATGTTCTTGTCTTGGATTGATATCAAATCCTCCAGCATTCGTTCCACAGCGTCCACTCCATAGACTTCTAGTAAACTCAAGGTGCAATAGAATTCTGAACCATAATGGCTTAGCAAGTTTAGCTTTAGATATCTCACCCATTTGGGATCTACAAGTGTAAAGTTCTGCTCGTGCTTCATGTTTAAAGCCGTGAAGTTCCCTAGATGAACCCACGTATCAGTCGGGTAAACCAAGGTGCCCAAAATCTCAAAATCCTTCAGATTGGAAGAGTAATGCTCGAAATTTGCAATCTTGATTGTGTTCACCAACGTTTCTTCTGAAAGTTCTATGACAACGAACTTTCCTTCAGTAGAACACGGGTTTCGGAGATACTTGTCTTTGTCCCGGCATATGATGCTTGAAGCTCCTTTTGCTTCCTTGTTAGAAGATAAGACCTTTGCACCTTTTGAAGCAGCTGCGTAATTGTACTCTTTCCCACCAGGCTCCATCCTATGAATAACGCCAGTGACTTGGCCTGACAAAGATTTGTCTCTAGAAATAGACGCTCTGCTCTTAAACTCATCAAGGCCAAGCGGAACAGCACGAGATAGCTGATCAAGCTTTGAACCAGTGGTCTCTGTATCATCCCCTGGAACTGTGTTATTATTTATCTCACTTTCCTTCATAGACTCATTGTCTTTGCTTTCTGTAACGTTTCCTGCGATAACGATTGTGTTATCGACTTCTATTTGCTTCAAGATGGTTTCGGAGCCTTTGATTTCTCCGGCTGCAGCTATATCAACATCCAGACTCAAATCAGGAGTAGAATGAACAGAGGCAGACTCTAGTGATGGTGCATCAACAGGCTTAGCTGTCTCATCTGCCCTTTCATCATCTGGTTCACCATTTTCAACTGCATCCACTAAAGATCTACCTGCAAATGCCCAAGAGTAAGCCTTAGATACACTTAAGATATGGTCTATACATTTTCATGATTGTCATACTTAAAGCTCAGTTTTTTTTTAACCATTTTCTAATAAATGTTTTGCATTCTGTCCAAATTAGGAACTCAAAAAGTTACCTTTGTCACCATCTACATGACTGATCCACAATGTAGATAAGAAGACAAGACCCCATATGAGAAAAACCAGAGACAATGAAACTTTGTAGAAGCGATTCCTTCCATTAGAAGTAGTCTCAGAAACTCTTCTTCTAACCAGAAGAGCTCTCCGTGATCTTTGCATTTCACATCCAACCAAGATCAGATCACCAAACAAAAACTAAATGGACTGTTCACACCTGTTCATAACGATGCACATCAGATTCACAACTAAAGCAAAATTGTATAAACTAAACAAGAGAAACAAAGATCTTATACATACAAGCAAAAAGAACAGAGCACTTGATTCAAAGCTGCAAAATTTACAATGAAATCGAAAAAAGATAACGACCCAGAAAACAATTTCCAGATCCAATTGAGAAAGACGAAGAATTGACGAGAAAGTAGTCGGAGTAAGAATTACCTGAGAAGCGAATCGGAGATTGAAGAAGACAAACCGAAGGAAGAAGAAGATTCGGGAACCTTCTCCGTGACAAAACCCTTTTCAACGCCGACGTCTCCGATGAGTCTCCGATCTAATGAAACCCGGTCGATGAAATTCCGACGATCTACCTCGTCTCTGCATCACAATCGATGAAACGCACCTTAATCTCTCCCACTTTTTTCACGGGATTTATAGAAGTCGTAAGTTTTTTAACCGTTGTGGTGTAAAAAAAAAGGTGAAGAGTCAAAAAGAGAGACTTTCAAAAATTGAAAAACCGCGGAAGAATCTGTAGAGTCGACAGAACTGATCCGCGACAATGGACAGAGATGGGTCTGTGAGAAGAGAGTTTGGAGCAAATGTGTAATATACACATAAGATGATTGTACCGGTCAATCATTTTGAATTTGCAATTAATTTCTTTACATTTGTTTCCTTACTACTATATCTTACCTTCTAATCAAATTATGTGCTTAGCTGTAAAGTGAATCGTTTTCAAATATATAAATTATCATATTTAGCTTTACGTTTTGACTTTTGACTTAAGATATTATTAGATTTCCTTCTTTTATTTCTAAACAAATTACTATCTATATATACATTTTTGGAACACTTTTAGCAAATAAATCCTGAAGTTGGACAGTATTTACAAAGAATGCCATTGGCATTTATTATTACTTTTACAAAATTTAAATAAAAGATATTAACCAAACAATATCTTGCCTAATTTGTTTCTAAAAATCTCTACACAATCTTTCTATATATCTTCAAAAAAAATTATAGCAAATATTTATATTAACATTTTGCATAGCAATAAAAATACTAATTTATAATAATCAAAATATTCACATAGAAAAATCAAATACACATACAGGAAAAAGAACTATATCTATCATCATTTAGGGCCTGATTGGCAAGTGCTTTACAGTCTTTACAAAGCAAAAAAATTTCTAAAGATTTGAAATACATCCAATCAAGCTTTAGAAGCTTTAGCTTTCCTTTTTTTTCTCACAGCCAAAATATTTCCTTAATTCACTTTTTTGGCTGTAGAAAGCCTTTTTTCCTAAATCACATAATTTTCAACTTTCCAAAATTTTAAATTCTACAGCCAAAATTCTACAGCAATAAAATCTACAGCCACAGCAAATAAACCTACAGTCATATTTCTACAGCAAAAAATGTAAAGCTACAGCTGTTACCAATCAGGCCCTTAAGCTGTTGCTTTATTTAAATAAATAAAAAAACACAAAAACTTGAAATCATATACTTTATATGATAAATTTAAAATATATATTAGTAGTATAAATTTAAAATTGTTCAAAGAACGGTATACTACGGGTGAGATCCTAAAATTATTAGATTTTATAACAATAATAATTTATTTTCTTGGATTTTATAATACAAATAATTTAGCTAACGAGATAATATAGACGGGTTTATATGGGATGACGGATTTGGGTCGATATAAATAAATAACGGTATATCACGGATGAAATCCTAAAATTAACAATCAAAATATAATTATACAATCTTAAACACAAAACAAAAGAAACAATATTAACAAAACAAATCCAACTTAAATTTAAAATTTTTAGTTATAAAAAAACGACCCACGGTATACTGCTGAGTAAAATATTCAAAATTTTAAAATCCACTATACATCGTTACTTTTAAAAAAATGTATGTTTTCGTATCTATACTTCAAAAATTGATAGATAGATATCTACATTTAAAAATACAAATTAATATGATATATCTTCAGTTAATCTTTTAAAAAATAACATTACATTTTTTTAAAAAAATATAGCTCCGCGGTATACCGCGGGTTAAATTCTAGTTCATGAACATTTTTTTGTTTTTTTTTCAGTTTATGATTTGATTTGGTTAGATAAATTACATATGGGGAGATTGCCAATTTTTTTATTTTTTTTTAGATTGCCAATTCATTTGTGGGGTTAATGGACATGGATGTAGTTATAGCCATTATAGTATTGGCCAGTAAATTATTATACTTCGAGAAAGCAAAATTACTACGAAAAAAACAATTGCAAAACTTTTTATAATTAAAAGAAACAAAATAAACTTGTTTTATATATCTATCATACATATATGAAAAATACAGTTACGATTGAGTTATCTTTATTGTTGTGACAGAGTTTTATTTTATAGTTATGATAAATTTAAAAACAAATCTACCAAAAATATTTTGAGGCCTATATCTATCTATCTATCAATAAACATAATTTTGGTTTCCTGATTTTCCGTTTGTCCACAATCACTAATTTAATTATCAGAGTAAAAACCACCATACCAATATTACTTAAGATATAAGTTATACTTCGAATAATTTGTTTTGTATTACAATTTAAAATCAACGAGCAATGAGTTAACATTCTATAACAGTGTTATCGTATATAGTAGCAAACAAAAGAAGCAAGTTTGAAAAGTTGAATAAGTTAACGTACTATTTTTGTCATGTGAAATAGTTCTTACTTCATTCATATCTAAAATAGTGCTTCGGTACAATAATAAAATTTGAAAAATCAAATACCAGCTTCGATTGCTCCCTTCTTCTCAGACACCTGGCGTTTTCATTTGCGTCGACCTCGCCCTGTGGCCGACCTCCTTCTTACATTTTTACTCTTTTTTTTTTTCTTCTTCAGACACCTGGATGTAATTTTTTTTCTCATTAGACAAAATATTTGGACTTTTTGTGGATTTTAATAAATGTGATGTTTTTCGTGTTATGTATGGCGTAAATTTGTTAGTAACCAATTATTAATGGGATTCCAAATGAGAGTGAAGATCTTCTGTACATAATACTTTTGAAATTTGTCAAGCAACCCGTTACCGATTCATTCATAGGTTCTATAATCTATGTATACATGATGGCTAAAGATCCAATAGACAAATTTTCAGTCCGGTGCTAAGTTCTAGTTAAAAGATCCGATAGACAATTTTTTTGTTTGTCAGACTGGTTTACTTCTGTGATTAATCGGACGATTTGTTGGTTATGCTATGTTTTAGACTTAATCCTGGATATCACTATCAGTCTAATGCAAGAATATGAAAAATTTAAAATAAAAGAGCGGGTAGATTTTTCACATAAATAAAAAATAGGCCCAAAGAGACATCTCTTATATTATTAAGGTTTCGGAGACCCAAACTGGTCACCGGTTTAGGTCGGAAAAATCGAACACAAAACCAAACCGATTCGATCAATACGCTGCGTTTTGATGTCTCTTATAAAAACTAAAAAGGTCACTGTGGAATTAACGGCTTTGTTTAAAATATTTATCAAACGCGTAAAAGAATTAAATAAGACCACGAGAAATATTTCTGCCGGGTCCATTAATATTGGGTCTTAGCCCATTAAGAGGTTTACATTAAAATTACTTTTTCCTTTTCTGATTTTCACGTTAGGCTTAAGCCAACGGATCTTTAACTAACAATGGAACTACACATCGGAGATCGTGGCGGTGGCGGTGGCGGTGGCGGTGGCGGTGGCGGTGGCGGTGGCGGAATCAATTTCAAGCCGAACGACCGGCGGCGAAGTACGCCAAAGGTCCGACGAACGCGGCGTTGATGTAAGTCGCCGGTTCTGCGTGGCTGTAATCGTCTCTCTGATCTGGATACCCATCGTTTTGATTTGGACCTCCTACGATTGCTCCTGTGAGAATGTTAGGGTTAGGGTTTTGAGTGTAGAATGATTGGAATCCGCCATTGCAGCCTAAGGAATGGGAATGAAGTGCGTGTGAAGGAAGCGAAGATGCTCTGTGGTGGATTCGCTTAGGGAAATTGGATCCGAATCCAACCATGTACGACATTTTGATTGGGTTATCTCCAAGTATGTAATCGACTTGTCGCTTCGATAGGCTTATCAAGGCGTTGGGGACGATAACGGAGTTTCCGCAGTTGAATGTGTGTTTTGTGGATTTCATGTATTTGGCATAAGTTGTGAGCAAGAATGTTATTGAGGTTACGTATTGAAGATTGCTTTGAGGTAACTTGTACATTAATCCTCCTGTAATTGGTAAAACATGTAATTAGTAAGCATGAAGAGGTTGTTGTTTAGCAATTTGTGTTCGAGATCATGAATTAGGTTACCTTGAGTGTATTGGGTAGAGGAAGAAGGAGAATCTGGAAGGATTTTGCAGATGAAATTCTCAGCTGCTTGCTTGTATTGTTCAAAGTTGCTGTCTTTGTTAAGTAATGCTCTCTGCCACAAAGTAAACAGATTTTGTTTGTGAATTAGTGAGTCAGATAGTGTGTTGCTATAAGCTATGTTCTCTATGAGTTTTTATTAGCAGAGAGACAAACCCGTGACAGAAGAACATAGGCACCAGCATATTTATTGTCCCAGCTGAAGATGTCAGGCTGATCTCCACCTCCTAACGATTTTATGAAGTTTGCGTAATAAGGGTCATTCGTTGCTCTTAGCAGCCATGACGCACCCCACATCAGCTCGTCCTGTGTTCATAAATTCACATTTTAAAATGAGGATCTGATGTAGTGGTAAGAGTGGTTTAGTTTCATATGAAAGCAGACCTTGTAACCAGAGTAGGAGCAGTAGAAAGGACAGACGGATGAAGAAAGGGAATCACTGTAAGCTCCCCTGTACTGAATGGCAAACTGCATCACATTCTTAGCTGTTGCGAGCAGCAAACGTGAATACTTAGAATCAACTTTCCTGAAAACCATAGACGCTGCAGCCAGAGCTGCTGCTGTTTCAGCTGCGACATCAGAACCAGGGTTAGAAGGGGATACAGAGTAAACTGTACGAGGTGTGTCCATGTCCTCAGGCCGTTCCCAGCATTTGTGATCAACATTAGGATCTCCTACCCCAACATAAAGCTTTCCGGGAGTGGCTCTAGCACATTTCAGCAGATAATCTGTGGCCCAACGGATGTTCACTCGTGCATTTTCCAGCTCAGGACCCATCCGCTTACCGTATTCCAGTGCGCTCCATGAGAGCATAGTGGTGGTAAACGCCATTGGGAAATTGAACTTGACGTTGTCTCCTGCGTCATAGTACCCACCGGTTAAGTCCACCTGCAATTCATATAATTCTCCTGCTTAATTAGTTATAAATGTTACTAACAAAGATAAATTCTGTATCAAGTTAAATATGGTTTAGGGTCTGTACATGAGCAGCAGAGCCATCGGAAAGGCCGGAGCTAGCCCTCCAGGAGAGTTGTTGGCCTCTAGGAAGAGGACCGGATCGCTGACCTTGGAAGAAAAGCAATGACTTGGAGAGAGCTTCTTTGTAATTTGGGTTGGCATCAACATTGCCTATGAGAAGAGACGAGAAAAGGAAAACAAAGAAGAAAGGAGAAGTCATTGTCCAAACACAGAACTTAATTGCTTTTGAGGTTTGAGGTACGAATCTATTACGTGAAGGTCTACATATATATACAGAGAGGTAGAGACAGAGAGATAAGAGAGAAGGATCCTGCGCTGATGGAAGCGTTAATTATGGCTTTTTGGTTATCAACGTGCTGCTCCTAAACAAAGTAACCTTAATTTCTCCAATCTAAATACTCTTTTTTTACTATTTTATGGTTTTAGTTGATACCTTAATATTGCTTAACCAAATCCTCTTTTTAGTCTATTGTTAAACTTTAGTCGTTTCACCTTTGTTTATCCATTCAGATTCCTCTTTACGTTTTTCTTATATGTCAATTGTTAAATCTTTTCTTAAAGTGTTGAAAAACGGAATAAATTAAACTAGGTTTTGCTACTAGTGGGGGCATTGGGAAGCAAGAAAGTCTTAATAGTCTCCTATTTCCTAAGTAGTAGTATTGGTACATGAATGGAACGAAATATAAACGCACGTAATGACTTTGCGTCTTCTCGAAAATATACTGTTATAGTCAAATGCCAAATGCAAAAGTGTGACTTTTTTTTCTAAAAAGACGAGGAGTTTTCAGTTTTGTGATATCTATGTAATTTGCATTTTGTTGGAATCAAATCTTTTCGTAGGAGTTAATACGTTGAGCAATCTTATTTCAAATTAATGTGCATTCATTAACTGTATTAAAGTTTCATTTAACATCAAAATAGATTCTAGAAAAACAACTAACGTTTCATTTCATTCATACCTAAAAATGGTGAAAATGTCCCTTTTTGTAAAATATTGAACCGAAGGTTTGTTATTTTTACAGTTACTAGTTACTATAAACATACTAGTTTCGGGTAAATTGGATGTATTGTAGTAGATAATGTGTTCATATATGGGTTTAGTTAGGTAATGCATAGTTAAATTAGGTTAGGGATTAAGGGATTTTGAATTTAAAAAGAGGAGACAAAAGATAAGACGGAAGCGTGAATGGCGCCAAGATAACGGCGCTGAGTCTTGTTACTTAATCAAAAGTGTGTGTTAAGACGAAATTGATGCCTTAATCCACTACTTATTTGTCCCTCTTTTTATGCATGTTTTTATTATAGTATTACTCTCTTTATTGGCTTTGCTTTTTTTCATGGGACATTCTTTTTTTAGTTTGTGTAATAACAAAAGCGAATAAAAAGGGGATAACGTGTCTGCTCGATGTCATTGATCTTCTGACGTTATATGAGTTAAGAGAATGATTAACATGGGTATAATATATTTACCAATGTTTAAGTAGACGCGTGATGAAAGCTTTAGGTATTACTTATTAGTAATTGTAATCATTCGATGTCACTAGTAGTAATCAGGACTCAAAAATATCATACTATTATTTTTCTCCCGTAAAGATTAATCATTAATGGTTGTTTGCATGAGAATAATAGATCAAGAGAGATTTCAAAATTAAGCAACAGTTTCTCTCGTCTTTTTCTCACACATGCTTTAGTCGTTTACTCCTGGTGGCCCTACCCACTAATACTACTCGAAGAATTTTCGTTGGTTTTGTTGGCAAATGATTTCTTATCCTTTGGCGCTAAAAAGGTGTTTTTTAATATATTTTAAATGTTTTGCAAAATCCTTTTTATTCTTTCATGTTTGTAATTCTGAATGGCTTTCACATTTGGTTGATGAGGACAAACAGTGGATTGCTTCCACGACTATGCGAGGAAAATTTTGGAGGCTATTTTTCGCCGAAGATTTGACTGCTATAGTTGGACTTGGATCCTCAAGTATATTTGATAGATTCAAATGAGTTGGATTATTATGGATTAAAATATTAACCATTTGACTCTTTCTTTGTAATAAATGTAGTTGTATTATATAGATGCATGACTATGTTATCATGGATTAAAATGAGCACATGTATGTAGGCCATTCGTATTAATGGGCCTTCACAGGCAATCAATTTGGAAACCAACCACACAGGCCACAAGGTTTAGTTTTTGAGTCAATTTCTTCCTTTTAGCTTGATACAGTACTACTTTTCATCTTGTTGATGCAGAAATCAGTGTATGTTGCCGGAGTTAAAAGGCAGTGTTAATTTCTAAGTCTTTTGATTTGTCAAATCAATATTTGATGGACATTTTCTAGCCATCTATAGAAATCTATGAAGAACGATGATCTATTTTGTTTAGGAATAGAAATTGGCTAAGCTTTAAGAGATATTTTAAACAAGATTGAATGAGTCAATATAATAGGGTTTACGTGGAAAATTTCGAGACACGTGATACAAGTTTCATTGATGATAAAGCGACTTGAAGATTTTGACAAAATCAACCGAAATCCACTAAAGAGTTTCTTCTTCTTAAATAGAGCCAATGAAGCATACGCATAACTCATTAAGCAACAACACAAACTCAAAAAACAGATATGATGATTCTAAGCCATTGTTATTGCTTTTCTAGTATTATTATTACCATATATTTCTCCCTCCTAATCCATACTCTTGCTTCTCCTATGCTTCACTTTTGCCGCCATGACCAAAGGGATGCTCTTTTGGAATTCAGAGACGAGTTTCCGATCAATGAGTTGAACCCAAGTCCGTGGAATAAGAGCAGTGATTGCTGTTTTTGGAAAGGTGTCACGTGCGATGATAAATCTGGCCAGGTGATAACACTCGACCTTTACACATCTCTCAACACCTCTTTGAAAACCAATAGTAGCCTTTTTAGACTCCAATATCTTCGTCACCTAAACCTTAGTAATTGCTTTCTACAAGGAGAGATTCCTTCTTCAATAGGAAATCTTTCTCGTCTCACATTTATTGATCTTTCTTGGAATAAATTGTTAGGTGAGATTCCGGCTTCAATAGGCAATCTAAACAATCTAAGAAACCTTAGTCTTGGGTATAACGATCTCGTAGGAGAGATTCCTTCTTCATTAGGAAACCTTTCTCGTCTCATAAGTCTTGAACTTTCGAATAACCATTTGGTAGGTGAAGTTCCGGCTTCTATGGGAAACCTGAACGAGCTAAGAGTCATGTCACTTGACTTAAACAGTTTTAGTGGCAAAATTCCTATTTCCTTTGCCAATTTAACCAAGCTTTCCTATTTAAACCTAGCTTATAATAACTTCACATCCACGCTTCCATTTGATATGAGCGGATTCTATAATTTGAGGTACTTTGATGTTGGTTCAAACTCATTTCACGGGCCTTTTCCTAAATCTTTGTTCTCTATTCCTTTGCTACGAACAGTTATATTGAAAGAAAACCAATTCACAGGACCTATAGAGTTTGTGAATACATCTTCAACATCTAAGCTTTGGGAGACTAACGGGAGTGACGCTTTCTCACAATTCTTTCAGTAGTTTGGAAAACTCTTCACAAGAAACATTGATCAAAGGATTGGATTTGAGTTCGAATTCATTTCAAGGACCGTTCCCTCTTTGGATATGCAAGCTTAAATGGTTACGTCTTTTAGATTTGTCCAACAACCTCTTCAGTGGCTCGCTTCCTCCATGTTTAAGGAATCTCACTGTTTCTCTTACCGAGCTAACTCTACGGAACAACAACTTCAGTGGAACTCTTCCAGATATATTTTCCAATGCTACCAAGTTACAATTATTGGACGTTAGTGGCAACCAGCTGGAGGGAAATTTTCCAAAGTCTTTGATCAATTGCAAAGCTCTACAATTTGTGAATATGGAAAGCAACAAAATCAAAGACAAGTTTCCATCATGGTTGGGATCTCTACCATCACTAAATGTTCTCATCTTCAGATCAAACAAGTTTTATGGGCCGTTGTATCATGGCAACATGTCCATTGTGTTTCAGAGTTTAAGGGTCATCGATATATCACACAATGACTTCACTGGATCTCTCCCACCTCACTATTTTTCCAATTGGCGTGATATGACCACACTAACTGAAGGAAATGGCGAGTACATGGCAAGTCTTCCAGCTTATTCTCTAATATATCAGTCCATGGAAATAGTGAATAAAGGAGTAAAAATGAGCTTTGAGCGGATCCGACAAGATTTCAGAGCCATTGATTTTTCTGGAAATCAAATTTATGGTAAAATCCCTCAATCTATCTGCGTTTTGAAGGAATTGCGTCTGCTCAACTTGTCAGGTAACGCATTCACAAGCGATATCCCACGGTTCTTGGCGAATTTGACTAACCTCGAGGCATTAGACCTATCTCGTAACAAGTTTTCAGGTCAAATCCCTCAAGATCTTGGCAAACTCTCCCTTTTGTCATACATGAACTTTTCTCATAACCTTCTCCAAGGTCCTGTGCCACGAGGCACACAATTTCAAAGGCAGAAATGTTCTTCATTCTTGGACAACCCTAAACTCTACGGTCTCGAAGAAATCTGTGGAGAAACCCTTGTCCCCAATCATACATCACAGCAACCTGAGGAGTACTCAGGGGAGGAAGAGAAAACGTTCAACTGGGTAGCAGCTGCAATAGCCTATGGACCTGGTGTGTTCTGTGGATTGGTGATCGGACATATCTTCACTTCACACAATCATGAGTGGTTCACAGAAAAGTTTGGTCGAAAAAAAAAGGTCAGAGTCACCACAAGTGTTCGCTAACTTTTGAAGAAGCATTGTGTAACGTCTTGTTTACATGTGTGTCCTCGGAAAGACTCGTTTGTGTTTTAATTTTCTATTTTATGGTTTTGTAATAAACGTACTGTATTTGGTGGTATTTAATATATCCTTGGTTTTAAAATTAAAATGTATATACGTTGTGTTTTGCAATTCTCACTATAAAATATAGAGCAACTGATTCTTAAAGAAGTTTAAGATCGTGGCTATACATATAATGACAGTTCATGATTCATGGCGTATGTATATTAATTGTGGGGGTTTGAACGTTCGCTCGGCTGCCTGCACAACAGAAGTTTTTTTTTTTTTTTTACCAGAAGTTACTCAATTACAAATCCACTAGATAAATTACCCGCACATAGTGCGGGTAAAATGACAATTAAAGAAGTGCATTGTAGTTTTAGTTATAAAAATTATTGCATTATTATCCGGAATCCAAAATCTGTTAGTGTACAATTATGAAACATGTTAAAAAAACGTTTTATATTCCAATCATCGATTTTTCGTATCAGAATTCGTTTTACCCGTAAAATAATTAAAGACGACAATTTCTTTTCTAACGCAACTTAAATAACAAACACATATACATCTTTGTAAAAGAGTTGATGAAGATTTAAAAAATTTAGATTGCTCGAAAACTAAGAAGATGTGTGTTTGGTATATTTATAGAGAAATATTTTTGTAGGGTTCCGTTTAATTTTTGAAATTTAGATTGCCTTCAAAATTTGAAAAATTAATTTATTGTTGATTTTATGATAGATTTAGTTTTGAGAATTAATTTTATAAATGTAGTTTGGATTTATGAACCTAGGAAAATTTGTACTTACAAAAGTTATAAAAATATATTCTAATATATTAATTTACATGAATTATACGCTTACATGTTTGAGTTGTTAAATATATCTATATATATATGTGTGTGTGTTAGTCTGGATTTAAAAATATAGACCTTAGATCAATTAAATATATATATATATAAATATATATATATATATATATATATATACTACATATACACGAATCCTTTATGTATAGATAGAGATATGATGTTTGTATTACTGATGTTTAATGTTAATTAACGGAATAATTAGAATATCATGGCATATTTGTAACTAATCTAGTAATATATAGACCATTACAGTTTGTTATGCATATATCCTATGTTACATTTAATTGTCTTTGCTAATATAGAGATAATAAAGTTTGTCTTGTATAGATTGTGTGTTTTTTAAATTTTTAATTAGAAATTCGTTTTTGATTAGTGGGATATATGGATGTATGAGACTAATGGCAAATTCTGTAAATAGTCTAATAAAAGTTGGGTAATTATCTAAATAGAAGCCAAATCATTGTGAGAGCGACATGTCAGCGTGACAATTTTGTTAATAACACATCATGGTAAGGTTTCTTTTTAAAAATGTTTCTCTATTAATATATAGGGGATTGAGTGAAAGAAGGAAAAATCCATAGTTAACCATTCGATCCATCATTTGTTTTTCTAAACCAAAGTAAATGTATGTGTATAATACTACTATACTAGAATGAGTATTTGACTTCATAAAATCATGTAAATTTTAAATTAACAAATGAGCTTATATATGGGCTATTCGTAATTTCGTAGTAATGGGCCTTCACAGTTCAAAGATTATCAATTTGGAAATCAACCACGCACGATACGACCACGATTATTTGGTCCGTTAGCTCGTTGATAAGGAAGTCAGTGTCTGTCTTTTTCCTGAAACAGATTTTTTTTTTAAAGTAGGTAATATAAATTTGATGCTATTTAATTTTATGATAGGACGATTTAAAGAGAAAAAAAATTCATATTGAATCTCGAGATGTGAAAACTAAATTTTGTAGATGTACTCAAAGTTTTTTTCCTTTTAATTTGCACTGGTATTTTTTTTTTTTTTATTTTGTTACATCTATAGATAACCAGATGGGCCTGAAAACAAACTTTACATATTGTTGTTACAAAAGTCAGTGTTTTGTGGGATGAATAACAATAAATCCGATCCAGAACTCTTATCTCCAACTGAAAAGTGATAGTACAATGAATTATCACCTTAAAAGGACGGTGGTCCTTCAAGAAGAAGACGGTCAGTAGTACATAAAACATGATTCTCTGCAATGGTCTCCAACATGTGACCACAAAGTAATGAGTGAAAGAAGGAAAAATCATGATTAGTACGCCAACATTATTAGTATTCATAATCTGGTTGAATTAAGTTTCTACGTACACTTAATACTCTCATCGTCTCATGCATCAACTGTAGTCTTCCACTGAAATAGTATATAGGTCAACTTTTTTTTTTGTCAACGGAGAAAGTCAACTAATACAGAGAATTTTGTGAGACGAGGGTTAGAAGTGAAAATGATTTACTTATATGAATCATAAGATTAAAAACTTACATAAACCGAAGTAAATGTATGCGTATATGTATAGATGCATGAATCATGATTACTTTTCCCAAATGGGAAAGGCTCGTACGTACGTAAATCATGATTTTCTAAAAAAAAAATACAAAAAAATCATGATATTCTGCAATGGTCCAAGTACCAGGGCCGGCGCAGAGGACAAGCTACTGAAGCCACCGATTTGGGCCTCAAAACTTGAGGGCATTTTTATCTAAAAATTTGTTAAGTTTTCTTATAAACAATAATTTTTATAGGGCCTTTTAAAAATATTGTGGGCGTTTAGAGACAACTACAATATTCTTTTTAATGGTAAAAATCTAATTTAAAATATATTTTTTTATGGGGTTTAATTTTGCTTATGGCACCCAAATTTACCGGGCCGGCACTGGGTCCAACATGTGAGTATCTGGCCATAAAGTACCAAAAGTAATTACTAGTACTCGGAATTAATTATTGAGATGGTTTAAAGTAGAGGATAGTGAGAATTTCCTATAAATTTCATCGGAGTTGTTCCTCTTGCTTCTGGTTTTATCTCAAACCAAATTTCCAGATGGACATAGTCTACCTAGGGTTTTGTGAAGAACGATGATATATTTCGTTTTGGATTATAAAGTTGGCTAAGCTTGTGGTAAAAGTTGATGGTTTGATGCGGAATACAACATCGAAAAGTTCGTGATTCTTTGGTTATTTAAATCTTGATGGCGCATATTTTTTTTTTTCTTGGTTACATGAATACATTTGTCTAAATATCTGAAAGAAAATCTGAAGTTGATCACATTCCATTGCACTCATCAGAGGAGTTTTAACAGAGTCCATCACATATTTTATTTTATTTTTCTAATAGAGTCAATCATACGAAAGAATCTATAAAGCCAACGATAATAATGATTTTTTAAAAAATGTTACAGAAGTTAATAAAATTTGAGACTAGTAAACGTACGAAATATTTTAGAAGAATTGAATCAGTTAGTGCAAGAAAATCTGGAGTTGATCACATTCCATTGCACTTCGACAAATCAACCGACAACTTGAGGCAAGACTAGCTATGTCACATACCAACTTAGGGTTTTCTAATTCCTCTTCTTAACTTCTTTTTAAAGAGAACCAGTGAAGCACAATTAACCCATTACTTACAACACAAACTAGCTCCAAAGATAGATATGATGACTCGAAGCCATTGTTATTGGGTTTCTTGTATTATTACCATCTATTTCTCCCTCCTTATACACTCTCTAGCTTTTCCTTTGCTCCACTTTTGCCGCCACGACCAAAGGAACGGTCTTTTGAAATTCAGAGACGAGTTTCCGATCTTTGAGGCTAAATCAAGTCCGTGGAATGAGAGCACTGATTGTTGTTTTTGGGAGGGTGTCAAGTGCGATGATAAATCTGGCCAGGTGATATCACTCAACCTTCATAACACCCTTCTCAACAACTCTTTGAAAACTAACAGTAGCCTTTTTAAACTCCAATATCTTCGTCACCTAGACCTTTCTAGTTGCAATCTCATAGGAGAGATTCCTTCTTCACTAGGAAACCTTTCTCGTCTGGTAAATCTTGAACTTTCTTCTAATAGATTGGTCGGTGCGATTCCGGATTCAATAGGCAACCTAAAGAATCTAAGAAACCTTAGCCTTGGAGATAACGATCTCATAGGAGAAATTCCTTCTTCCATAGGAAACCTTTCTCTTCTCTTAGATCTTGACCTTTGGAGTAATCATTTGGTAGGTGAAGTTCCATCTTCCATCGGAAACCTAAACGAACTAAGAGTCATGTCACTTGACCGTAACAGCTTAAGTGGCAGCATTCCTATTTCATTTGCTAATTTAACGAAGCTTTCCGATTTTAGCATCTTCTTTAATAAACTTCACATCACTTCCATCTGACATGAGTGTCTTCCAAAACTTGGTGACTTTTGATATTAGTGCAAACTCATTTTTCGGGCCTTTCCCTAAATCTTTGTTCTCGATTCCTTCGTTAACATTGGTTTATATGGATAGAAACCAATTCACAGGACCTATAGAGTTTGCTAATATATCTTCATCATCTAAGCTTCAGAATCTAATTCTTACTCATAACCGATTAGATGGCTCAATCCCAGAATCCATATCGAAATTTCTCAACCTCGTAGTGTTAGATGTTGCCCACAACAATATCAGTGGACCAATCCCTAGGTCTATGTCAAAGTTAGTTAACCTCCATATGTTTGGTTTTTCCAACAACAAGTTGGAAGGTGAGGTACCAAGTTGGTTGTGGAGATTGTCGTCAGCGATGCTGTCTCACAATTCTTTTAGCAGTTTTGAAAAAATATCTTCAAAAGAAACACTGATCCAAGTGTTGGATCTGAGTTTCAATTCATTCCGAGGACCATTTCCCATTTGGATCTGCAAGCTGAAAGGGTTACACTTCTTAGATTTGTCCAACAATCTCTTCAACGGCTCGATTCCTTTATGTTTAAGGAATTTCAATCTCACGGGGCTAATTCTTGGGAACAACAACTTCAGTGGAACTCTTGATCCTGATTTATTTTCCAGTGCTACCAACTTACAATCTTTGGACGTAAGTCGCAACCAGCTCGAAGGGAAGTTTCCCAAGTCTTTGATCAACAGCAAACGTCTGCATTTTGTGAATGTGGAAAGCAACAAAATCAAGGATAAGTTTCCATCTTGGTTGGGATCTCTACCATCTTTAAAAGTTCTCATCCTTCGATCAAACGAGTTCTACGGTCCGTTGTATCATCCCAACATGTCCATTGGGTTTCAGGGTTTAAGAATCATTGATATATCAAACAATGGCTTCACTGGAACACTCCCACCTCAGTTTTTTTCCAGTTGGCGTGAAATGATTACATTAGTCGATGGAAGTCACGAGTACATTGAAGATATCCAGAATTTTTCTCTTATTTATCGCTCCATGGAAATGGTGAATAAAGGAGTAGAGATGAGTTTTGAGCGGATCCGACAAGACTTCAGAGCCATTGATTTTTCGGAAAACAGGATATATGGGAAAATACCTGAATCCATTGGTTGTTTGGAGGAACTGCGTCTTCTTAACTTGTCAGGTAACGCTTTCACAAGCGATATCCCACGGGTCTGGGCAAATCTGACAAAGCTCGAGACGTTAGACCTATCACGTAACAAGCTGTCAGGTCAAATCCCACAAGATCTTGGTAAACTCTTCTTTCGGTCATACATGAACTTCTCTCATAACCTTCTCCAAGGTCCAGTGCCAAGAGGCACGCAGTTTCAAAGGCAGAGATGTTCTTCATTCTTGGACAACCATGGACTCTACGGTCTCGAAGATATCTGTGGGGAAACTCATGTCCCGAATCCTACATCACAGCAACCCGAGGAGTTGTTAGAGGATGAAGAAAAAATGTTTAACTGGGTAGCAGCTGCAATAGCCTATGGACCTGGTGTATTTTGTGGTTTGGTGATTGGATACATATTCACTTCACATAATCATGAATGGTTCGCTGAAAAGTTCGGTCGAAAAAAACTTAGAGCCAACACAAGTGCTCGTTAAGCCCATCTCTTGCAATCTCTCTAAGCATTATTGTGTAACGTCTTGTGCATGTTCGTATTGAATTTTCCATTCCAGGTGTATTCTCCAAAAGACTCGTTTGTGTTTGTAATTTTCTATTTTTGTGGTTTTTGTAATAAACGTACTGTATTTGGTGGTATTTAATATATCTGGCTTTAAAATGTATACTACATTACTCTGTGTCTGCAATTCTCATAATATAGATTTCCTGGTTCTTAGAGGACTTTACGATCATGACTATATAAATAAATAGTGACAGTCATGATTCATGACCTAGGAAGCACGGAAGCTCCGTCTGTAGTCCGATTCCCGCTTCGGAAGCTAAAACGGAATCGGAAGCTTCAAGAAGCGCCCGGAAGCGTGGTGGAAGCGCGATTCCGAAAAAAAAGGAAATCGGAAGCGTTTTGGAAGCTATGATTCCGTTTAGGAAGCGTTCTATTTTTATGCGATTCTGATTTTGGAATCGTTATTAAGGAAATATTTAGGAAGCGTGATATATTTTTTGTATTTCTTAATTAAATATGAAATTAGAAAACCCTAATTACAATTTACTAAACAAGAGAATACCAATCGTGGCTAAATTTCGTCTTTGGCAAAACTCTTGTTGGGATTGACCCATTTGATTGGCCCTGGAAAAGAGAAAGCTAGGTTAGTGATGATGAAGAACAAGGAAGTTCTGAAGTAGAACAAGAAGAAGAAGTTGTCATGGTTGAAGAAGAAGAGAAGTCAACTAAAGAAGAAGAAGGAGTCAACGTAAAAAGAAGATGTGTTTTGAGTTAAGAGATGGAGTGGGCCTAAGTGGTTAAGGTGTGGCCCAACAGAAGAAAGGTGTTGTCTAATGGGTCTAACTAAAGTCCATTCGTAGAAGTAATTATAATGTCCAAGTATAACTAAGCGTTAAGTGAGTTGTTGAGAGTGTTTGCTAATGGTGATGAAAATGAAAAGGAAGACGATGGTCCAAATCTTTGACTTATACGTTATGTTTTTTTTTAATCTCTAATCAACTTAATTAAGTATTGGATCTCTTTTATTTAAGACAAGAGTTATTTAATCACATTTGAGTTATTTAATCACATTTGATTATATATATATATATATATATATATATATATATATATATATTACACGCTTCCAAAACGTACCCATATCATAAATTTTTGAAAAAATCGCTTCCACGTTTCCAAACGCTTCGCTTCCCCGCACCCGCTTCTGATTCCATGCAACTTAGTTCATGACATATATTAGGTGAAAATAAAAAGCAATCAAAGTGTCACGATCATTTACAGTGTATGACTTGTAACACAAACAACTTATAAACATTTTTTGAAAATTTAAAATTTTTGGATTTTCAATTTTTGGATCTACGGACTGTCTGAAAATAAAAAGCAATCAAAGTGTCTAAATTTTTTATTTTCCATTATTAATATTATAAATCTTGTTTGGATTCCAATTTTTGGATCCAACCATTGATAGTGCTCTGACAGGTCTATATGTAATTGCAAGACGGGGGTTGGAATGGTCAACGGTACCACCAACTTATGTAATAAACGTCTTTAGTGGTATTTGATATATAATATATCTTGACTTGAAAATGTACACTGAACGTTATGTAATAGTTAACCATTCGATTATGATGGATCAACGTCTTTTTCTAAACCAAAGTAAATGTATATGTGTGTAGATGCATGAATCCTTAGAATGAACATTTAACTTCATAAAATCTTGTAAATTAAAAGTTTACAAATGAGCATATATATGAGCCCATTCATGGGCCCCCTCAATTCAGAAGCTATCAATTGGTAAATCAAACCCATGCGATTACGATACGACAAAGATGATCTTGTCAATGCGAAAAATCAATGTCTGTTGGCGGAGTTGTTCTCTTATAGCTCTAATTTGATCATTAAAAAGTGTATAGCTAATTTCTAAATCTTTAGATATCTCAAACCAGTATTAGTGTTTTACATGCACACAGTCTATGGATATGTGAAGAACGATGCTATATTTAGATTGTGGTGAAAGTTGAATGCAAAGTTGGAAATTTAGTAGACCTTGGTTAAATTCGGTAGAAACTTAAATAATCTTTTAGAGAGGACTAAAATGAGTCTACAATGGTGTACGTGAATATTTAAGTCAAAAAAAAGTTTATTTTATTTTTATTCTAATCAGAAAGCACTTATTTTATTTCTATTATTCTAATGAACAAGCACATGTAATTAAATCAATCGAATCTAAACGAGTCGACGCAAGACTTGCTAAGTTAGGAATTTCTTCTTAAAGTGAGGACCAAATGAAGCACACACAATTCATTACTTACAAGACAAAATCAAAACAGAAAGATATGATGATCCGAAGCCATTGTCATTGGGTTTCTGATATTATTATCATCTTTTTCTTCCTCCTTGTACACTCTCTAGCTTCTTCTTCGCCCCACTTTTGCCGTCATGACCAGAGAGATGCTCTTTTGGAATTCAGAGGCGAGTTTCCGATAGATGCGTCTTTGTGATATAGGAATTAGAGTATGGAGAAATGAAGAAATGATGTAAGAAGACTGGCACGTGTGGCACGTGAGGAGTAGTGAGCTGCAGTACACGTGGAAAGAAAAGATTGGATCAAGTGGGCTAAAGCCCTTTAAAAGAGACATCGTTCTCTTCTTCTTCATTATGCAAAAACCAGAGAAATTATTTTTAGTTGTAATCTTCTTCTTCTTCTTAGTTTGTGTTGAAACTATGGTGTTGTACTCATCTAGATCGAGATCTCTCCGTTAGATCTTTGTCATTTGAGATATCGGCTCGCGTTTTATGAACGTTAGTCCGATTTGGTTCCGGTTACGATTTGAATTGAAGTATTGGTGTTTTTCTTTATCACTTTGAAAATTATGAATACATGGAGAGGTCCGTGGAATAAGAGCACTGATTGTTGTTTTTGGAACGGAGTCACATGCGATGATAAATCTGGTCAGGTAATATCACTCGACCTTCCTAACACCTTTCTCCACGGCTATTTGAAAACCAACAGTAGCCTTTTTAAACTCCAATATCTTCGTCACCTAAACCTTAGTAATTGCAATCTCAAAGGAGAGATTCCTTCTTCACTAGGAAACCTTTCTCATCTCACACTTGTTAACCTTTTCTTTAATCAATTGGTAGGAGAAATTCCGGCTTCAATCGGCAATCTAAACCAGCTAAGATACCTTAACCTTCAGTCTAACGATCTCACAGGAGAGATTCCTTCTTCACTAGGAAACCTTTCTCGTCTCACATTTGTTAGCCTAGCTGATAATATCTTGGTAGGTAAGATTCCAGATTCATTAGGAAATCTAAAGCATCTAAGAAACCTTAGTCTTGGGTCTAACGATCTCACAGGAGAGATTCCTTCTTCACTAGGAAACCTTTCTAATCTCATACATCTTGCACTTATGCATAATCAATTGGTAGGTGAAGTTCCTGCCTCCATTGGAAATCTAAACGAACTAAGAGCTATGTCATTTGAAAACAATAGCTTAAGTGGAAATATTCCTATTTCCTTTGCCAATTTAACCAAGCTTTCTGAATTTGTCCTCAGCTCTAATAACTTCACATCCACGTTTCCGTTTGACATGAGTCTATTCCACAACTTGGTGTACTTTGATGCTTCTCAAAACTCTTTTAGCGGACCTTTCCCTAAATCTTTGTTCTTGATAACTTCGTTACAAGATGTTTATCTGGCAGATAACCAATTTACGGGACCTATAGAGTTTGCAAATACATCTTCATCAAATAAGCTTCAGTCCCTAACCCTTGCTCGTAACAGACTTGATGGCCCAATCCCGGAATCCATATCTAAATTTCTCAACCTTGAAGATTTAGATCTTAGCCACAACAACTTCACTGGGGCAATCCCTACATCTATATCAAAGCTAGTCAACCTCCTTTATCTTGATCTTTCCAACAACAATTTGGAAGGTGAAGTACCAGGTTGCTTATGGAGATTGAATACGGTGGCGCTTTCTCACAATATTTTCACAAGTTTTGAGAACTCTTCATATGAAGCACTAATAGAAGAGTTGGATCTGAATTCCAATTCATTTCAAGGACCACTTCCTCATATGATCTGCAAGCTTAGATCGTTACGCTTTTTAGATCTGTCCAACAATCTCTTCAGCGGCTCAATTCCTTCATGTATAAGGAATTTCAGTGGTTCTATTAAAGAGCTAAATATGGGGAGCAACAACTTCAGTGGAACTCTTCCAGATATATTTTCCAAAGCTACCGAGTTAGTATCAATGGACGTTAGTCGCAACCAGCTGGAGGGAAAGTTGCCAAAGTCTTTGATCAATTGCAAAGCTCTGCAACTTGTGAATATAAAAAGCAACAAAATCAAGGACAATTTCCCATCATGGTTGGAATCTCTACCGTCATTACATGTCCTCAACCTCGGATCAAACGAGTTCTATGGGCCGTTGTATCATCACCACATGTCTATTGGGTTTCAGAGTTTAAGAGTCATCGATATATCAGACAATGACTTCACTGGAACTCTCCCACCTCACTATTTCTCCAACTGGAAAGAAATGATCACATTAACGGAAGAAATGGACGAGTACATGACAGAGTTTTGGAGATATGCTGATAGTTATTATCATGAGATGGAAATGGTGAATAAAGGAGTTGATATGAGCTTCGAGCGGATCCGAAAAGACTTCAGAGCCATTGATTTTTCTGGAAACAAAATCTATGGCAGCATCCCTAGATCCCTTGGCTTTTTGAAGGAACTGCGCCTTCTCAATTTGTCAGGTAACGCTTTCTCAAGCGATATCCCACGTTTCTTGGCAAATTTGACAAAGCTCGAGACGTTAGACCTATCCCGTAATAAGCTGTCAGGTCAAATCCCTCAAGATCTTGGTAAACTCTCTTTTCTGTCATACATGAACTTCTCCCATAACCTTCTCCAAGGTCCTGTGCCACGAGGCACACAGTTTCAAAGGCAAAAATGTTCTTCATTCTTGGACAACCCTAAACTCTACGGTCTCGAAGAAATCTGTGGAGAAACTCATGCCTTGAATCCTACATCGCAACTACCCGAGGAATTGTCAGAGGCTGAGGAGAAAATGTTCAACTGGGTAGCAGCTGCAATAGCTTATGGACCTGGTGTGTTATGTGGATTGGTGATCGGACATATCTTCACTTCACACAATCATGAGTGGTTCACAGAAATGTTTGGTCGAAAGAAACTAGTCATTACAAGTGTTCATTAAACCCATCTCTTGTAGTCTCTTTAATAAGCATTTGTGAAGCAACTGTTGTGTAACGTCTTGTAATAGACTCGTTTGTGTTTGTTTGGATTTTCTATTTATGTAATAGACGTCTTTGGCTTCAAAATGTATACATTGTGTTCTGCAATTCTCAATTATGTGCAATAAAATATAGATTTAGTAGACTTTACGAATTACGATCATGAGTTTATAAACAAATAGTGAAAATCCATTCATGAGATATGTTCGTATCACAGGTCCATATTTAATGTAAGACGGGGTTGGCACGGCCAACTTACCAACAGAATCTAAAAATGACAAATGGAGAGATTTCGACATATAAAATATAACTCAAAACTTCATGTGTATGAAAGGATCCAGGAACTGCCAAAAAAAAAAAAAAAAAAACTTATACATGAAAATATAATGCATGACGAATGAAGCAATGGTGAGAGCAAGTAAGAAAATTTACACAATTTGTGGAAGACATAAAACAACCTGAAGCTGTAGTAAAGTTATATGGTGGAAGAAAGCTAATCCCAGAAGATGTTTACATAACATCTCCATTTTTCTGAACAGTTTTCTCTGCATCACAAAGCACAGAACGCAATCTTCATATGTGTATATGCTTCTCTTCATCAAACGACCAAACACCAACAGGTCCAACACCGAGAACTGTGGTCATAATAGATCCAATAGAGATGGTTGTGGACCATTGGGCTTTGAGGTAGATGTGCCAGTACCACCTCTACCTCTCCCCCTTCCTCTTCCCATTGCTATTGAAGGTGGTGGTGCAAGTTTCATTGCGGACTGCTCGGTTTTGCTTGAACCGAATATGGAACTGATGTCTGCTGGCTTCTGGTTATTGTATGAACCACTGCTGAAAGATGGCATTCCTTGGCTCTGTTTTGGTACTCCGAAAGAGTTTATTGGATCTTGATTATTTGCAGAGATACCTGGATTCCCTTGCTGGGGTGGTTTTAGCGAACACAAGGCGGCATTGTTGCTGAATGCCCAGTTGTCATTGTTAGCTGTCTGAAAATGGGTGCCGCCTGGTAAATTGTTGCTAAAACTCGATGCAGCACCATTGTTGGGACGTGGAGGCCAATTAGCAAACGGATCTAATTCATCGAAACCCGGAGTAAATGATGTTCCCGTGTTTAGTTGTGTCTGATTATCAGTTGCTGGAGCAGTAAGGCTTGAGGATTGCCTTGGAGGCCACTCGATGTCCACTGCAGGGCATGTGGTTGGCGCTGTTGTCTTGTTGGGCAGAGTAGACATGATCGATGGCTGTGACTGATCAGTGGAATTGTTAAATTGATGGTGTGTGTTATGATGAGAAGAAGCAGGATTTCCTACAGCAGAATCTTTGCTCGGGGAACCCCAATCTTCATCCCATGCAGGACTGCTCTTGGCTGCAGAAGCAACCTTCTCAGGTGTTTGGGTCGATGATTGAAACTGGAGTCCATTGGCAACAGAATGCGGTTTCACGTCTGGGACTCCGGAATCGTTCACTGTAACTCCTCTTTTTTCCTCTATTTTCCTGTTACAAGAGAAGAATACAGATCACAATAGAGCCAACAACACTATGTTGTGGTACAGACATGAAAAGTCTATTCAGAAGTACTGGCTGAGAACAACAGGCACACCTGAGAATATCCTTGACAAATAACATATATTTGGCAAACTGCTGGACGTTCAGTTGTTGGGCAGTGAGCAGCGGCATCATCAGGGTAAGCACATGTTCTGCTGTGAATTCAACTCCATACTAGAGAACAACAATGAAAAATGTAGATGATAAGATGTAATGCTACCACAGATAGAAAGGAGGGAAAGTCAAGACATTCAAACTTCAAACATAAAGGAGAAAATGTGACCTGGATCCTACCTGTTTGAGGATCGCGTTTGCCACAGCAAGGGTACACATTAGGGTGGGTGCAGAACGATCTACGGCAGTACACCGTTGAATTGTTTGCAGAATTTCGATAGCAGCAGGCTTATCAAGCGTTTGCACCAACTCTGCTAAGCAGAGCAAAGCATTTACTCTGACCTGCGCAACAAGTACATTCCAATCAATTATTTCTAATAAGATGGAATCACCTAATTCATTTTATCTTTCTTTCTCAAGCTATTGAAGACACTGGTTTTAAAAGAAACTCGAGCTGAGATAATCTAACAAAGCATAACATACCGCAGCAACTGTAGTTTTGAGAGCCAAGCCATGAACACGAGGCAAAATTGCTTGCCTGACAACCTGCATAAAGAAAGCCGGGAAAAAATGATAATTAAAGGAACTCATCCAGCGTTAATTAACTGACACTACTCTGCACAACCACAGAGCCACACATCAAAAATTGATTCTACTCCTCTGGGGAGAAAAAAAAATTATTCCAATGAAACATTAAAACAAAGCATTAAGCATCACCTGACCATCGAGTTGCTTAGCAACAGATGTGGATCTTTTGAGAACTTCCTCCTGAATGCGGACATCGTTATCATTGTAGGCCCGCAGAAGCAAAGGGAGGACGTGCGATACAAGATGCTCGCTATCAGTCTAAAAAGTTTGACATAAATGTAAGCCGAGTAAGGATCTCACCCTATAAGTTCTTCAATGCATATTTACAATAGGATCCAGAAACAAACAACAGTCAGTCTAACTTCAACGTGGAAGCTTACAACCAAATATGTATCTGACTAGATCTGCATGTATCAGTTTATGGTAGCACAAAAGACTATTATATCGACCTGATGTGTTTTCAAAGTGAACCATATTTTACACATACATCCTTTATTCCATCCTACTGTGTCTATTCAGAAGAACTTAAGCAGAAACAAACATGTGCAGGGTAAGAAAAACATAAGTCAGTAATGTAATGTATAGAATTGATCAACTTTACCTTGTTAGTAATAAGCTCGGCATGCTTTACAAGCAGCAGTAATGTATCTCCTGAAGCAGTACTCAGAACAGGAACAAGAGCCGGAAGTGTTATCAGTTCAAAATCAGTTCTATCCTGCAAAGGTAATTTAAGGTTTCAACTTTCAAGCATACAGTCAGTGATTTCTAGATAAAACTAGTTTTCCTTATCACTTGAAGTTACCTGGGACTGTGCTATAGTTAGAACCATTGGCAAGATCATTGGTTGCAAAACTAAATTCCTAAGTTCCGCACAAAGAGGTGGAAGCACCTGCATGATAAAACATGGTTTGCTTAGTTGTTGCAAGACATATCATTTGAGCATCAAATCTTTTTTTTTTATCAAGACACAGGATAAGTCAGTAAAGTGACTACCTTATACCGTAATACACGGGAATCAAAATCTTTCCACATATCTGATAATGCTTTTAAGAACTCGGACTTCTGCATATTATCTCTTTCCTGAATAATGAGAAAATGTTCCAAAAAGGTTATCAAATGTGGACATACATTTTCCATCATCTAAGTACAGTCTGTCTAAAACAATTTTTGAAAGCATATAAACGTACAAGCATATGATCAAGGAAGCGGAGAGCACGTAACCTAGCGTCACTTCGGAAAAAATTCGATCCTACAGGGTGAGGGTTCAAGTTAAAGATGTAACTAAGAAGAAAAAGGGAACATTTGTCACAAGAAATAAGGAACCTGATCAAAATTATTCCACTTACCTGTGAAATCTAATGCTGTTGGTCTAAAAGACTCGTTCATTGATAGCATCCTTTGCAAATCAGATACCAAGTCCGAGGGTATAGATGAGAAAGATTCATTTGTTATATAGTTCAACGTGTTCATGTACTGCAAGAAATTTCAAGATAAACATTACCAACCGTGGGAAATCCAAGAATACATTACAATTCTTCTGAATAATTAAAACTACCCTTAAGCCATAAAGCATGAGACACAACGTATCTGACAGCATCTATCTGAATATCAAAACTAACAAGCTCGGGTTTTAGAGTTACCATCTTGACATTATTATTGCAGTCTAACAACGGTTTCCGAGCAACTAGATGATAGGCAAGGCATCCAAAACTAAAAATGTCCGACGAAGCTCCAGCTGAAGGACTTTTGCTGCGCATCAGTTCAGGTGCAGTGTAATTTAAGGATGGCTGGACTGGCAGTATCGAATCCTCGACGTCATATTCCTGCACAGTCATACGCAAGAAATCATCTCACTTGTAGGGTTGAATACATAAGATATACAGCAGTCTAGTAACATTTCGAGTTTCAAACTCACAGAATAGTGGAATGCTTGCACGTTATCCAAATTCCCAGCCTGTGCTGTCGAAATAGCAAAACCAAATCCGGCAAGCTTCCAAGAACCAGCTGAAGTAATAAGAACATTCTGCAGGGAAATTAGAAAACATATAAACACAACTTCTAAGAAAACAAGTATAACTACGAATTTTGAAAAATCAACCTCTGGAGATATGGCTCGATGGATAAGACTTGCGTTATTGTGTAAAAAGTTCAGTGTCTCAGAAATCTGGAGCAGACCATGCTTCACCTCCAACAAGCTCATCTCCTGATCAAATTGTAAACAATCAATTTAAGAAAATCTAAGGTCAAACTCAAATTGAGTTTTAATCACAGTGACAACATTATATATGTTACCATTGATTTCAGATCTTTTGGCACATTAGCCACATTCTCAACATTCCCAAGCGCATTAGCCACAGAAGCAAAAAGCGGCTCCGTAACTAAAGCCATAGCATTCTTATTCTCATCAAGTGCTTGCACCACATGAACCACACCAGGATGTCTCAACCTCACCAGCTTCCCCGCATCAGCTCGAATCAGATCAAGAAACGCATCTTCAGCTCCCTTAGACAACCCCGCTCGTACACGAGCCTCAGACAAAGCACGCTTATCAAGCATCCAGACACAGACCGTCGGGTATTGCTGTGGCCGCGTGGAGTCACGCGCCTTAGCTGCGTATAGCTTCCAAGCTAGACCAGGACCAGCGGAACCGATCTGATCGAGTAGCTCGTAATCCTGAAGAGCCTTAGGTCCCGTAACTTCCTGAACTGTGGTATGAACCGTCTTCTCAATCACAGCAGCGGTTCTAGCTAGAGCTTGAGTAAACGTTTTCATATTTATCGACATTTCTGCTGGATCGAATTTACTCCTAAATGTTGTCGGCGACGACGTGAAATTGAAAACCGGTGATCCGACGAGAGATCTATAAACAAATCAGAGAAGAGAATGCGTATTTAACCGAGATCAAGGAAGAAGACGATGGCGAAAGAGAAGCACAACTCTGGATCGTAGATCGTCTTCTTCCCCCACCTCTCTCACCTCTCTCTCTGCAACTTGTTTCTTTTTTTTTCCTTAATTAACCTTTTCTTATATTTTTATTTATTTGCCAAATCAGTCCTTGTTGTCCTTGTCTTGAGATGAAAGTAACATAGAAAATATCTGGCTCCTCGGCGATTACCAGTAGTCATTACAGGAGCAAGAAGAATCTTTGAAATGGTGAAACCGATTCGAGTCTCTTAGAAGAATCTCTTTTCCCAAAAGCTTAGAGGCCAACTTCATGAAGTTATGGCAATCAATACATATCCTTATGTTCTTCATTATCTGTATCAAATTAACACCACAATCACCTGATTTTCTTCCTTCCATAACCGCAAACGCTAACGCCAGTTTCTCGCTGTGATGCGATAGATGTTCTTCCTTCTGTTCGTCCTCCTCAATTTGTTGTAAAGCTGACCTCATTTCTGGAACATAACCCATTTCCTTTAACCGACTAATCAGTCTCTCCAATTCTCTGCATATGGCTTCCCTGTCGGGACGGCATCTTCCTCCTGATGTGAATTCGTGAACCTTGTTTCCTATCTCTGTACAGCTCAAGCCTGGTTCTTTTCTTACTCGCCATGTTTCCATCTCCTTTATGCTTTTATTGCCTTCGTTAAAGCTACTTTCGGCATTGTATATGTTTGACATCTGGATGTAACTCAATGAGTTTGTGGGTTCTATCTCTTTTAGTTTATCTGCCGCTAACTTACCCAACTGAGTGTTACCATGTTTCCTGCATGATCCCAGTAATGTACTCCAAACTACAGCATCTGGCCCCATTGGCATCTGCTTGATAACCTCTTCTGCCTCAGCAAAACGCTCAGCTCTGCCTAGCATATCGATCACACAAGCGTAGTGATTTAGCTGAGGAAGAGTTTCAGGTTTCTCAAACATGGATCTGAATATTCTCAATCCTTCTTTTACTCGTCCAGCGTGGCTGCAAGCCGAGAGAAGAGCTATGAAAGTCGCTGAATCAGGCTTAATGTCCATTTTCTGAAAGACTGGTAGAATTGAGTCTACTTGGCCATGCAATGAGTAAGCCTTGAGCAGTGAGTTCCACGACACCACATCCCGCGAATCCATATCGTCAAATACACGCTTACACAAGTCAAGAGAGCCACACTTGGCATACGCATGGATTAACGAGTTGTTCACCACTGTGTCAGTCGCAAAACCACCCTTGATCACTTGAGCGTGTATAGACAAAGCATGGCGAGCAGTGACAAGTCCTGCACAAGCTTTTAGTACACTTGAGAAAGTATACCAGTCAGGGCTTAGCTTCTCGTGACGTAACTGACCAAATAGAAGAATAGCCCTCTCTGGATCATACACTGCAAACGCTGTTATAATCCCCGTCCAAGCAACAATGTCCCTGCAGTGACTCATTTCCATAAAAAGCTTGTAGCAGTCAGTAAATTCTCCTAAAATTTCTGAATAAACTTTAACCAATGCAGTAGCCACTTCAGTCTGAGTTACCAACCCGGATTTTACAGTCAGAGAATGCAGCTGAAGACAACACTTGGAAACCTGATCAGGATCCAAGTCAGAGCTTTTGTACAAGGTAGTACATATATTAAGAACCGTGGCGCGATCAAATCCGACTCCATCACTATGCATCCGCATAAAAACGCCAATGGCCTGTTTCCCAAGATTGCAACACTGAAAAGCTGCAATCATTGAGTTCCAAGTAACCAGATTCTTAAACTCCATGGCCTCAAATACAGTCCAAGCTTCATAGGCGGCGGTACCATCATGACACCTACCGTACATAGAGATAAGTGCATTCGCCACATAAATCGAACAATATAAACCAAGTTTCAAAGCAAGTCCATGTACCTGCTTTCCAGGCTCATACCGACACAAAGTCAATACGCTTGATAACGCAAACTCGTTAGGGCAGCAATGGGCTAACATAGAAGAGAAAAGACAGAATCCATCTTGCTCATTCCCTGCCTGCGCATAGCCTGTGATCAGTGCAGTCCACGAAACAACATTCCTCTCAGGCATTGTATCAAACACCTGACGTGCGTATAAGATATTCCCGCATTTCGCATACATAGTAATGAGGTAATTAGCAAGGATAACGTTCTGTGAATAACAATAGGGATGTGAGAGCATGTGGTGGTGCAAGTTGATTCCATCGCGGAGATTGCGTTGATCTGCACATGCTTGGAACAGAGCCGCGTAAGCGTGCTGAGACTGAAGCTCGACAGGCGCACAATAGAACAAGGAAAGAGCTCGACGGAGATCACCAGACCTTACTAACGTACGCAATCCTTCAACAAGTTCGTGTTTCAGTGCAGAAGGTAAAGCAGAAGAGCAAAAGCGCCTCAATGTCCCAAACGAGATATGTGATAAACTTGTAATCATCGACGCTTCGAATTCATTACCTTGTTTATGAAGACAAATTAAGTAACCACTGTTTCGTCCGAGAGAAACAGCTTTTGTAGCTACATATAACTAATCGAATTTTGTCTACTTTATTGTTTCTAAATCCTCTGTTTTTTGGTGACCTTAAGAGAAGTTTTAGACATGGTAGAGGTCAAATAAACCGGGTATTGCTGCTTGACCAATGACCAAGATAGACCTTCTGCAAATAAACCGGGTAATTCTGCTTGACCAAGATAGAGCTTCTGCTATTCGGTTTAGTAACCAACCGGGTAAATCAAAGCTGTCGGTTTAATAAGCGGTTTTAGAGCGCAAGTTGCTATTTTGTAGTTTGTACAATTTCCATTTATGTGTAAATAAACTTTTTAAAGAAACAAATATTTTTTGACAGTGTAAATTGAATGTCGTCAGAACAACTTGGACTACCGAAACCCTAAAGCGATAGCGGCGACTGCAAGCTCCACCGACGCAAACTCTTTTCTAGGTCAAACTCATAGTTCTCTTCTTCTCCATAGTTTCGAAACACACTCTGATTTCACCAGAGCGAAATCATGGAAGGGAAAGAAAACTGCAAAGATCTTCTGAAATTGGAGCTCAAGAATCCATCTTCTTCCTCTGCTATGGATTCAGCACTTTTGATGTGTACGGAGAAGAATAGGAAGAAGAAGAGCGAGGCTCCTCCTCCATCGAAGCCAACGATTGCTCCAGTTCCTAAAAGCCAACTTCTTGGTAAACTTAAAGGCTTCTTGGGGGTTATGGCGGAAGCTAACAAAAAGTCTGAGGCAAACCCAGAAGCTTATAATATCGAAGCACTAACGGGTAACGAATCTGAAGTTATCGAGATGGACTTGATGCTCGGTGTCGCTGATCTCAACACACCTGAAGCAGTCAGTGCGGCTGAGGCAGCTATTGCTGGCATAGGTCCGGCAGCTGAAAGTGGAGATTCGAGCAGCGATGAGAGTGATAGCGACAGTGATGGAGAGGAGAACAAGAGTGAAGAAGAATGTAGCAGAAAACCAGCAAAGATCATTGAGCTCTCATAAAAAAAACATGTCTCTTCTCAATTTCAATTTTTTTTACTTTGTATGAAACTTTTGGAATGTTGATGATGGTTTTGGTCCTTGTGTTCAAGTCACTTGCAAAAGATGGGATATCTATTAATGTTCACAGTGACAATCCATAAAATAAAAAAGAGGTCAATTCTCAAAAGCGTGTAGCATATGCGATGGCCTTAACTCTCTTCGTCAACAAGAAGTGTGGAGCCATCGCAGATTCCAACGTCCAGTAATGTTGCAGTCTCGTCATCGAGTGCTGTAGGAAAAGGTGAGCCCTGCCACGAAAATATAAAATTGTTCCGTTGAATATTCTGACGATAACCGATACAAAACACTCTTATAGTTTTTTTGCTAAAAAAACACTCTTATAGTCAAAAACGTTTTCTTTCAAGTTAGTGATTATTAGGAAAGATACCTCCTCCTGTAAAAGTAACCTTGGCTTGATGGACTTGAGTTTAAAAAAGTTCTCACATAGGATCTTCAGCTTCCCAACCTGTTACAAACACCAATCGAAAGCTCAAACAAAAATAGTACACATTTTCAAAGTTTAGACTTCAGATCCTTAACCAAAAAAAAAGTAGCAACCGTGATACTGCCCGGCAACTTTTTTGTCAATTCAGGCTTTTCACCCATTGATGGACCAACGCATTTGAGAGCAATGGCTGCACAAGTCATAGCAATATAAAGCAGCTTCTAGACAATTAATGAACCATACATAAGAATTAAGAAACGCTTAAAAGAGTTATACATAAAAGTCCAGATGCCATATTCTTAGGGCCGCTGTTCTCAGCTGATGCTCTTTCATCCTCAATTCCGTGAAGTTTCTTGAGTTCATAAAACCTGCAATATCACAAGCAGGGCTAACTTTTTCTTGTATCACTTTCTTCTGACAGAAACTTGCATTAAAAGAAGAAAACAGGGTTTGGAAACCAATATAGGACCCTTTACTAATTTGTTTGCGAAGATTAGATTAGATTAACAAAGGTAAATAGTTTTGCAAAAAATGTACCTAGGATGGAGCAGCTCAATCTCCTCAGACTTGTCATTTAACTTTGACATCACCATTCGGACATACCTGCGATCATCCAAATAAAACTAAGCATAGTACTGACGCTGAAATCAAATAACAAGATTGACCAAGAAGATGGGATTGACGATTTACCGGATCTCAGAATCCTTCTTCTCACGAGCTCTTACCTGAAATAGAAAAACCCAATAGATTCAGATATTAAAGAGGAATGAAAGGTAACAGTGTGTTGAACATTTTTTCAGGCACTTGTTCTACCTCACTCCCATTCAGCACTTGTACTTTTGTCAACCTTGCAACGAGAACAAATCTTGGGACACCACCTCTTACAGGATCAGATATTGGGTTTTCAGAAAGCCTGATGTCCTATTACTTGAAGAGGGAAGGTCAATTAAAGTACGTATTTAAAGGTCTACCTGGCTTTCATAATGAACATCTAAAATTTGCAGGAAACGTCGAGAATGCCAGTAAGTTCTATAACAAGTATCATTACTGATCTACTAGAGTATTACTGAACAAAAGATCAATACCACTAACTGAGGAAACACATTCAGTGCGTCTATCGAGGCCAAATCGCCAATGCTGTTGGCTCCTGAGAAATACAATGGATGGAATAAATGGCTGAATATCAAGAGAGGGGACACTACACTTGAAGAGAATACCTAGAAGAAGACAACGCAGACTTGGAAACGGGTCACTGCTTTTCTTTGGCGATTCAATGCCATTTACAGAGTGAAAGATGTGTGTCAGCTTATTCTTGTTCAGGTAAAGCTGCTCCAAGCTGAGAAATAACGTTTAGATGGATCAATTTTAATAAGTATTAACAGTGCAATGTATATTTGTACATCAACTATGAGTAAAAGGGAAAAATATTTATTACTGACCATGGAAGTTGAGATAGCTTTAATACTTCACTCCAATCAGAAATACAATTATCATCCAAGTTTAGAAGTCGCAGAGAGTTAAATGCTTGACCATCTGAGGGAGATGTAGACTGATAGAACCAACCAGGGGGTAAATAAGGCGACAGAAAAAAAAAAAAAGAAGAGTTCAAAATTCAAACACCCAAATTTTCAAAGAAAAAAAGTGATGGGATGAGTCATGAGTGTAATTCAAGTATCGTCCTCAAAGAGACAAAACCGTTTTCCAAGCATTTTCAGACTATATATCCAACTTGGGGCAACAGAGTAACCATTGAAACTACAAAATAAACCATTACAGTTAAGGCAGATATCATATTCCCCATCAGATGCAACTCCTCAAGTCCAGGTAACGAGCGCCTAAGAATTTCAACCTGCTCCATGATGGTAAGAGCCATAAAAGTCAAAAACTGCTATGGTGCTCAATTAGTTCCATGAGAAAAAAGCAAAAGGTCAGGTAAAGAGTCACATATCACCTGTGTCCAGCTCAGACCACTATTATTCAGAACCAAAACACGGATATTTTTTAACTGTGGCAGAGAGGTGATATCACTTGACAAAGAATTGCAAGACAAATTAAGGGTAGTAAGGGCTGGTAACTGCTCACAAAGAGCACCAATTTCCTGGAAGCCAAAAACATTAGATCATCAATCATAAACTCTAAAAGATTAGTTGACGGTGGATAAAATCTAGGCCGCGTATGTTACTAGCAATGTTACAAAACAGATATACCTCCCAGTCAGAAATCAAGTTTCCGGTTAAGTCCAGTAGCTTCAAATCTGTAACAAAGGAACCAAATGAAGCAAGTAACGTTACAACTACGTTCATTTAAAGGTACTGAGGCAAGAGCCGAATCACACGATTGTTTTTTGACAATGGCAGAGCTGAAAGTTAGATCAAATCTTACTTGGTAGAATTGAGCTCAAGTCAGATGAAACTCCAAGAGAACTAACACCAAGATACGAAAGAGAAGCACTCGTAAGCTCCTCGAACCGACTTAACTTATCCTGGATCTTATCCCCTCCTAAAAGCTGAATCGAAACACGTCTATTCCCAGCAGAAAGAACATACATTTCATCTAACAAAAACAAAGAAGAAGATTCATTATTTCAAATTCCAAAAACCTCACTTCAACAAAACCACAATCATCTCTACCAAAATCCCTAATTTCATAGAAGCAAGAAACTAAACTATAACATTCTCTTGAGACCTTCTTCGTCCTTAGTTGAAGTTGTTCGGTATCTAAGCTCCAAAGCTTGAAGCAATGTGATACCACGACTAAGATTCTGGGAACGAACAAATGAAGCTGAGCTCTGAGAACGACCGTTAAAGTAGAAAACGCCATTGACGGTACCGTTATGCTTTCCATCGCCGTCTTGATCCCAATCAACGCCGATCCAAGTTCCGGAGTATCCCTCCACATCTCCGACGTACTTCACGGTACCCACCCGACGCGGATCGTTGAGCGAGTGGACTCGCTGACCGATTTTATAAGACTCGTTGCTTGACTCAGCCTTCATTTTGGAAATTACTTCTGAACAACCGTGAAAACAAATTTGTCGATTTGAGAAATCCGCCGGAAAAATCAAAATGACGTCAGATTAACGTCATAAGTGGGCCGAAACTTAATGGGCTTATAAATCCTCAATAACAGTAGTAAAATAATACGAATGGGCTAATTTAAAGCCCATATGGAAAATAAGTCAAACGATTCTCACGCCGACAGAGGTCAAAGGAACTTAAAGTGGCAACTTTTGTTTTGGCTTTGTTCGGACGAAAGAAGTGTACTTAAGTTTTGGATTAAACTAATACGTAATTAAGACCTTTTTTTAGTTTTTGTTTTTGATGATAATAAGACTCTTAAGTCCTCAAAATAGGAATCCAGCTGCAACACACCATTACAAAAATCGTCTCTAATTAGGAATCCAGCTTGCAATTCACCACTAATTCACATTTACGCACGCACACATATCTCTTTCTCTCAATGTTCATCTTTAGGAAGCCCAATGAACATCTTCCATTGTTGATTAGTGAGAACCATACTTTCTTATCTTTAATTTAGTATTTAGTATTTACTTACAAAAATATTTTGAAATATATAGAGTTTTAATTCTCCAAAACCTGAATTATATTTGAGTATGACATTATATTTTCATATACACTTTAGTATTTTATTTATTTATATTTATTAATTTCATATAATTTGTTTCTTCTAAATTTCAAACACAGCTTTAGTTCTGGATACAACCAAATATATGGAATTTATTTATAAATTTAATAAATAAATATATGTTAATGAATCAAAGCATACATCATTGAATCTTTTCTGAGTAGAAAATTTGAGGTTCGATTCATTGACCCATTTTTAGTGCTTACACTGAGTAAAAAAAACAAACAAAAGGACAAGAAGAATAACCCATCAAATTTGAAGTTTTTTTTCGTGTCATTGTTACCTTGAGTTATTTACAAGTATGAACTATACTAGATCTTTTTTATCAAATCAGAAATATAAGACAAATGAAGTCGGTGGTCTAAAGAAACTTTTGTTTTCTCCTGCTTCTAACTTTCTAAACTCGTAATCAATGACACATGTTTCAACAAAATTAGCTTCTGTTTTTTTGTTATTCAAATTCCTCTGTTTCTGTCTCCTTTCAAGTTAACTTTATATCTGCTGTCTTTTGGGACAGAGAGAATCAAACGTTTATCCTTTTCAAAGCAAGACTTCTTCTCTCCTACACTCTTGTAAAGCAGATATTTACACCCTTTCGCTCTACTTTACACACAAGAAACAAAATTTATGTGTTCAAACGTTAAACTAAAAATGTATACAATTTCTTCCCGGAACTACAAAGAAATCTAACATTTTTATTAGCTCATAGGTTTATGGAGTATATGCCAAATGTTTGCAACAACTATTCAAGAAAACGGTAGACAATAAACGAACGACTATCCATAAGTCCATAACCCATAATCGAAACGATTTTTTTTTTTTTTTTTTTGACATCTTTGGATCGACAAGGTCCGATCCATAGCCAATCCCTACTATGCGGGGTAACGCGACTTACTAGAGTCGAACTCCGGTGGAGAAGGCGGAGTCAAATGGACTTAACCACTTGACTAAAGACACATCTCCAATCGAAACGATTTTATGCTAATGATTATAAGGAAAATAAATATGTATTGTATACATAATATAACATCTAAGATATCATAATTCATAATTAAAATATATATATATATAGTTTAAATATTTAAAACAGATTCAAACATCAATCTACACCAAAAAAATTCAAAAGAAATATCAGTACCAAAAAAATGAAAATATTATAAATGAGAACTAGACAAATATATCCCTTTGAATCTAAATAGTAGATACTAAGCTTTATGTGGAAAAAAATCACAAATAATTGATTCAAACACAATCCAACTAGACAATTTTATCAAATTCTTGATCACAATAGAACACAACATAAAGGTAACCATAAAATCAACTCAACTTATGTCAAACAATATATGCTAATTTTGATAACCATGTATTTTTGAAGTCGAAACTAGTTCAATGTAATTCAAACTGAAAAATTACACAAAAACTAAAGCAAACAAATTGGTTATGGATCGGGCCTTGTCGATCCAAAGATATCAAAAAAAAAAAAGTTAATTTGATTAACAACTCTGTAAAACGGTCTAGATAGTCCAAGACCATCTAACTTTGCTAGATAACAAATGCAATTGTTATTTATGAAATAAAAGATGACTGTAAATATATGAATTTAGGCATACCACCTACCATTCCTACATCTAATTGGAAGACAAAGTTATATTTAGTCTGAATTTTGGTATATAAGATTTATCAGCTAACAAACAAAACATTACCACTTATGTTTTTGTAGTCGAATTGACCTAGGAAAAGGAAGAGTATTATGACCCAGTGAGCTTTGACATTTGTTTTAGGATGAATCCACTTTTTGCACCAACTCTTAGCATCACAAAGTTATGGAAATGGATCACAAAAGGGTCCCATAGATGATGCAAGAAAACCGCGTCTACTATAGCAAATCCAATTTCTTAAAACAAAAACCTTAAGATTCTGCCTCCTTCCTAAAAATTCTCATTAGTTTAATCATATTACTATTTGAGTGAATCTACAGTGCCATTGATACTAACTAGAAAACACTTGTTAAACCCACAAAGGCCCATAACAATTTTGCAGTTTCCTCGAAGCTAACTTTAAAGGCTTTGAGATTTTAAAACGAGTACACAGGAGTTTATCTGCTGTTAAGATACTAATCCACACCTATAAATAAGTACAGACAGTTTTAAACATTCCAACATCAGAATCTAAACAGAACAAATACAAAAACAACAAACACTCTTGAGCAAAACCTTACTTTTGTGTGTCTCTGTGTGTTTGTTAATGGCAGGTCTTAGGAATTCCAGTAACAGCGACAAAGCGCAAAACGATGGGAAAGGTGTACCATCTGCCTACAGAGGAGTCCGGAAGAGAAAATGGGGGAAATGGGTGTCTGAAATCCGTGAACCGGGGACAAAGAACCGTATCTGGCTAGGCAGTTTCGAGACTCCTGAAATGGCTGCAACCGCCTATGACGTGGCAGCATTCCATTTCAGGGGGCGAGAAGCTCGTCTCAACTTCCCCGAGCTCGCCAGCAGCCTTCCACGTCCTGCAGACTCTAGCTCAGACAGCATTCGCATGGCAGTTCAGGAGGCAACACTCTGCCGCACAACCGAAGGATCAGAGTCAGCCATGCAAGTGAACAGCTCAAGCTCCTCCACTGTAGTTCCAACAATGGTCAGACTCTCGCCCACGGAAATTCAAGCGATCAACGAGTCAACTTTGGGATCTCCAACTACATTGATGCATTCAACATACGACTCTATGGTGTTTGCTAATGATATGGAGATGAATGCTTGGGAAACATACCAGAGTGACTTTCTTTGGGACCCTTAGCCCCAAAACCGAACTCATGGAGAGTTTCTACAGCTCAATCTTAGAATACCAGCATAAGTTACTGGCCTAGAATGCTTAATTTTATTGAAGTTTAGTTTTCAGAGTCTAGCACAAGGGTTGTTGATTCTGACGTTATAGCAAAGAATAAAGTTCATCGGAGTTTTGGAGGGAAGGACACTATGAGCTTGATGGGTCCCTGAAAAGGACCTCTTCACAAATATTTTAATTTTTTTTGTAACATAGCTTCTATTTAATAAGCTGTGTTAGAGATTGTGTGAGGTGTGACTTATAATTATTATTTTCAATTGTTTGTTACCCCCATGCTTATGTATTTGGTTTGATATTATATTGTATGGATTCCTCAAATCTATAAGATATTTTTATTCTAAACAAGACTTCTGTTCTCTCTTGACTCTCTTCCCTTAACGCAGAATTGACTAACCGTAAGAAAAATCTACATTTGATACTGCAAGATTTTTACAAGTTGAACAAGTTCAATCTAATTAATTTCTGGAACCAAATTCAGTATATACAGTACTATTAATGCAAGTTCTTGGAAACAAGAGAACAGAATATACTTCTCAGAAATCTTCGAGACACTTACTTGGTGGCTTTGAGAAAATTCAAAGTTGTCTGAATCTACAGTCAGGTTTGTAGGGATGACGAGGAACTCATGACCTCAAGTCTTTGCGCCTCTTCAACACGACCAAACCGATTGAGAAGTTCAATGACCAGTGAATAATGCTCTTCTGATGGATGCAAATTGTACATCCGGAGCATCAAGTTGAAGAAGCGATAAGCTTCATCAGCAAATCCGGCTTGGCTGCAAATAGATAAAATTGCTGTAAATGTGAAGGTGTTGGGAGTAAACCCTCTTGATACCATTTGCTCAAAACACTTTATTGCATCCCTGAAGCGTCCATTGTAGCCATAAGCCTCTATAATGGCGGTCCATGTCAGAGAGCCCTTGACAACAACAGCATCAAAAGAGAAATTAGCACTTCTGAGATCTCCACATTGTCCATACATCTTGATGATTTTTGCAGAAACAAATGGGATAGACTCAAATTCCTTTTTCAGAATGTGCCCATGAAGCTCTTTCCCCAGCTTTAATGCTTTGAGGTCACTGCAAACAGTCAAAACCCTACCCATTGTAACAGAATCTGGCCTGTGCTTTGATAACAGCATTGATCTGAATACCTCAATCCCTGCTCTTAAATCACCATTCTCCACATAGCAGTCGATCATGGCGGTCCATGCTTTCACATTTCTTTGCTCCAACCTGTCAAACAGTCTCACAGGATACTCTGGAACACCGCACTTTGAGTACATCACCATCAAGGAAGTGACTAAAGATACATTTGGCAAGAAAAGATTCTTTAAAGCATAACAGTGAATCTCCTTTCCTTGCTTTATAGCCCTCAGCTCTGCACAAACAGGAAGAACAGTAGCAATTGTAACGACGTCTGGCTTAAAGCCTTCCTGCTGCATCCAAACAATCGACCTCAAAGCTTGATCAAATCTTCCATTGGCTGCGTACCCAGACATCAGTGCAGTCCAAGAAATAGCATTCCTCTGTTTTGAGCCATAGAACACCCGTCTCCCAGAAACCATATCCCCACACTTGCAGTATAAATCAATCAAACCAGAGTGAACAAACGGCTGTTCCAAGTAATTCTTCATTTTCAATACATGGGCATGGACCTCCTTCCCCAGCTTCAGTGCCTTAACATCCCCAAGCACGGGAAGAATCGTTGTAAGTATAACTGAGTTTGGATATATTCCTTCTTCACTAATCATCGACCTAAACAACCCCAATGCTTCCCACTGCCGTTTATTGTGAGCCAATCCAGCAATCATAGCTCCCCAAACAACTATATCTCTCTCTACAATCTCATCAAAAACTCGACGTGCAAGCCCTACTTTACCACACTTGAAATACATATCAACAAGAGAAGTCTTAAGAAAGACACTGTTAAACAAACCATTCTTAATCGCAAGGGCATGCGTCTTCAACCCCTGTCTCAAAGCAGATGCACCAGCAAAGCTCTTAAACACATTAGAGAAACTATAAACATTCAAATCAACACCAAGCTCTCTCATTTCTGTAAACGTAGAAAGAACATCTTGATACCGCTTCTTCCCTGATATCACAGTCCCTCTAAGCAACGCATTCCAAGAATAAACATTTGAGCTAGTACTTTCGTCGAACACCTTCTGTGCATCTCTAACCGAACCACAAGCAGTGTACATATGAACAAGCTTGGTCCTAATAAACTCATTACTCTCCAACCCGTTAATACGGATATGAACATGGACTTGCTTACCGTGAAGTAACGACTTCCGGCGAACACACGCGGCTAAAAGAGCGGAGAAAGTTGTCGCATTTACAGGAATTCCTCTCTGTTCGAGATAATCAAGAATCGTGAGAGCGTCTTCGAGATTGTTCTTCCTCGCAAACCTTTGAATGTCTCTGTGGATACTGTGTGGATTTTTGGAATGGAGAGGAAGAGAAGAAGGGAAAGCATCTCTTTCCCGAAAAGGTTTGGGCTTTTTGGCGGGAGAAGTGGAAGGTCGTCTAGTTCTGCTGGGTCTAAACGGAGATTTCGCCGGAGCTCCGTCTTTATAGGAACGGTAAGGACGGTGGTTGAGGCTCGTCGTCACGGAAAGGGACGGGAGGTCTCGGAATCCGAGAGACGAAACTACTTCCATTGTGACACTACCCACTTAATTAAGCTCAAGGTCGTTAGTAATTTATAGCACTAAAAGATTAGTAATTTATGTTTAAAAGTTTTGCATTTTGAAATTGAAAGCTAATCTTTGGGTCAAGCGAATTGAAATATGGGCTTAAGGCCCCAAAACTTTTGAGCCCATCAGTTTATAAAATTAGAAGTTTAGAACCACCAAAAAAAATTTGTACCACAAATAAACTAGAACATTCGGTTTCATTTATTGGTTTTTATTTTGGTGTTGCTTCAATGAATGAATCTTCCTCGTTTCTATATATAAACGTGAGCTGGGACAAATTCCAAAAAACGTTTCATATTTTCTTCTTATGTGAAATATAAAAAATCGACTCTTCGTTTACCCCCGACAATGTAAATAAATACCGGGGTCTCTCCTTAACTTAACGACACTTCTTTTCTCCGACTCTATCTCTCTCTTTAGAAACTCTAGTCTCTACGAGCCTAATCTTGACGACGATGCCGTCGGTTCCGATCAACTCTCAACCTGAACCTGAATCATCCGAAGAAGAGCTCAGCGACTCCCAAGTTTCCTATTCATCGGAAGACGACTCAATGGACGGCAAACCGTCAGACTCGGGAAACACCAATGGAGGTACATGCATCACTCACACTCTCCTTTTTATTTCAGATTTTCACCATTATATTTCCCATGTTTCTACTTTAAAGAATTTGGATTGTTCGTTAAGAAAAACTTTCCATGTGCATGTACCATGTTCTGTGACTCTGACTCTCTGAGGTTTCAAGACTGCTACGTTGAATCTGGAATTATTTTGAGACATTATTATGAAAATCCTAAAAGTGATTAAGATAGTTTTTGTGTTGTATCTCTAATACTTTGTTAATTTGTTTTTTGCAATGTTGTTAGGTGTTACAGAAACTGAGGCTAATGATACTAAAGATGAGTTTTGGGTTCGGTATCCTTCTTTGAAAATGTTTTTAAGCAAGGAGATAGTCAAAGAGTTTATTCCCGAACAGTATGTTTTGGAGAAAGCGAAGCTTATTGGAGATGATAAGGCCAAAGAGTTGAATGATAAGTGTGATGTTTTGTTTATCAAGGAGATGGAGTATCTCATCAACAAATTTCGCTTCATTGCTGATGTTTTGGAGGAGATGTTTCTCTGAGAACTTTTGGGTGGTGGTGGCTTTGCGTTTGGTTTAATCGTTTTTATTTATTATAAATAATTGTATTCCATCTCTATGAATGTAAAAGATTTCATGAAGGATTTGAATTTATTTCTCTTTCTTTTTTAATTATTATAAATGTTTTTCATCTCTTTATCATGATATACTAAAATAATTGTTAGAAAACTCTTTTTTATCCACATGTTTGCTTCGCTTCTCTCTTCATGTAGATTTGAGAACGAAGGAGCAAGAATTACTAAAATGTATCACTGATCTAAAAACTATGAAAAACCAATTCAACTTTTTATCCACAACACATATTATTCATCAATTTTTTCAATCCATTTTTTCTTATTCTGCTATATTTATTGTCTAGTCTTATATTTTCGAAGAATTATAAAATATCATTTCCAAGGAAAATCATCAATAAATAAGAAAGAGGATTGGAGTATACTTTTTTTTTTTTTTTTTTTTTTTCATCAGATTGGAGTATACTTTAGTACATTGAATATTGTTTGTTGGAGTATAATTGATAGGCACAGTATTCACATGGCATATTGGCATCGATAATCATGGGACTAATAAGAATTTCAGTCCACAAATTCCAAAAGAAATTCAAAATTGAACTCTTAATCAAAAACCCAAATGAGAGCCACAAAAACGAAGACATCAAGAAACGACGATGAGCTGCTTCACTGCTTCTCTCATCTCTTCTTTGACGCCTCCCTCACTCGTCTCGCTCAACCATCTTCCTCCTTATTCCATCGTCCACAGAACCACACTCAAGCCAACAAGCCTTACTCATTCACAGCCTCCTCGATTATCCTCATCCTATGGTCCGGCTGCCAAAGCTGCGACAGCCAACGACGTTGTTCCCGAAACAGCTCCGACATCAGCGTCTGAGGTCGTCTCCAGCTTCTACGCCGCCATTAACATCCATGACTTGTCATCTGTTACAGACCTCATCGCTCAAGACTGCGTCTACGAGGATCTCGTCTTCTCATCTCCTTTCGTTGGCAGAAAGGTGAACACATGGACCAATCTATCTTCTTGTTTCTCTAGAGCCTAATCTCGATTAAACTATGACAGGCAATTCTAGATTTCTTCGGTAAATTCATTGAATCAACAAGTACGGATCTGCAATTCGTGATAGATGACATTTCAACAGAGGACTCTTCAGCTGTTGGAGTTTCTTGGCATTTAGGTTAGTTTCCAAACTCTTTAAACTTACTTAACCTCTAACTTAAGGTACTTGTTCCTGAAAAACAGACTCTTTATGATTGTTCTAATGATAAATCGTAAACTGGGGATTTCGACAGAATGGAAGGGAAAGAATTTCCCATTTAGCAAAGGTTGCAGCTTTTACCGGTTAGAGGTGATTGATGGGAAGAGACAGATCGTGTAAGCACACTCTTCTCTACACAATTTTGCTGCTGCTACTCCAGGTAGACTGACAGAGATGCCAATTTGTCTTCCCGGGCTAAACATTTCTTCTCGGTTTTGTCTGCAGATACGGAAGGGACTGCGTCGAGCCTGCAATCAAACCTGGAGAAACAGTTCTGGTAACATGAGCTACTATTAATTTTGATTGTGTGGATGCATTTGAAATTGCAGACGTAATGCAAATTCAACATCTTTTGCATTTGTGTCTTCAGGTTGCTATAAAGGGAGTTACCTGGCTGCTGCAGAAATTTCCTCAACTGGCTGACCAATTCTGATGTAACTATAACGCTCTTGCTTGATGACGTGAATCAGCTCACAAATAAAGGTTTTCTTTATGGTATATAGGAAAAATACTTCGGCAGCAATCCCCCACCATTGTCCAATTTGTGTTAATGTATATACTAGAAGTTGTCATGTGTTTTCAACTTCATGTCGGTCTGATGATGTGCAGGCGTATATAGAACATGTGCTATTAACTAAATAAATCTCCAGTTGATCATCCTCAGATCAGATAAAAAAAGATGATAAGATCGACGAGGGTCACTTTCATCCTATTTCTTGAAGAAGTTCTTCATCTGAACTTTCCTCCTCGTTGATGGCATAACCAGCAGTGTCTTTCATCAGCTGATTCAGTCCATCTAACAGAGGATAAGTATCACATGCTTGAGGGTTTGATGTGTCCCCCACCGAAAACAGTGAAAACCCAGAATCTGTATTGATCCAAGCACATCCAGGATCTTTTCTCACACCCAAGTCCCTCATGATAGTCCTCACTTCAGCAAGCTTGCTCCAAGAACCAGCAGTTGCATACATATTTGCAATCAATACATAGTATCCCGGGTTCTCTGGCTTCATCTCCAAAAGCTTTTCTGCAGCCCATTTACCAATCTCTGTGTTCCCGTGGATGTGACAAGCGTTCAGTAGAGTTGCCCATGTGGCACCGGATGGCTCATATGGCATTCTGTGAATTATGTCTTTGGCTTTCGCTAGGAAACCCGCTCTGCCATAGAGATCAACCATACAAGAAAAGTGTTGAAGACAAGGCCGTATACCATACTTAGGCTGCATCTTCATAAATAGCCTTTGGCCTTCATGGACTAACTTGGAATGACTGCAGGCTGACAGAACTGCAACCATGGTTACAGGGTCAGGTTTAATACCAGATCTGATCATCTCGTCGAACAGGGCCAAGGCAACTCGCCCTTCACCCTGATTTCCGTATCCATCTATCAAGGAAGTGTACGTTACTTCGTCTATTTCGCTCATCAGATTAGATACTTGCTTCGCAGCTACAATTTTTCCTGATTTTGCATAAACATCAACAAGGGAGTTCCACAGCATTGTATAGTCCTTGAAGCACTTGCGCCTCAGGATGTAGCAATGAAACTCTTTTCCATGTTGCAGGTTTGCAATCCGGGCACAAAGAGGGAGAATGCTTGCAAGTGTAATGAAATTTGGCTGAAAGCCAGCAAGCAACATCTCCCTCAGCAGGTAAGAGGCTTCTTCTGATTTATTCACTTGCGCATAGCCAGAAATAATAGAGTTCCAAGTACACAAACTATTTTCTTCAGTCTTTTGAAACACTATAAAGGCGTTCCTAAGGTCATCGCATTTTGAGTACATTGTGATCAACGTGTTTCGAACATTGTCAATCCCATCGTAAGAACGGTGAATAGCAAGACCGTGAATCTCTTTTCCCAATCGTATTGCTCCTATGAGTGAGCAAGCCTTCAAACCAATAATCATAGCCACAGGATCTAAGCTCGTGGGGAAATTTCTCATCCTAGAGATCAAACCCAAAGCTCCTACATAGTTTCCTGTATGCAAATAACCTCCAGAAATAATATTCCAAGTTATGACACTGACTTCAACACCTGAGAACCTCATTTTATCAAAAAGCTCAAACGCTTCACTCCACATGCCTACCGAAGCATAACAGTTTATAACTGCATTCCATGAGACAGCATCCCTTTCCGACATATGATCAAACAACCTCCGAGCAATACCCACATTTCCAAACCTTTTATACATAGAGATCAATGCATTGCAAACATACAAGCTGCACTTGTAAGAGCTAACCTCGATGGAACCATGAACCACTCTTCCAGAGGCAACGTCAAGTGTTTCACCACAGGCCTTGAGAACAGACGGATAAGTGAAGGCATCGGGTCGAATTCCCTTGCTCACCATTCTCTTGTAAGCAGCAACAACCTCCTCAAAAAGCTCGTTCTTGGCATACGAAGCAATGAGCACATTCCAAGGTAAGGGATGCAAAATATCTGAGTTCTCATTAATCGATTGAGCTTCCCTGTGAAGATTAAAAGCAGAGTAAAAAGTAACCAGCTTTGGGACCAAAGCAGAGTGATATTCCACACCGGACGAAACACAGTGAGCGTGAATTTGCAGCCCCGGCACAAATGCAAGAACATCAACGCAAGCGGATAAAAGGGAAGCCGCGGAATGCAAAACAACATCACCTGAAACTGCAGAAGGAGAAGATTGAAGACGAAGAAGAGAAAACGTTTTGAAAGCGTCGTGCAAATGACCGTGGCTGGCCAAATGTCCAAGAGATTTAAAAAGACTCTCAATCAGCATTGATTCATTGTGGGTTTTGGGAGTTCTTGGGGCGGTAATGGGTAGATTTCGGAATTAGACTACAAGGTGAGAAAACTTCATTGAAGCATATCATCGAACACGTGGTGAACCAATACTTTCTACACACTTAAACCCGAAAAGCAGAGAGTATATCCATAGCAGAATCTATATATGATTGAGAATGAATGAAACATAGGTAAGAGAGATAGATATTGGAACAAACAAAGCAAAGTGGAAGAATGCGCGCGAAAAAACGCAACGAGACTCTGAAGAAGAAGAAGAAGACGCCTTGTCGGCTACTGAAGTTATGAGCCTTTCTTCTAAAAGGCCCATCTTGGCCCAAACTTCTACAAGGCCCGTTGAGGCGTGTTGGCAAAATGGAGGCTCATATAAAAAAATTGTGGCTACCATCGTTCTTCTTCTTTTTCGTTATCCACTTGTCTCTCTCCTTTGTGTGGTCAAATGCATTTCCCTCCATTCTCTTTCGCTCTCTCTCACACTCGTCCATGGCGACCACCGCATCTTCGTCTCTCCCTCGTAATTACTCCTTCACACCTCCTCGTCCTCCTCCATCTTCAATCCGCGGACCTGGAACGCTGCCGCTTTATCTCCGCCGTAACCGACGGTTAGCTTTAACTTACCGATTGGACCAGAATTCGAAGCGGAGAAGTGGTGGTGGAAACGTAAGATGCGAGGCGACGGAGGTATCTTCTTCTTCGTCTGTATCCACACCTGGAAGGAATTGGGTGCCGGTTGTGCCGTTATCGGCGCTTCCGAAAGGTGAACGGCGAGTGGTTATTCAAGACGATGAGACGATATTGTTGCTTTGGTATAAGAACGATGTGTTTGCTATTGAGAATCGTTCTCCTGCTGAAGGAGCTTATAGCGAAGGACTTCTCAACGCTAGGCTCACTCAGGTCTTTTACTTTTATAATTTGAGCATAGAAGGTGTTTGTGAAAATGCTTGACCTAGTAGAGTGATAGGTTTTAGGAAATGAAGTTTACGATATAAGACATCTTTAGCTCCTTAATGGTGCTTCATCACATTCTATGAATTACATGTTCCCTGTATAACAGTAGGTACTTTTTGTTGGAAGTACTCTTGGTTTCTCTAATGGTAAGTGGTCTCTTGTTTGGCTATTACATCAGGATGGTTGCATTGTGTGCCCATCGACGGATAGTACGTTTGATCTTAGAACTGGAGAGATCCGGGAATGGTACCCGAAAAACCCGGTTCTCAGAGTCTTGACACCTGCACTGAGGAAACTATTTGTGTACCCTGTCAAATACGATGAGGAAAACATCTATATCAGCATTAGAGACAGTGGGAAAACAGAGGCAGCTGCTGAGATTGTCTTCAGTGGAAAAGCTCAGCCTGGGCTCACAGCAACAAACGTCAATGTAGATGAGGTAAAACAATAAGATAGACGACAAATGTAAATCTGTTACATCTAGGAAGACAAAAACTGAAAGAGTGATATGATTAATTTTTGAATCACAGGTGAGAATGATTGTGGACGAGGGGTCTGAAGGATTTGGTTTCACGGTGAAGAACGAAGTGATAAATGGGAAGGCGGCAGTGATAGGATTCTTGCTGCTGTTAGATTTTGAGCTATTGACAGGTAAAGGTCTATTGAAGGGAACAGGTTTCTTGGACTTCCTTTACTCTGCTTCAGATGCTTTCAAGTAGAGATAATATCATTGTTGGTCTGCTTTTGCTTGCCTCGTTTGTGCAGTTTGCCGAGAAACAAAACAAAATACTTCAGTAACGACTCAGACCATGTCTTAGTATATAGAGATGGCTTTGCTCTGTCTTTGTTTGTGTTTTACCCTCTTATACGAGATATTCTTTCTTCTCCGTGAATTCAATTTAAAACCTTCTATCTGTTTTGTTTGACATACAACAGTTCAATTTCATTGGATGAAACAAAAATTCTTTCCTTAACAATACTGGCCACTTTAGTCTTCATTTCTCCTAAGGGGTTTATGATAGGTTTTCATTTAGCTATGCAATTCTTTTTTTTCAACTAAATGGTTTTTCTTTTAACATTGTGTTTTCATAATTTCTTTTTATTTAAAAATAAATTGAATTTACTTAAGTTTATGAGAATATGTAATATCTAAAACTCAATACTTTTCAAAAGAAATAATAATAGCTTTCTAAGTAATAAATCTCAATGTGATGGACCTGTTTACCAAAACTTCGTTATAATGTTTTGTGAATTAAAAGAAGAAAGGAAGGTCTTTGTAGATAAGATGGTAAGGAGAGAGAGCTCATTGCATTCAAATTGGGTTGCTCAAAAGTGAGTGATTACGTGTGCTGAATCTTAGTTAGTTTTGTGTTAAATTTGTGTACCATTCATAAATAAGAGGGAAAAAAAAGAGACTACAAAATACAAATCCCAAATCCCTTTATTAGTCGTTTTCAGTGTGCAAAACAAGACAAGACAAAAGATAACTTTTCTGTCTTTTCGTCAAACATAGAAAGACCTAGAAGAGCACAGCACCCGTTTAAAGACTATTTTGAAGACGTCATGCCTGATGAAAATGTAACCAAACAAAAGAAGAGAGAGAGAGGCAAGTCTCACGTTTTCTTGTCAAGTTTCAGCACGTGATGTCGTGATGAAACTGTTGTGTACTTGTGTGATTTTTTTATTTTTCTTTTCTATCAGACTTTGAATCAAGTCGTAATGATAGAAGCCATCAGATGATACGAATATATTACATCTGTACATTTTTTTACTGATAGAAACTAGATTTTAACGCGGTACACCACGGAATGATTTAATTTTAAAGTTAGTATAAAAATATTTTGTAAATTATATCTTTTTATAACATATTTATTTATATTATAGTTTACAATTGTTATTAAGTAACGGTATATCACGAGTCCACGAGATAATTATTAATAAACAGAGGATTTAACCCATATTAAAGCGGTATATAAATATTGATTCAAATTCGTCCGCCATATAAATCATTTCCGAAATATAACCTGTTCCGTAATTTCTTAACCCGTCCTGTGATTTGTATTAAAAAAATTAAGGATTAAATCCGTATTGAAGCGGCGGATTAATGATATTTTAATCTTTTTATTATTGTTGATTCAAAAACCCGTCCCGCCAAACCCATCCCGCCAAAAAACTCATTTATTTTATTAATGTTCTTATTTATGATATGATTCTGAATCATTGTCTAAATATTTTAATCGATGTAGAACGTTGAACACACATTTTCGTCAATTAGATAATATATGTCCGTTTTTAAAATTTCGAATCACAGTATATGCAAAAAAAAAAAAATTTTTTTTAACTTTATGTATTATATGATGATTCAAAATAGTTAAAAACAAATCAAACAAAGATGATAGGAGAATCATAATTATAAATCTTAATCAAATCTTCTAAAAATCTAAATTATTAAATATGGAATATCCGGTGTATGAGTTGGGTTAAACATAACCTGACCCAACAAATTTTTTGTGAAGAAATTTTTAAAATGGGTCGGATATCCGATATACCCGAAAGCTTTTTTACCCATCTGTCACAAAAGTGTTGCGATTATACTAGTATAGATACAAAATATATTCGTATCATCTGATGGCTTCTATTATTAGGAAAATAAATATATACAGGTTACATCTACATTTTTTACTACGAATATATTTATTTTCCTTTTTAAAATACAAAATCACGATCGATTCTGATTAGATAGTATATTTTTAAAGAGTTTTATGATGAAATTTGCACCAATTTGTTTTATAACAAGTTTATTTTTATTTGAGAAATTTCTTAAACTACAAGGCTTTTGTAGCTATTAGCTAAACCATTTTGGCTTTTTGTTCAATACTTGACGTAAAAAGGAGAAAAATTAAAATAATATTATTTGTAGACAACAGTATTTTGATATCTGCAGCTAAATCAACAATTAATCACGCAATATGTCTACAATGATCCATATTATCCAGTATCCATCGCTTTAATTACGTTGAAAATTCATTTGTTTATCCAATTGGGTATTTAGTTGATGATGTAAACTTCAACAAGTTGAAACTTGAAACACGACTCGAATCTTCCAAAGAACCGAAAAGCTAAAACTAAAATAGAAAACGTCAACCAGTGCGAGCCACATGTCCATATCTCATATTCCCCTGGTCATACTTTGACCATATATTATTAGTTTTTTTCCTCTTAACCCAATTATTATTATATCTTTATATACATTCGTATAGTGTTTATTCGGCATCGGACTCTACCCGACTTTATTCTGCTTTCAACGTATTTATATTCGACATTTCCTCTCAAGATCATATAATCTCATCTTCATGCACCCAAAAAATGGACTCAAGAGCCGGAGAAACTGATCAAAGCAAGTACAAAGGTATCCGTCGTCGAAAATGGGGAAAATGGGTATCAGAGATTCGTGTTCCGGGAACTCGTCAACGTCTTTGGTTAGGCTCTTTCTCCACCGCCGAAGGCGCTGCCGTAGCCCACGACGTCGCTTTTTACTGCTTGCACCGACTATCTTCCCTCGACGATGAAGCTTTTAACTTCCCTCGTTTGCTCCCAACCTCCCTCGCCTCCAATACATCTCCTAAGTCAATCCAAAAAGCAGCTTCCGACGCTGGCATGGCCGTCGACGCCGGTTTCAACATAAACAACGATTCTGCTGTGTCTGGGAGTGGTGGTTGTGAAGATAGATCTTCCATGGCGGCGAATATGGAAGAGGACAATGAACTTAGTATTTCCGTGTACGATTATTTGGAAGACGATCTTGTTTGATCTATATGAGTACGTTTTTAGCAGTTAATATAGGATGTGCATAGGGTTAGGATCTGTTTACTTTTTACTTCTTCTTTTTTCATTACACTTCTGAGTTTTTTGTCCCACGTGAGCTCTCATTTCTCAGGCTTCTTTTCTCATTAAGAAACAAAAAAAATTTACCCAAGCTCAGGGATGATTTACATTTTATAGAGGTATCATAAAAAGCTATTGCGGTTAAAACTATCCAAAGTCCACTCGTATACACATATGGAAACAATTCAAATCATGATTATGGAAGGATATTGCATAGACTTCAGAGAAAAGTTGACACCAGAGAAAAGATTGTCGGGCTTTATGAATAAAAAGAGGCCCATTTTGTGAAATCAATGAGACCCAATTTTGAACGGAAGAAAAACAAATCAGTTAGTGAAAGCGAAAGGTCGTTGACCCATTTGAATCTAGATTCTAGAAGAAAAAGGGACCATTGAGTGGTACGCACGTTCCAGTTTTCTATGACAACAAACTCACAAAAACGTGAGAGAGACAACAAAAATGAAAGTTTTTGGTCGCCGACCATATCACCAACACCAGAGTAGAGAGATAGATAGATAAAGAAAATCGGCAAAACATCAAGTATTTTTCTTATTAAGTAGGAGTTTGAGTGGTCATTTGTTTGTAATGGGTTGTATTTGTGCCACCGCCCGTTCACCAAGCGCCGCCGTTACCGATAAAGACCTATTAGATTCCAGCAAATCCATCCTTCAACTCATCCCTCATCATCCTCCGTCGTCTTCCTCTTCATCCAAAAAGGAAGGATCTTTCACATGTACGACTTCTTCAGCTTCTATCACCATTGTGGCTAATGGTTATCCTGTGGCGCGCCGTCCCTCCACGTCATCTGATCGAAACAGCACTAAACCGGTGGTTATTGTGGGAGCTCCGACTAGGAACCCCACCAGAAGAGTCACCGCTATACCGGTTGCGCAGCCATCGCAGCAGCAGACAGGACGTGTGATGAACAATAAAACCGAACTCACCGGCGCAGAATGGCCGTCTTGGTTGGCTTCTGTTGCCGGAGAAGCCATTAAAGGATGGGTTCCTCGCTGCGCAGAGTCCTTTGAGAAGTTAGACAAAGTTAGTTGATCTTCTCTGTTTTCTTTCAACGAAATCTTTCGTTCGTGACCTTAAACAGTCATGATCCTCCAAAATTCTTGAAATAACAATTTATGTTGTGTGTATTGTTATAGATTGGACAGGGGACTTACAGCAGCGTATACAAAGCTAGAGACCTTGAAACGGGAAAGATTGTGGCGATGAAGAAAGTTCGGTTTGTGAACATGGATCCAGAAAGTGTCCGGTTTATGGCCAGGGAGATTCTCATTCTTCGTAAGCTTGATCACCCCAATGTTATGAAGCTAGAAGGTCTAGTCACCTCTAGACTCTCAGGTAGCCTCTACCTAGTCTTTGAGTACATGGAACACGATCTCGCAGGTCTAGCCGCAACTCCTGGAATCAAATTCTCTGAACCTCAGGTATTACATAATTCTGTTTTCCTATACACTTTGAAAGATTGGAATATTCAAGTTAGAAAAGAGTCTTACTTCGTTTTCAGATCAAGTGCTATATGCAGCAATTGTTCCGTGGGCTTGAACATTGCCACAGACGAGGAATTCTCCATCGTGATATTAAAGGATCAAATCTCTTGATCAATAATGAAGGTGTCTTGAAGATTGGTGATTTTGGATTGGCGAATTTTTACCGGGGTGATCAGGATCTGCAGCTGACCAGTCGTGTTGTAACCTTATGGTACAGAGCACCTGAGCTGTTGCTCGGTGCCACTGAGTATGGACCAGCCATAGACCTGTGGAGCGCTGGCTGCATTCTCACTGAGCTCTTCGCCGGAAAGCCTATTATGCCAGGACGTACAGAAGTAATGGAACTCTCATACCTTACTAGTTTCTTCTGAACATTTTTTAGCACTGGCTTTGTAATCCGAAACACCATCTACTCAGATTCTGATTCTCAGAGCTCTATTTTTCATAGAACACAGCAGCTGCTGAGATAATTATCCTTTTTTGCTTCTCAGGTGGAGCAGATGCACAAGATCTTTAAGCTCTGTGGTTCACCCTCGGAAGATTATTGGAGAAGAGCAACACTGCCACTAGCAACAAGCTTTAAACCGAGTCATCCTTACAAGCCTGTTCTTGCTGAAACCTTTAACCAGTTCCCACCATCAGCTCTGATGCTCATCAATAAGCTACTGGCAATAGAACCTGAAAAACGGGGATCGGCTGCTTCTACCTTGAGAAGCGAAGTAATATATCGATACTAACATGTTTCTTAAACAAGTTATTAGATGCATTCTCATGATCGGTTTAAAACTTTCTTCTCTTCAGTTCTTCACCACGGAGCCACTCCCTGCTAATCCATCAAACTTACCTAGATACCCACCAAGCAAGGAACTTGATGCTAAGCTTCGCAACGAAGAAGCAAGAAAGTAAAGCTACATACATCTTCATTCGCTAGTCCTTCTCTTGGGGGGGTTTTCTAATGAAAGTTTTGTTTGCAGACAAAGGGCAGAAGGTAACAAGAGAAGAGGGGGAGAAACGGTGACAAGAGGACGGCCAAAGGATCTCAAAACAGCCCAGACACCTGAGTTTATGGCTGCAGGGCAGTCCAAAGTCACATGCATCAGCCATAAGTTCAAAACAGACGAGGAAGGTGGCACCGGGTTTAGGATAGAACCACCAAGAAGAGGGATCCAGCAGAATGGTAAAGCACATGCTTCTTCAATGGTTCACCCAACTGTGGCTGATACAGAATGGAACAGAGGTGGAAGCATCAGAAGACAAACTAATGCAGAGCTGAAGTCTAAAATATCTCAAACAGGAGACTTGTCTGGTGAATCTTATAGGAGAGATTCCAACAGAGATTACTCAACCGTAAGCCTCCTCTTGTTATATTGTGTACGTCAACCTCTTGGTATGTAATTATTATTAAGTTGTTTTGGGCTGTGTCAGGGCAATGCACCAAGGAAAAACAGAATCAATTACTCAGGACCATTGATGCCTCCTGGTGGGAATCTTGAAGATTTGCTTAAAGAGCATGAGAAGCAGATCCAACAAGCTGTCCGCAAATCCCGTGTGGAAAAGTCTGCATCAAGGAAAAACCAAGCTTTAACAGGACAACAACAGCAGCAACGATACACAGGAAGAAATGCTCGGTAGCTAAAAGAAAAAAAAAAAAAAGCCATAGAACTCATAAGCGTTTTTGTTGTTGTTGTGCCTCTTCTGTGGTTGAAGCCAGGGATTGATACAATGTATAGTCGATTTGTTTCTTAGGCCAACAAGATTGACCACACTATAATGTCAAGCTACCTTTTGTATATACACAAGGTCTATCTATTGAGTTGAGTCAAACAAACAAACATGTATTTGCAAGGCAAAGCAAAAACAAAAACTCCAAATTTGCTACTAATTGAAGATAGTGTTCCCAAGTGCTAAAACAAAAGTTACATTCTATGATTCTGGCTCAGCTCCCACATGATAATCTCTGCAACAGTTCTACGTATCAAGCTAAAGCTACTGAGCAAAAACTTTAACGAGAAAAAAAAAAAAAAGCTGAATTCTTGAGAAATTAGAAAACTTTTTGCATAAACAAGTTTTTGCTCTGACTTCACTAAAGGTACTGATTACTGAGATAAAATTCCACGAGAAAAAAAAAAAAAACGGTGAATTCTTGAGAAATTAGAAAACTTTTTGCATAAACATGAAAAGTTCCATCATCAACCCAAAAAACTTCACCGATCATATCCCCAAAACCAAATCATATGTCTCAATCGAAAGACTAAACCCTAAATTGGGGCCTCATTTTGTCAGAACTCAGAACTATTTTACGGTACAATTAATGGGTATGGAATCAAAGATCCGACAATATACGGGTATTCGGGTCAAAGTTGTCATGTGGTAGTAGATGAGCGAGCGGAAGCTGATATAAAAATTCACTTTTTTTTTAACAGTATTATTATCATTATTTTCTTGCAAAGGTTTGAGTTCAAATCTCTTAATTAGGATATTTTATTTATTTCTCGTTTTATAAATACAAAATGATATTATATAAATAAATAAAAAAACATAGCGTACAAAGTTATAAATTTTCAATGCCTAATTACGGAATGTTGTTGACAAAAAAAACACTGTAATAATTCACAGAATGTCAAAATCAAACATATTTGGTCATACTTCTGTATTTTAATATGGATGATATTTTTACACACATTAAAAAATAGTAACTCGTGTAACAGATTTGATGATTCTATATGTAATTTTACGGAACTTTGGTAATAAGCAGTGTAATTTTATGAAATTTTCTCAGTTTATATTTTTTTTTGGTGAGAACGAATTTTCTCAGTTTATATAGTTAGACGATTTGTTTACCTTTTCTGATTTTTCTTCACAAACACACACACAAAAAAAAAAGGCTTATTGAATTGTGGGAAAGCTAGAACATCGGGACGAGTAAGGCTAGAAATGTTGGTAAAGAAGAAAAGATCTGAAAGAAAATAAAATAGGAAGAGACCAGAGTCGTTGGATTTCGCAAGTGACTTTTTTACTTATGGGATTAACCGCAGACTCGTTCAAAAGACCATCCTCACTTTCCTAGGATCCAAGTAATCAAAATTCACTTTCACCCTAATTACATCTCTATTTAAACAACACCACTTTTTTCAATCCTCACTAACAAGTAATTACCCTTCTCTTTTTTTTCTTCTTTTTTTTTGTTTTCTTCTCTATACATATTGTATTAAAAGAAAAATACACTTTCCTGTATTTTTAATTTTTTTTTGTGAGTATTAAAGAAAACACAAGACAAGAATGACATACCACGTACCTCCTCCAGCGGTAACTATCTGCTTTGTCTTTCCTTCTTATGGCAAAGAGTGTAGAATTTTGGTCCGACTTGTCTTTTCTCTAAGTATATTACATCACATGAATAGTTTAGTTTCATCAATGAGACTCTTAACATTTTATCATATTCTTCTTTCCTGTGAAACAAAATATTGTACCGTTAATTAAGCGCTGTTAGTGCTTTTTATGTCCATTCTACAACATACATTATTACAACATCTTTATATTAATCAAGCCAAAAATCTTGATCAGGATGATGAGGAGAACAAAGGAAGATCAACAGACAATAACAATCACCGTCAAATGGATTACAACGATTGGTTACCAGTCACAGCGTCTAGAGAGGCCAAATGGTATTACTCCGCCTTCCATAATGTCACGGCCATGGTTGGTGCCGGAGTTCTTGGTCTCCCTTTCGCAATGTCACAACTTGGCTGGTAATTTTTCAAGAAATGGTTTACTTTTTCTGATCTTTCTTCACAAAATAAAGTCGTTATAGTATTTAACGAAAAATTTGTTACTAATTAACAGGGGACCTGGACTTGTTGCGATAATAATGTCATGGGCTATAACGTTCTACTCGTTATGGCAAATGGTGGAGTTGCATGAAGCCGTTCCCGGGAAACGGTTGGACCGTTACCCCGAGCTAGGCCAAGAAGCGTTCGGACCAAAACTAGGTTACTGGATCGTCATGCCGCAACAGCTTATGGTCCAAATCGCTTCCGACATAGTCTACAACGTGACAGGAGGCAAATCGCTTAAGAAATTCGTCGAGCTTCTCTTTCCGAATCTCGAACATATCCGTCAGACTTATTACATCCTCGGGTTCGCGGCGCTCCAGCTTGTCCTCTCTCAGTCTCCTGATTTCAACTCGATCAAAATCGTCTCTCTCCTCGCCGCCCTCATGTCTTTCCTGTATTGTCACCAAACCCTAAAACCCAAAACAAACAAAACATTCTTCTTTTTGTTTTCTGAATATTTATAAGGACACTTAAACTTGTTGCAGTTACTCAATGATAGCTTCCGTAGCGTCAATAGCGAAAGGAACGCATCACCGTCCTTCAACTTATGGAGTCAGGGGAGACACAGTGGCCTCAATGGTCTTTGATGCATTTAATGGCATTGGAACCATAGCGTTTGCGTTTGCAGGACATAGTGTGGTTCTTGAGATCCAAGCTACTATTCCTTCAACACCTGAAGTTCCTTCCAAGAAACCGATGTGGAAAGGAGTTGTCGTAGCTTACCTAATCGTCATCGTTTGTTACCTTTTTGTGGCTATCTCCGGTTTTTGGGCTTTTGGTGATCTTGTTGAGGATGATGTTCTCATTTCCTTAGAGAGACCAGCTTGGCTTATAGCTGCTGCTAATTTCATGGTTTTTATCCATGTCATTGGAAGTTATCAGGTGTCTAGTTTTTTCCTTATCTTTTGTTCACTTAGGAAAAAGTTTCTCCAAAACTTTGATTACAATGATCATCTTGACAGGTTTTTGCGATGATCGTTTTTGACACAATCGAGTCGTATCTTGTGAAAACACTGAAATTCGCTCCTTCAACAACACTGCGTCTAGTCGCACGTAGTACATATGTTGGTTAGTTAATTCTCATTTAGCTTCTCTTTTACTTTTCTTTTCTTGGAGAAATAGAAACTGAGATAATTCTTGGTTTGTGCAGCATTGATATGTCTTGTAGCAGTTTGTATCCCCTTTTTCGGAGGTCTTTTAGGGTTCTTCGGCGGTCTTGTCTTCTCATCAACCTCGTACTTCGTAAGTTACTCTACGTAAAGAATGAACATAAATCTAGTTCTTTGCAAACATTATATATTATAAAGGTGGATGATAATGATACCTCTTTAATTTGCAGTTGCCTTGCATTATATGGATGATCATGAAGCGACCAAAAAGATATAGCGTCCATTGGTGGTGCTCAATTGTTAGTCTTTCTTTCTTAATTCAAATAGGCTCATTCACAAGCTAATTAACTCAATAACGCTTTAATCCGTTTTCTTAACTACAGATATCAATAGTCACTGGAATCTTGATAGCAATTCTTGCGCCCATTGGAGGAATGAGACACATTATTCTTTCAGCAAGAACTTACAAGCTCTTCTCATAGGCTTTAAATAAAAAGCCTTGCAACCAAACAATATCACAACAAACTTATAAAAGTTTTTAACTTAAATTAGCCGTCTAGTTGGAGAATATATATAGTTAGTTATTCGATTATTTGGCTTCTCGTTTTCTTTTTATAACCCGTTCATCAAGAACTGCCTTCCGAATTGCTGTGAAGGCTTTACGCGCTTGGCCTTAGGCTGCGACTGATGATGTTCTCTCAAACACTTCATGTAAAATCACCTAAAAAGGAATACCATACAATATGTGGTCAACCTCAGGCTCTAAACTTGCAGGTTTTTGGTTTTTAGTTTTTTTTTTTTTTTTTTTTAATTAAGTCTAGAGTTTCTACTGCAGGTAAAAAAAAAGCCTAAACGGCAGTATCATAACTTTTTGTATGGATTGTAATAAAACATCTGAATAATGAGATTGGCTTTTCCGTTTTCCCGCTGTTGAGTTTGTTTTTAAATGCATATCAACGAAGCCGAGAAAAAGTAGAAAAACAGAGATGTACATGTAAAACAGAGAAGCAAATTACATAAACAGAGATGTACTTTAGTAACTTTGAGATAGTATCTCAAGACACAAAAAAAACTAATGGAGTTTCCTAAAAATTAGTCTCTTCGTTTCTAATTAATCCAAGTTTTAGGAAAAAAACCTATTTCAAAAAGATAAAATTTTAAAGTTTTCAATGCATTTTTTATTAGTTAATGATGATGAATTGTAAACTTTAAGAAAAATAATTGAATACTATTGGTTTAGTTATATAAAATTAGTAATAAAAAAATATGATGCATTAATAATTAAATTTTAACTTGTTTTCTTGAAACTTGGAACTTGGATTTATTAGGAAGAGAGAGTATAAAAAATAAACATCTAATGGAGTTTCCTAGAAAAGCATTTTACAATGTAAATATATATATATAGATTATTGACTATACTCTTGTTTTTATTAGAGTAAAAAAATAGTGTTGTAAATTGTAACTGCTATATTACTCTTTAACCTTAATTGGGCCCTATAAGCTGATATGACACCATAACCTTTATTAATTAGCAAATTACTATTGTTAGCATCGACGTTTCAATGTGAGTCACACCAATAATCAAACTACCACATGACAAAGCTCAAAAGAAAAATTAAAAAGTTTTGTCTCTTTGTCCCCTGAAGACTACAAAAACCCTTTCTCTGCAGTAAAAACTGTAACGTATGTCACTTGAGCAACGAGAATTAGCACAATCTCTCTGCATTCCAATGACGACTAATCTCCCATTTCCGATGACCCCCAAACTCATACTCTCTAGCTTCGTGTCTCTCGTCGTAATCACTCTCTTCTTCATCACCAGAACCGGTTTCTCACCGTCTTCTTCAATATTTCAGCCTCTGAACAACACTCTCCGGATCTCCACTTCCTCCACCGGAAGTAAGTTACAGAGCTCAAAATCCACAAGTTGTAGTAAGATCCCTCCTTCGCTCGCCGATGCTCTCGTCCACTATGCCGCCTCCAATGTCACTCCCCAGCAAACACTCTCCGAAATCTCCGTCACCAAGAAGGTAACAAAGTACATTTTTTAATTATCACAAAAAAAAAAAAAAAAAAACTATTTACATGTAAACTTCAGATTGTTGATTGATATAAATCAAGAACTCAAATTCTGAAAAAAAATGAAATATGATAATTAGCAAAATTAAATCAGTTTAGATGAATCTAGTCCAATCTTTTGTACTAATTAATGTTGCGCAACCGTGACATAACTATCAAATTTAGTAGTCCGGTAGTGAATGTGAATTTTAGACGTCACAAAAAAATAAGCAAATGACCGTAGTTAATTTGCTCCTTTTTTCGTTTACTAGTGAATTTGTTATCGTGTGTTTTATAACTTAGCGTAAATATGAATTAAATAGTGTAAATGGGAATTAAATTGTAAATGATGACACAAAAAAGAAATGATACAAATTAAATTGCATCAGGTTTTAGAGAAGAAATCTCCGTGCAACTTCCTGGTATTTGGTCTTGGTCGCGATAGCTTGATGTGGGCGGCGCTAAATCACGGAGGAAGAACCATCTTCTTAGAAGAGGACGAGTTATGGATTCACAAAATCGCTGAGAAATTCCCGTCTCTGGAATCGTACCACGTCCGGTACAATACCAAGGTAAGAGACGCAACGGCTCTCATGGCAGCGACGAGAGACAGGGAAGAGTGCCGTCGCGTGTCAACTGATCTTCGTGTGTCTGCGTGCGAGCTTGCGTTGAAGGGCTTACCAGAGGTGGTTTACGAAACAGAGTGGGATTTAATCATGGTGGATGCTCCCACGGGGTTTGATGACGAAACTCCAGGGCGGATGACAGCGATTTATACAGTGGGGATGATAGCGAGGAGGCGGAAGGATGATGGAGAGACAACGGCTGTGTTTGTGCATGATGTGGATAGGAAAGTGGAGGATGAGTTCTCAATGGAGTTTTTGTGTAGAGATTACATGACGGAGCAAGAAGGAAGACTCCGCCATTTCACGGTGCCTAGCCACCGGAACCATGGTTTCTCCGGCGCTAAATTATGTCCCTAACTCTATCCGCCGGTAGAAACAATCTATGGTTGGATGATGCTTTTAAACTAGCAAAAATATCCGGAGCTCCACAGGCTTCAGAGATTAGTGTGATTTATATATTAAAAAAAAAAGATTATGTTTTTTAATTATTATTTCATAATTGATGATATTGAAAGGAAAAAAAAAACGACGAGTAGATTGATTTTGGACCGTTTGGTGACACAGTAGACGTTTTCAAAACGTCTCAAAAGGAAAACAGATTTGACTCAAAATCTTACAAACAGAAACTACAAAGACAACACCAAGTTTTTTAATTTCTAGTTGATAGTCTTTCATAATCGTTAATTGAGACTAGCCAATTCCTGAATGTTGATTGGATACGCGACAGTGCGGTCACCAGCAAACGCTTTCTTTGCCATTATGAGATTAACTTTCTCGGTAGGATGAAACGCGTCCCAAAACACATACTGGTCTCTGTTAGGACAAGGCGTTTCAAAGGGAAGACAAGTGATCTGTCCTCTGTTCTTTCCTATCCCGCAACATCCTTTGTCCATAGTAGTAAGCCCTATACAACAAACAACACATCATTATTAGCTATAGATATTAATTAGTTAGAGTTGGTTTAGCTATCTTAACGTTTGTTAATTACGTACGTACCATAAGCTGCTTGGTTCGCAACGATGTCTTCGAACATATGAGCGATGTCGAGGTAAATAAATTTAGCAGCCGGGAGATTCTGGTTGAGATTAGAGATCATTGTTTTTACGTTTGTGTTGAAAGGAAGAACAAGTTGGTTAACTTCTTCAGAGCATTTACCGTCGTTTCCTTGAGCTAAAATACTAGGAATGCATCCCATTCTTCCAAGTCCGGCCACTACAAATTTCCGACCACCGAGATTATAGAGTCTCTGCATTACAAAAAAGTAAACAATATATTTTGATTACATTTTAGCTTCTTGTTTGTTTAGTACTATTAAATAAGATTAGAGATCATTCTTTTGTTTTTGTTGTATTACGGTGAGCTGATTGGTGTAATGTTGAACCAAGAGATCGCCGAATTGTTGGGAGTTGTATTGGTTACGGGTAGGGAAATTGGGCATCAAGTAATTGTTGAGATAGTCGTTGCTTCCCATTCCGATGAAGAACAAGCTTCGAGTCACCGAATCTGCAATGGCCACTGCACCACCGGACTTGCTAGCCACCTGATCTAACGTTGTCTCGAAGTTATGAATCTGTTGGTCGAAAGGTATGCGTCCCACCTGACCACCAGATCATAAACTAAACGTTAATTTCTCGCATTTACCCGGGCCATGCACAACCATTTTTCTTGGTATAATATGTAATTGACCACAATGTTGATCATGAACATAGCTCATGTGACGTGACCACCACTGAAAATATATTTTCTTTATTAAAAAAAAAACAATGGAAGCATTTTGATTGATTTGATAATTTTTGTTAATGATCATTGATTTTTCTTCATTTTTAAAAAATAAATTTTAAAGTTGAAATCAAATTAGAAAAACTAGTTCATTAATGATTTAAAATAACATAAATTAATTTTTGATGTTTACTCTTGTTTATTCACAAGTTCATTATAGAAAATAGGTATACACTTCAGAATTATGTAAAATATATAATAGTATTTCTAAATAAAATCCAATTAGAATTATTTACATACAAATAAAATATTGGTTGGTTGATTAGTAGATACAAGTATATGACTATGCTATTCGGATAACTTACATTTCTTACAACAAATTAAGAGTCAAAAGAAGAGTGTATATGTAACATGCAACCTTTTCTTATTAAGGATATAATAACATGCAACTGACGAAATTTTATATTTTATATTTTGAATAAAAAGCAACTTACAAAGTTTCCTCCGGTGTCAGGAAGAATCCCGGCGGCTGCGGAAGCATAGTTGACACCACGAAGTACTTGATCTCCGGTAGCTTCCGAGTACGCCGGAATCAGTGGCAGCCCCAATAGTTGAGCTATATGATCAGTGCATGCATGTATCATATTTAATACTTATATCAGCCTCTCGTTCCAGTTTTAGGAGGAATGAAAACATGTTTTGAAGAGAAAACACCATATATGTAGACATGGAGTAAAACTTACCAATCCCATCGACCATGGTTAAGCCATTGCAGAACCGACCGGTCGGACCGCCATTGAAATCTATACCATAAGGGAAATAATTGGCTTTGGCAAAGGAAGGAATGTTATTGTTATTCCCATTGTCTATCAGAGAGTCACCGAAGACAAACAGCGCCGGCACAATGCCATCACCGCTGTTTAGGTCGACCAATGGAGGCGGAGGAGCAGAAATAGGTTCTTCAACCTCAACTAGTTGGCCGGAGACACCATGAAGGAGATGAAGAACCACCACGAGAAGAGCTGAGAAGAAGCAAAGTCTCGGGAAGTGGAAAGCCATTGTGAAGTACTTGTTTGTGTTTTATAAGGTGTGACTTTTAATTTTTCTAGATTAATTTGGGTGAAGAGAAAAATAGAATTGGACAGATTTATAGACAGAGTGAAAAGGGTTTGGTGAAGAGTAATAAATGTATTTATCCGTCTTCTATCACACAGTAATAACAACCCCTGATGATAACCACAGTAAGTGAGTTGACATACATTTTCCATAGCCAAATTTTTGAAAAACATTTAAAATGGAGATAAAAAAAGTGCACCTACCGGAGAATTTAGCAATTAAGGTATCTTGAAAATTACATATTTAAGTTGAAAGGTATGATCAGGATGACATAATTACTGATTTGGTGAAATGCAAGCCAGCTCAAACTAAACAAAATATCACTAACGAATAATCGATTTAGCTCACTATATAAAATTCCCGTATATATATGATGAACTACTTGATTGAAAGAGGATTGTAAACCAGGAAAAAAAAAAAACATTAATGTTTTTTTTATGCAATATTGCATTTAAATCGTCGTTATTATCGAAGACGTTTAATAAGCTTTCACGGTCAAATCGTGAAGACCAATTATGTCGAAGAAGAGGGCAGAAAAAGCAACAAATAAGTCTCTTCTATTACAAATGATGGTTGTAGATTTTAGCATGTCATTAAATTAAGGGTTGACTTTAATGTTTTGACCTCTCAGATTGTGTACTACATACTAAAAGGATCTGAAAGTGGGACCCAATAAATGGTAGTCTTTTTTAGCCAATAAATTGTAGTCCAATAGTATGTTGAGATACTTCTCTAGATTTGTTTCAAATTTCATGACATGATCAGTTTTGGAATCGAATCAAAGAAACTTTAGATTTTGTGTCGAATTTCTATTTTCCATAGACTATGATTTGTCGACATTAGATTTTTCATCATGGATAACAATGTAAATACACTGAAAAAAGAGGCTAGCTAGGTATCCTCAATTAAACAGAAAACCAAATAATCCATAAATTCAAACCATAGATATAAACCAGAAAGAGCTTTAAGTACACACCACACTTGTACTCATTTCATGTTCACACCAACAAATGAAAAACAAGAGGAAAAAAAACATACAGATAGAATTTCAACTGCCTAGCAAAGTTCCACAGGCTTTATTTTAATTATGTGTGATTTAACAACACTATATTATACTTACCAAGGTTATTTAAATTCGTGAGACATAGTCTTTAAATACCCTATGGTCTAGAACTGAAATATTTCACTTGGCATGGTTAGCGGATAGGAATAGTTAGTCTCCATGACTGTTGCAAAGTTAGCATCTAATATGCTATTGTTGTTTTCCTCTATCTGCGTTAATTCACCAACAAAACAAATCATTAGAAAATATTTAAGCAAAGGAGTCTAAAGATCATCGTATTCGACTAGATCTCAAGAAATGCATTCGGATATAATTCTGCTGATAGATCTCCAACGTCATAAAATGTGCTATGATGAGAATGTTGTACTCATTGATTTTGTTACCTTTTCGAGGAGATACTTGTTGGTGTTTTTGAGGACTCCTTCCTTTATACAGAATAAATAAAAAGAAAAAACCGTTAAAAATGTTACATTAATTTTTTTTGATAAAATGTTACATTAATTTTAACTTTCGTATTCGGTTCTTATAAACAAAAATCTTGCATTCATATTAATTCTTAGAAAGCTGAATATACAATGGTTTTATTTGCTTACCTTGTTCCTCAATGACTGAATTTCTTGAAGCATAAGATCCATCTGCAGATTTTACATCAAAACTTTTCTAGTCAATATTTTATATTCAGTCTACCTAACATGTGCATGAAAGCATGTTTATATACCTTAGCAGAGCGAATCTGAGAAATCCAATACTCAAGATGCTTCTCAAGCAAAAGAAGTTCTTCAAGATTCATCGCCCCATCTCCTCCTCCAAACATATAGCTGAAATCCATTTTAATTACATTTACTCATATATGTACAAATTTTAACCCCATAATAGACACCGTAGTAAAGAGATAGTATGTTAATAAGTAATAATCAATATATACCTTATCCCTTTCTGAAGCATCTCAATCTCTTGCTTAAGCACGTTGATCTCATCCTTCGGATTCTAGAGAATTATAAACTTTTATTTCAATGTTTCTATATATATATTATTTGTAAGCCATATCTAAAAGCGGGTGAAAAGTTTAGTGACCATGGTGGTATACACACACACTCTCAAAAAACATGAAATACGTATATGCATCAATAAAATAATACTAGTTCAAAGCGAGTCAATAACAATAGTTTAGGGCAACCTTTATAAAGTGGTCAGAGCAACTTTTATCAAAAGGTTGTGCTGATTATAAACCAATATATAATACAACTTCATTCCGAAACACAATGCGATTGAATAACGAAAGATATAAATATACTATTTAAAGTGTAATAAAGGTCTATAGACTATAGTTGTCTCTAAGCATCTTTACTTTAACAGTAGTTACTTTGACTTGTTTTGTTTCTATTTTATGATAGTACAACGTTCCACAATAATGTCAGTTCCTATCACTAGTCGACAAATTTAAAATTCGGAGAACTGGAGAGCTAGGTGCAATGAATGTGCCCTACCTATTTTCACTAACTAAATACTTCACTAACTATTTTCATGTATAGAATCGGAATCAGGTGCCCTACCTAACTTCCTGAGTATTTTAATTTCAAAACAATTAGCAACGTCCAACAGATTTTCCCTCTGCATGTCAACACGTGTTATCATGTTGCATACTAAAATACTAATACTAGCTTTTATAGAACAAAAAGTCTAAATTACCCCCCAAAAGAATGAAATGGAAAGAAGTGAAAATATGTACTACGAGACATCGATCACCGGCTAGTTTTAATCAACCCAAAAATAATTCTAGTATTTAAAAACAAACACATTCGACAATCAATCCCAAAAATAAATCAAAATTCGATGAAAGTGAAAATTGACTAATGAGAACGAAAGAGAAAATAGACGTACAAGATTTGGTGGTTGAAGTTGTTCTTGAGCAGTAAAAGTAGCAGAAGAAGAACCACGACCACCACCAGTACACTTCATGTACTTATCAATCATTCCCTCCATTGTTCTGAATTTTTAATCAAATTTCATATATAGAATATAAGTTACTCTTAAGTCACATGTAAATATATGAACACTAAGATATATATAATACGTACCCTTTAGTAGCGAGCTCAAAGAGCTTGCCCTGTGGAGAGAAGATCACAACACCGATCTCGGCGTCACAGAGCACAGAGAGCTCCTTAGCCTTCTTGAGAAGACCAGTTCTCCTCTTGCAAAAAGTCACTTGTCTGTGAACCGGGTTCTCAATCCTCTTGAGCTGAATCTTTCCACGAGCCATCTCTTTCAGAATCTTTCTTTCTAACAATTGACGTTTGGGTTTGCGTCTAAATTTGGATTTGGATTTGGATTTGTGAACTTAAAACGTGAAACAACCTCCCACTAGTTTGAACTAGCTTCGAGGTTCCCCACTTAACTCTTTGGTTTCTCTGTTTCTTCGGAGAAAACTGTGAAGTTATAACCAAACTCATGCCACCTTCTTCTCTTTATATATAATCTCCATTATCATATTCTCCCACTCACTTCTCTGCTTCTTCAAAGCACCTTTTTTTCCACATCAGCCTCCTTTTCTCTTATATATGTATGTGCACAGATACGATATATGTTAAGTATGCATTCATATCGCTATACATGCGAAAGGTCCGTCTTTGTTTGTTATTTTAAGGGGTTTGTATTGTACTATCCCTTCCTCCTCTAGCTTGTAGTCTAATTTCCTAGGGTTTTTTTATTGATTGATGTTACATCTGATGTGACATATGACCTGACATGCACTAATTTAACAATCTAATTTGTTACAATTTACATTCTTCACCAAAAGAGGGAGGCTGGATTTGACATGTGCAAGACTATAGCTATATTAAAAGAAAAAATTGAGTTCCCAAATGCCATGCGATTTCTTTCTAAAAAGACAAAAGTCCATTAACGGGTGTGTGATTTTTTCAAACGAGCTCAACATAGTGAATGACCAATCATCATTGTATTTGTACATTTGTACAACAAATGACACGCTATAAGTGATTTTGCAGCTGAGTGATACACAAAAACTGTTTATCCAAATAAATGTTATGCTTTTCCACATATTACGAATTAGTGTTTGTCGAGTTAGACCAAAGTAACTTACAAATAAGGAAAAAAGAATTTCATGTTTTATTTTTATAAGGTTAAGTTACATAAGAGTTCAACAAAAATGAAACAAAAAATTAGTTTTATTCTTAGTTAAACATTCATAATAGCATCTTTATTCATAGCATCATTTTATTTATTTTGTCTCTTATATTTATCAATGTATAATTCTTAATACATCTCTCAAAGTTCAAGAACACTCTCATATCTTATCTACTTTAACTGGATTCCAGTCTAAGATCGAATATATTTATTTTGGGTTGCTGTAATTCATTAAAAAAAATACATAAAATTTCATCTTGAACTCAAATGATAATAAAGAAGAAATTAAATAAAATAAGTGGGAGGTCTTTGGTCTAATGATTAACCAAAAGTTTAATGTTTTAACACTAAATCTGAAAATCGATTACCAGAAAATATAAAGCAGACTAATAGAAAAAAGTTTACGAAGATCTTCATTGTGGTATAGAACTAGTGTTCAACATTATTATAATTGTTCATGTTAAAAATCCATGGTGAGCTATTTATTTATTCTGTATTGAATTCTACATTTCTCACGTTTAACGACGTGGAATTTTTAACCCATTTTAACCACTAAAGAACAATTAAGTGATGGTCATTAAGCATACTTAGCCAATATCAAAGAGGGTATCATGTGCATCTCCTCATGGTGGAGAACCAATGACCTGCCCATGTTAGGTGCCAATGTAGCCTTTTTTGTTATGTGTATTTATTTATTGATTTCACTTTCTTTTTTTTGTTAATTGATTAAGTAGGTCGTTTTTTCCTTTCTAAATGTTTTTTGACCATCTTGCTTTGCCCTTGGTCTACATAACAAACTCCTGAATCTTATTCTTCTTCAACAGTACGTGGTTTTCCAACTCACTTTTTCTTCTTGGAATATGGGATTATTTTCTTATTTCTGAGTAGAAAATCCACCAATTTATACTCAAAAGTTTGCAATCAACATTTCAAAGAAATACTCTATACATTGAAACATAAATTGATTACAGATTAGATCAATATAATCTGAAATGATGGAACTTTTTGTTAAGCTCATTAATTGGTATTATGTGAGTGATTTAACTCATCAACAAAGACTCACAATTTTTAGCGAACATTTTTTTACCGTGGTATCTTTTTCAGTGTGGATTATATCATGGAATTTAATTCCCACCATGAAGAAAGTAAGGTTTAATCAATCTAGAATGAAATAACATCTTCTATGGACAAAATGCCTTTAGCAGCTCAATTCTTTTATTTTTTATATAGCTAATGTAAGAGTATATTCCCTTTAACTAATTTAATTCATCTTTACAGAATCCATAACTAAAAAATATGATAATTTCGTGGTGATTGTATTCAATTCGACATCTTTTTTCTAAAAGAGTCAAGTTTAGTATTCAAATAGTATATTAGAATGGGATTCCTTTATAAATGTTTTACATTTGCCATTACAACATAAAATGGTGTGGAACCAAAGTTCTAAATTATAGAAATCTAGTTAAAATATTTTGTTGTCAAAATATTTATTTAGGACACTTTGATTTCGATGCTTCCAAAATTGAAACTCTAACCTTATAATATTTTTAACGAGATAACTGATCTTTTTAAAAACAGTTTAAACAATATTTTTAAGAAAGAGGGAGAGAAAGTGAGGGGTCAGGTTAAGTAAGGAAGAAGGAAGTAAAATAAAGAATCTTGTCAAATCAAAATGCATCAAACATGCAAAACCCAAAAAGTGTGTGATCGATCTGTTGCTTCTTTTTCCTCGCATCTTTGCGCTCATTGGCTCTATCAAGATTGTATCTATGATTGACACTTGTTTGTTATTCATGTCTTTTAGGGGCATAAAGTTTCTTTTGATTCTCCACTCCCTAAAATTTATTTATTTCTTTGTATATTATTTATCCTAATGCATGCTCTTAATTTAACAATGAGCTTATGTGCGTTGCGATCTGCGAGAGTGGGTTTCTTTAGTTAACTTTAATATAGTTATTGATTGATATATGCGAGAAAAAACTAACTACTCCCTCTGTTCTTAAAAGGTTGATGTTTTAGTTTTTGTTGTGTGTTCCACAAAGATTGATTTTCTAGCAATTTTATTTTATTTTTATTGACTTATAATAGTAAATTGTAAACTTCAAGATACAATGATTATAAATCATTAACTTTCTTAGACTACTATTGGTTGATAATTATTAAAAATATATAAAATTAAAAAACAATGTTAAAATGATCAAAGAATTATTGATTTCTTAATATGTGTGACAACTTTAAAACATCAAACTATTAGGAACAAAGGGAGTAGTATTTATTGTTAAACATTCGAACGAATTATTTCTTCGAATATATGGATCTTAGAATAAGAAACCAACTAAATTTCATATGGAAAATCCAAACTAATTTCAAATAATACAACTACCACTATACATTTTTCTGGAGACAAGCACAAATCTGTGAAGTGTTTAAAACTTAGTTTTTATTTTTATGATGCGAAGATTGACATACGTATGTTTTAGACATTCGATTAAATGTTCATGTTTGGAATGAATGTGCTTGCTTACATGTTTATTGAGGCAGCAGAATAATGGAGTTTCAAGTAGCATCACAAATGCCAACACATTAAGCTAATCTATCTCTATTTTGGAAATAACATTCTTGTCTTTACGAAAAGTTTTCTTAATTCGATTAGAGATGTTCTCCCAATTCTTAAGGACGTTATACTATTGTTGTACCTTAAAGAAACTCCTTTAAGACAAATTTGTTTTGTTATATCTCAAAGATTGAGTGGATTTACATTAATTAGACAACATAGCTGCGTATTTGGTATCTTGATCCTACTCTGCACCAAAAAGCTAAAATTGTTATTTGCTCATCATTTAATTAGTAAATTAGTGTTTACAAGATTTGGCGAAAGAAAAATCAAAGATTATGCTAACAAAAGAGCTTATCATATCACACCCTTCTCGTAAATGTGAGACATAATCTTTCACGATATAGCATTCTCTTTCAAGCACACTGACATGGATCCCTTTTCCAACACTCAACGAAAAAAATATCAGCCTCAAATTTAAGGTTCATTATCTTTTGAAGTTTTTTTTGTGGTCAATTTTCGTAAAAATTAATTATACGCTTTTTTGGCTAAATCACTAAATTAGTTAACATATCCATTTCATTTTAAAAACAAAACATATATATATTAGATACTAAATATATGGTGGGTGTGTGTGAAAAAATATTTTAAAAAATACAACTTAGATATTAATTATTTTTTAAAAAACAAAAAAGAAGAAGAAGATATTATTAATATCTAATCTACATGGAGCACTAAACTTATGGTCCCATCCACATTGAATTTTTAAAATAAAGAACAAGATGCCTTAAGATAATTAAGGTTTCCCTTTATACTCTATCAATCCTTAATTAATTATGCACTATTTCTTAACATAAATTATTTTGGGGCAATCATTTTAGAATTTATTTATTGTTAGATTACTACAATGCTATAGTTTCAAATTTTAACTGCTATACCAATACATGATTTTTATCTTTTTTGGGCCAAAATACCAATACATGATATTGACTTATTGGTATAAGTGACATTAAAGATTCTAATCAACATCTCAGTTGACAAGATTCATGAATGATTAAACTGGAAAATATTTTTATGTAACTGCAGAAGCACATATAATATAATTATTAAAAAGAAGATTTTGATTCATGCTTTTTACAAAAAAAAAATTAGATTTATTAAAATAAATAATTAGTTGGATCATTAAAAATTATATATCAACAAAAACCGAAATATACAAACGAACAGAGCCCAATCTTTCACAAACTATTATGTCTCTAATAAACATGTAGAGGTCAAAAGTATTACACATAAAGTTTATAGCCAATAGCCAAAGTTTTATTCTTGATAAGAGAATTTTGACCACAACATAGCGATCTATCTCAGCCATTGAGATTTCATGTAATGTTAATAGTGTTTTATTTAAAAATAAAAAGATTGAGTATTAAATTCTCTATAATTTTTATGTTTTCTTTATTATTTTTCGAGAATGGGTTTTCGAAAATAAAGCTTGTAAATTACCATTCATTAATAGCTAGGTACGACGTTTTAGTTTATAGGTTAAGAACGATGTCAACTGTGTTAAAATTTTAAAAAGAGGATGAGACTCTTTTTTGTAAGGTGAAAATAAATATTAAGTGATTTAACGATTCAAATATGTACTAGGGCCTAGGGGTCAGCAAATATGATTGGTAATTAGAACATTTCCCTTAATTAAACACATTAAAACATAAACCAGTTTTCCACTGATTCAGATTTGCTTAAAACTGGTATCAAAAAGTTGGTGTAATAAGTAAATATTAATGTTCAATTAATCAGTTATATATTAAAAAGTAGTTAAAATAATTTATTCCTAAGTTCTATGTAGCATATGATATGAGAGAAATTTTGCTTTCAAAAAATTAGTTTTTCTCTAAAAAATTCTAACACGATAAGATCAGAGATATGAATGATTCAAAATAAAGCTCTAAGATAATTTGTATATAATTTAGATGTTAATTGTAATTATTGGTAATGATGCGAAATGCCAAATGGGATGCAGTGGAGCATCTAGCCGTCCACAATATGGGTTTAACAGCTTATAGAATAATCCGTACACCAAGTTGGTATATAATAAACTCCAAGTTGATTTAGTTAAATGAGATTTACATACGCATTTGCTTTTTTGTTTCGTTCTATTTTATGGAACAATGTTTTATGATTCCAACACTAATCTTTTGGGAAATATGCCGTATTTGGGCAAAACTATAATTCAAACAAAAAAATAATATTTTCCTTTTCTCCCAAAAATCATGACATATTGACATTTACTTTATGCAGCTAAATTTTGATATCAATTTAATGCACAATGCTAATCCACAATATATAACGAAGTAATTCTATTTTTTATTATTATTGTTTTTCATTGCTCTGCTTCTATTATGAATCATTACGTACTGTTTAGAACCATAATTTATGTTATTTAATATTAATTGATATAATTGTAAAACTGCATTAAAATTACAAATTTATACAATTGATGAAATCATGACAACTCCAATGTATTCGTTTTATGATAGTTTCTCATTTCCAATCGATTGTAATTATATTATGTAGCTAAGTTGATCTATATATATATATATATATATAAATGTTACAAAAAGTTATCTATATATTTTCTTATGTTATAAACTTTTTTAAAAAAGCATCAGGTTTTGATGAGTGATCAGGGAACGGCCATACAAAAAAAAATCCCTAGCACATACTCTTGATTCTATTAAATTAAAAGCTGAATTTCAGAATCTTACAAAGACATGTTGGAATAGAGTATAAGCCTAGGAAGCACGGAAATTTCGTCGGAGGTCCGCTTTCCGCTTCGGAATCTTAGTCGGAATCGGAAGCTCTTGGAAGCTTTCGGAATTTCGCTTCCATAACGCTTCTAAAAAATTCATTTTGGAAGCTCCTTGGAAGCTTACAATTCTATTTTGGAAGCTTGCGCTTCCATTTAAAAAATTTGATTTCACAAAATAAATAAGAAATAAGAAATTTTTTACTTTGAACTATTTGACTTTTCTCTATTGTAAACGTATACTATTTGATTTTTAAATATAGAGAGATATTTAGAATTTATGTATTAGATTTGTATGTTAATTATAATTTTTTATATGATATAATGTTTAATGTTTATTATATATGTATGTATATATATATATATATATATATATATTAATTTTTATATACGCTTTCAACACGTATCCACTTTCTATAATTTTTATAAAAATCGCTTCCACGTTTCCAAACGCTTCGCTTCCTCGTATCCGCTTCTAATTCCATGCAACCTAGGTATAAGCCACTCACAAAAAAAATAATAGAGAATAAGCCACCACGTGTCATCTTTAGCCCGATTCAATTAGATGATTCTCCTCGGGTAATGTTCGTACGTTATCAATTTAAATCTATTCCAGCTAAAAGAAATTAGTCTAACTAAAAGATATTCGGGGTCCAATATTTTTTTGTAATGTAAAATTAATAGAAACAATACCATACGTTTAACTGGAATTGAAAGGTATCCTGGAAATTTTCAAGAAATCATAGAAAAAATTTCAAAAAATCATAGGATTAAGTGGCAGATAATTTAGATAAAATATTAAAAGTTGGACCGGGCCTAGAAAGATGTATGGGTTTTGGCCTAAAACTTTCTAGTTTATATAAAAGAAAAAAAATTAATAGAAACAACAAAAAAGTATTGGTCCATGAAATATGTATGGGTTTTCACAATGCGTCTAGGAACTGCGATGAGGGAAAACTACAACTAGACCATAAATCTGATTAAATTAATTAGTGGCAGACATAAGAAAAAACTATAATTATAAATTTATAAGATACTTAAGAAAATTGATTCGAATCTCAAAAATAACATACTCAAGAAATTGATTCGTATCCAAAAATAAGTTTACCATAGATTGATTTGTTGTGAGATACGTCTTGTCTGGATTACAATATATAAAACGAATTATGGAAATCATTTGTAAGAGGATATGATATCCTAATCTAACTTCTGTCAGCAATTTATAGAAATAATAAAATAAAAAAGCTTATTAACAACTGAAATCGGCCACTATTATGCAATGCACTAGAAATTAACCCGCGGTATACTGCGGGCCTATATTTTTGTTTAATAAAGATTTGAATTTTTATTTTAAGGTTTTTCTTTTACATATATGCTATTTTTTATGATTTAAATGTATATATATATATAGATTTATATATATCTATATATTGTAGGATTAGTATATTTTAAATTTATTCTTGAAAATATAGAGATAGAGATATATAGTTCATTACGCACTCATGTATAGAGTATTAAAATATGCATTTATTTTCTTCTTTACATAATATATGAGTTTGATTTAGTTTGTAAATTTTTATTCAGCAAATAAATATTAAAAATTCCAATATCTATATACATGTCTTTTGTGCAAATAAAATTAAAGTGTTGAATGTGTGTAATTGTGTATCCATTATAAATAAAATCGATATGAATGTTGTTATGTAACAAAAAAAACAAAAAAGCGTATTTGGAATTAATGTGTATCCATCATCACAATTACTTTGAACCCAATTGCTTTGCTACAAACAACAAAACAACTCCATTCTGTATTCACCTAGAATCTGACAGAAGTCAAGCTTCTCTTCCTCTGTGTTGCACCAACTCGGTAGCCGAGTCTGGTTAGACTCAAATAACTTCGGAGTGTACGCATCTCGGATCTGAGAATAGGAAAGAAATAAATGCTCAAGAGTGATGTTAAATGGAAAGACTTGATATCGAAAGAAGAAAAGAAACGCACAGTGAATTCAGTGACTTGAATGTTATTAGCGAGAGGGCCGAATACACCAGCGGCTTTGTACATTTCAAGGATGAAAGCAACACATGCTGTTGATTTCTCGTCACTATAAACCCATTCATCCTGTTCAGGGATGGTGAGTAATTCATCGAATGACATTCCACGCCTCGCTGTTTCTTCAAGTATCCCACACAAATTCAGATCATATACAATATAATTCTTAGTAGTGTATGTCCTAATCCAGTAGAAGCTGGTTTTTGTTAAGAAGAATGTATAGATATCGAGTCGTTTATTCTACTCGTAGATGATGCTGTAGATAAAGTGGACATTGTAACTTATTAGTTTTCACTACTATTAGTAAAACGTAGGGAAAAGAGGATAGTGAGATTAACGAAAAACGTTCAAAACATTCAAATCATTCAAATCATTAGATTTATAGTTAGGAGTAGATACCTCCTTATTTTAGGTCTTGAATCTGTAGTTAAAAACAAAGAATAGTTAGTAAGATATAGTATATCATTTGTGAATCTCATTATTTCTCACTTAATTATAAGAAACACTACAATTAAATCATATAAGAAGAAGATTTTGTATACTTGGACATTGCTTATCAAATGAACGATTTAAGAGTGTTAATGCACATTGAGAGAGTCTCTTCATATCTTTCACCGATTTTTTTTCCCACATATGATAGCATGCCTGTGAGAAAACACAACCTTAGTTCCACAATAATTGTCATTTCAAAAAAATAAAAATAATTAGAAACAACTTGATACCACATGACTGTGCCAACTGTGCCAACGTATATTGAAAGGCTCATTGTCGTCAAGGTACGTGAATCCAACACGTTTGGGTTATTGAGAATTTTAGAAATGGGATGATGTATTTATAGTCAAGAAGATCGCCTTATGCAGTGTTACTTTTAGGTTAAATATGAATAAATCTATACATTATCTTTCAAGTATACAATATTTAGTTTCTGGTTTAGGAATATTCTCCCATAAATTTTGAATATCTCAAATCTTTCATTCAGTGAACATATAAAAGATTTCAAATCATCATTCCTTAATTTTTGATTTGATAAAATTACGTTCCTGATTTCGTGCGGTTATAGTTAATGATTTCGATATTTTAGGAAAAAACGAAGCTTATTGTTATTCATTAGGATTTTGTTGATTATTTGTTGATTTGGTAGTTGCTTAATATATGAGATATGAATTTAAATTTCGAATATTTATTTTATTAGATATCGAGTAATTATGGTAATTACGTAAAATCAGGGCGTATATTAACTTCCGATTTCAATATATATTATTGATTTCGTCATATACTCAACCATTTATGTTCTTATTTGTTTTTATTTTGCAGATTTTTAATTGAAGATCCAATTGCCATAAAATATGGGTAATTTAAGAGTTAATGTCGTTTTTTATTTAAGATTTCCTTAACGAATTTTCTTAGCTTAGATTGTGTAAAGATTATTGAGTAAAGATTGGAAATCAATTAGAGATAAAAAGGAATAGAGCCGATTAATATGGCAATTAGTTTAGGTAATAACATTAAACCGAATTATAAGAGCAATTATACTCAAAATATTTGTTCGTTTTTATTACAACATTCCTAAAATTCCTTATTCAAGATCCGGATAGAGTTAAACTCGGGTAAAACCGAATCCAAATGAATTAATGTAAAAAAACCCTGTAAAAATGTATATGTAGATGCGGTTCATGCGAAAGAAACAAATTAATTGGTTTTTAATTATACAAATGAGTTAGCACGCTTATCAAAAAAAAAAAAGTTAGCACGTAACTTAGTACATAAGTATCTTTAGTACAAAAAAAAATAGTATATTTCTATCACAATGTTGATAAGATCGAAAATTAAAAAAAAAAACTTTCATTTAGTGTTTTAGGCTTAGTTTCATGTAGCTGGGTTTTGCGACTGGTTTTTCTGCATGGGTTTCGACTTCGTGTGATTTTAGAAGATTTGCTCTCATAGAGAGACATTTTTTGTATACTCATTATTAGTCTGTTCTGTTCCACATTTTACAGTTAAAACTTAAAACGTTAAAATATATTATTAGGAAATCAATAGGCAACACTTATTAGTGCTCGTTTGATGATGAAGACGAACATTCAAACTTCTAAACAATCAATTGATTCCAACCCCTCTTAATGTTTGGATCAAAGGATACATAATGTAAAAAGGCTTTTAAGTCAAAGCCCAGTTACACTTGATTAGGCTCTATTGGTCATGGCCTGGCCCGGCACGGAATTCTTCATTTTCTTCTCCTTTTTAATTATTTATTTTTTGTAAGGACTGCTTAAATTTTCCTTTTTTTTTCTCGAATAACAACAACACTCTTTTTTTTTTTTTTTTCTATTCTCTTAATAGTTTACACTGTCTTTCTTCATCTTTTTTTTTTCTAGTTCATCTTTTTATTTCTTTATCTTTTTATCAACTCTTTTGTTATCAACACCTTTTATCAACTCTTAAATCCAATTAAGACTCTTAATTAGTCTTCTTTTTTCGTGAACGAAATAAAAAATTATAGATATAGTCTTCTTCTTTTTTTTTTTTTTAAATTTAGTCTGTTTCATTATATAACTTTATTATAACAATTTGGCTCGTGGGCTGCTAATTCTTACCATTTGCAATTTTGTAGGAAAAAAAATGATGAGGGGTCTTCTTTTGCATATATGTATAATTATAGAATTTGCTTTCGGCTCTTTTTTGTTGGTGGATAGAGTAGGGGAATCAAGGCCTAATACATTTTTTTTTTTACAGCTTTACAGTATAAATTTATGTGCATGTTGTCTAATGTAATCAAGACCATGATGGTTCATTTTAACATAAAGGTATATCTTTAACATTTTGCATGCCTGGAGCCATTATCTTTGATCATTTTTTTTTTTTTTGATAAACTCTATCGGCTGATCCGGTCAGTCTCGGTAGGAACGCAGCAAGGTGCTACAAAATGGACTTCTCCTGCGGTTCAACGGTTCAACAGACACCATGAGCTCCGAGCGGACTCGAATCAAACGGGCCATGAGATTCATGAGATCCATGAGATCCAGTTGGGCCACCATACTGCCTGATCCGAGTTTGGAATGCCTTCCGACTAATGCCAGGGGTAGTCAGGCCGCCTGCATTTCTGGCTACCAGGTAAACCAATTGGGCCAAGGCCCAACTGACAGACTTCTCAAACAAATGTGTTTTTGTTTTCAGGGAGAATCGAACTCAGATTTGAGAGTTTCACTCTTTCCCAAAGCTTCCTCTGCCACTAAACCATGAATGTTTGGACATTATCTTTGATCATTAGGTCATTATGTACCAAAACCTTCGAAGACATCCCAAAAATTTTAAACGACACAAAAAAGGTAACTTCGTTTTCACTTTTTCACTTTCACGACTCCTTCATTTTAACTTCGTTAATATAAGGCCTTTTCTTTGGTAGGTAAGATCGATGAAGCTAATATCGTTATGATCAATTAATGGGACTTGGCCGGAAAGTGTTCTTGCCTCTATCATTAGTTCGGGTAGTCCCTGTTTCTGGTCTTTTAGTCACCTTTCAATGGCTTCCTTAATTTGATTATGTGCGAGAAATTACCCTCTTGAGTAATGGGAAGCGGGCTACACCACAGAGCCACAGCATGGAGTAGCTGCTCCCGCGCTATCGTTCAATATAAGTTTCTCATAAGTCATAAACATATAGAATAAGGACGTGCTGCCAGTTTCATGAAACTAGCCCCATTATCTCTCTCGGCCCACCCTAATTTCTGTAAACCTAAATGAGTTTATACTTTTTTTTTTTTTGTTAATAAATGAGTTTATACTTAGACTTAGTCATCTGTTCCTAAAGTAATCATGTAATATCATGTGGAGGTAATGATTTCTAACCAAATAATAAATGATTTTTAACCCAAATAAAAAGAGGGAAATATATGAATGAGTAAATGACTTGAAATTTTCATTAGAAGTCTTGTTATAAAAAGTTGCATGAATGTTCACACCTGCCAACCTGTGAAGGTGATGTATTTTGAGTACTTCTCTCTCCTATTATCTATATATACATTTTTGGATGACTTTTAGCAAATAAATCCTGGAGTTGGAATGTATTTACGGATGAATGCCATTGGCATTAATTATTTAAATTTGAAAAATATTAATTAAAGATATTACCAACACGATTTCGAGAATCATAAATTCATATCTTCCTTAATTTTCTGAGTCATTAATGTGATAATCTTTAGGAAATATTTCTCTGTAAAAAAAAAATCCACATTAATGAAGGCATTAAAATCGACACTAACAATTAAATTATTTAGATATTCAATTATTTTAAGATTCTTATATCTTATTTGATATATTTTTTTTATATCTCATTCTTTAATTACTGCGTTTAGAATTTATTGGTTGTTACCTATTTTTTGGTGAAATTTATTGGTTGTTACTTAATAAGTAATTATGGTGCGTTTATTTTAGTTAATATCTAATTTAAAGGATTTGTTTTCTTTTATTATTAATAAATGAATAACATGTATAGAAATAAAAGATTTTTTTTGCGACTCCATAATAAAAATATTAAACTCTTATTTTCTACATTTCTTACACATAATATCCTCTTATTCAATAACAAAAAATATATATTACATATTTTTAAAAATATTTATAATATTTAAATTATATAAAAAATTTGTAATATTAATATTATTTCAACTCTATACAAATTTAATATATATGTATATATATCTTATGGGAACCATTTAAAAGAAATTTTTAAATTAACTTGAATTATATAGCTTTTAAATAAAAGTATCATTAAAAAGAAAAATAACTAAATAATGTTTAATTTCACGGGATGGGTAATATGATGGGACGGGTTTGGGTTGATATTTATAAAAGATCGTATACCACGGGTGAAATCCTAAAATTAACAATCAAAATAATCTATCAAACAAATTACATTTTGATTTTTTTAAGAAAATATAGCCCCGCGGTGTACCGCAGGTTAAAATCTAGTTTCTTAGAACACAATTATACAGCTACCTAAATAAAGAAAATATCACGTTTTAAAGGCTACAAAACATTTAAAAAGAATAGTGATATACTCACTTTTTGGCTGACGAAAACCCATCCTTAAAACTTAGTGATGATAGTCTCTAAAACATGGAACATTAAAAAATTAAAACTTTAGATGTGAATTCTACTGATTAATACAACTCAAGTAAAAAAAGAGTAAAATATAGTATAGAAATGACCATTGATAGTGATGATCCAAAATGGATTGGGTGAAGAGAGAGACTTATCAAAGATCATGTAATGTTCAAGACAACTACTCCCACCTATGTACTTAGCACAAATTAAGCAGACACGAGAGCATTACCATGCTTTTGGAATATATCTTTAACTTGTTAATGTGTTCTCACAAGTGCGACGTCGACTATTTATTTTATACGACTTCTGTTCAGAACTTTTTTGGGTATTTGTTTAATATTTCATGTATCATATATGCACAATATAAATTATACACAAGCATTAAATGAATTGAAAGAAAATAATTGTTTTTTGTTTAAAAATCGGATCACACAAAATGTTTCTAAAATCGGACTAGAATGCGAACAATATTTTTTCCGGAAGGCCATGGTAAGGTATTAGGTATACAAGTTTTGTTGCTACATTATATGTTATAAATATACGTATTTTTAAAACATATGTAGAGATTTTGTGAAATATCTTTTTATAACGAAAACAAACTTATTTCCGTCCAAAATTATTTTTTCACAACAGTTCATACACATTTATGGAGCTGTACTAGTTTTTCCAACTATAAGCAAAATTTATGTGGATTTTTCTGGATGTAACGTATATCTAATTAATAGTAGGAAAGGGAGAGAGAGCATAGGGAACGTGGCGGACATAAACTAAAAGTGTCTCTAACACATACAGATGCTAGCTTCTGTGAAACACACTTGTTTGGTCATTGGTGGTGTCTACTCTCAGTCTCTCACGTGCTAGGTTTGCGTTAGTTTAGTTTTTATCAAACTTCAAAGTCTTTTATCCTTTTTGGTTATTTCAAATGTCCCACCATTTCTGCAAAGTCACAATCTTTATAAACCATTTACGATCCACTACTGACTCAGCGAATATGCCAACACAAGCGCGCGTGATTGTCTTGAGATTCTTCCACTGTTATCACGAACTTGATTGCCAGCGGAAAAATTATTATACTCGATCGCGTGTATTTATTTGCTTTAATCTTTTTTTTTTTTTTTTTTTTGAATAGATGTTAAATTATATTCAAAAAAGAGAAGAAAAAAACTTGTTTTACAACTTAATGCATACGTTTCATAGAAAAAGAATCTCTAACATAATGAGATTAAACTTGAGTTTGTCTTGATCCAAACCACAATCGGAGGCCGCCTTCATATTTGAAGTCTCCTCCACTCCGAATTGTACTCAGCCGGTTTCGGATGTTCTTGTCTATCATGTGGACTAGCTTTTCCACTGGTGATGGTTGCTCGCCATGCCTTCTTGAATTCCTTTCACCCCACACCGCATGAATTGTGTTTTGGAACACGTACCGTAGAATGAAGACATTGGTTTTGTCAGTTTTTTTGTCACAAGTATGTTTGAGTATTTCTCGCCAATCCGTTGAGAACCGGTTCCCGAGTATTCCTCCTGCTACCTCCTCCCAAACCTGTCGTGAGTAAGAACAAGAGAAGAAAAGGTGGTCTCTGGTTTCCATGGGGTCATTACACAAGACACAGCTCGTGTTTACGTGTTGGTTCCACAATAACATTCTATTACCGGTAGCAACTCTGTTTTTTGCAACCAACCATGTGATAAAGGAGTACCTTGGGGTGGAGTAAGAGAACCAGATCCCTTGATACCCCTCCATCGTTGGCCTTGCATTGCGGGTCTGCATCCACGTCTCTCTTGTTAAAAACTTTTTTCGATAATTGTCCTTTGTCCCTCTCCAAAGAGCTATATCCTCTCCCCCTACACGGCTGACCAATCTCTGTTTCTTAATTTCCTCTTCAACCTGATTTAGCAAAGTAGATCGATGCTTCCTTCGTCTCTGCATTGCCATTACTTCTCCAACTGTGGCTGACTTAGGTATTCCCAAATCAATATAACCTCTATCCCCAAGCATCTCATTAATACATCCCAGTGAGCTCCAAGAATCAAACCAGAAAGAAGTCGTCTCCCCGTTTTTGACCTCCACTCTATGAAACTCTTTTGCTTTGTCTCTATACTTCAAGAGCTTTCTCCAAATCCAGGAGCCTGAAGACGTGTTATTTTTCACTGCCCAGAAAGAACCTCTTCTTATTAAATTTATCTGTACCCAATCCACCCAAAGGGATCCTTTTGCTGATAGTAGGCGCCAAATCAGTTTTAGCATGCAAACTTTATTAGCTTCGGCGATAGAACGCAGTCCTAATCCTCCTTCGCTTTTAGGAGTGCACACTTCCTCCCAAGCCACTTTCGCTTTCCTAGGATTCAACGACGGACCAGACCACAGGAACGCTGAACATAGTTTATCTATTTCACGGATACAAGCTTTTGGCAATCGAAAAGCTGCTATCCAGAAATTTATGAGACTGAACACTACAGAGCTTAACAGTTGGAGTCTCCCTGCAAAAGAGAGAGCACGAGCAGTCCATGTACTAATTTGTGATCTGATTTTTTCTACAAGTGGTAGGTAATCCGATGCAGTCATTCTTCTCGTTAAGAGCGGGAGTCCCAGATATCTGACCGGTAATGATCCATATTCGAAAGGAAATTGTTGAAGAATAACCTCTCTATCTGTTTCCGAAATACCAGCCATGTAAATTGTCGACTTTTCTAAGCTGATCTTCAGCCCCGAGTGTGTAGCAAAGTCATCAAACACTGCCATTGTTCCTTGTATTGATTTCTTATCCCCTTTCACAAAAACCATAAGATCATCAGCGAAGCACAAATGTGTTAAACTGAGTTGCTTACAGTTCGGGTGAAGAGAAATTTTTTTGTCGCTGGCAGCTTTATCTATCTTTTTAGACAGAACATTCATGCATATGACAAAGAGATACGGGCTTAGAGAGCAGCCTTGGCGAAGCCCTCTTTCGCTTCCAAAATATCCTGCTAGCTCTCCATTGACTTGCACAGAGAAAGAAGCAGTGGTAATGCAGATCTTGATCCAGTGTATAAACGTCTCAGGGAAGTGAAGAGCTCGTAGTGTGTTGAGCAAAAAACTCCACTGGACAGAGTCGAAAGCTTTCGATATGTCAATTTTCATTGCACAGCGAGGTGAAACTGAATCTTTATGATAATCCTTGATGATTTCCGTAGCAAGTAGGAGGTTTTCCATTAGTAATCTGTCCTTAATGAACGCAGACTGATTTGCAGAGATGAACCGGGGGAGTAAAGTTTTGAGCCGATTTGCGAGAATTTTGGAGATGACTTTGTAGAGAACATTGCAACATGATATTGGTCTATAATCCTTCATAACTTTAGCTTCTTTCTTTTTGGGAATCAGAGCGAGAATAGTCGAGTTAACTCCTTTAGGTAGAAATCCTGTCTTGAAGAAAGACTGGATGGCTACGACAAAATCACTGCCCACTACTGACCAAGTTTCCTTGAAAAATTCACATGTAAACCCATCTGGACCCGGGGATTTATTTACCGGCATTGAGAAGAGAGTTTTCCTAACTTCTTCCTCTGTGACCTCCTTTGTTAGTATTATTTTATCAGCCTCATCACACTGAAAGTTTAGCAGTCCTTCCAACTCTTCCGGCGACCATTCCTCATAGTCCGCAGGCTTAATTGTTAGGAAATCCTTGAAGTGCCTCTCTGCCTCTGCTTTGATTTGGTCCTGGCCAGACACTATTGTTCCATCTTCACATTGTATCTCTTTGATGTTATTACGGTTCTCCCTGATCTTTACTGCATTGTAATAAGCTTTGTTGTTTTGGTCCCCTATTTTCATCCAATGCAACTTTGCTCTCTGATGTAAAAACCCCTCCTCTATATTCGACAGTCTCTGCCACTTCTCATACGCCTCTGCTTCCGCTTTAACAGCTTGTGAGGTTGGATTTGTCATTGTTGCAGCTTGGTAATCACAAAGTGTTTTAAAAGCTGCCTTTGTTTTGATCGAAATATCCCCATACACTCGTTTCCCCATTTTTCGTAGACGCGGTTTCAGATCCTTGAGCTTCTTTGTTAACATGTGCATCGCTAATGTTGAATGGTAGAGATGTGGTGATTTTATCCAATAATCCTCGATTTCTGCTTGGTAGCCGGAGCAAGTTGTCAAAGTGTTTGAGAACTTGAATGGTTTCTTAATCCTCTTTTCCTCCTCCTTAATATAGAATCTGCACCTTAAATGATCTGAACATCCACCTGGTTCAAAGACTGAATAAGATTGATCATATAGCTGTAACCATTGTTTATTCACTAGTACTCTGTCAAGCTTTTTACAAATTACACCTTCATGCCTTTTGTTACACCATGTAAACCGCGGACCATGGTAGCTCAAATCCGTTAGTTCACAATGCGAAACCAAATTCTGAAAATCTCGCATCCCCTGTGGGATAGACGGTGAAACTTCATAATGTGAATGCTCCTCACCTTCAAGGATTTCATTAAAATCTCCACAAATCAACCAGGGCTTGCCTTGAAACAAGGGAGAGTCATGGTGATTTCGCAGATCATTCCACATGGTTTTGCGTTCCATCATAAAATTTGACGCATAGATAAAAGAGACGAAAAACTCTTCTTGACGGCCTTCAAGATATATGGAACATGTAATAATTTGAGATGTCTTATAAATTGGAGTTACCCGTACGTTGCTACGCCAAACAAGCCATAATCTTCCTAAGTGATGGTCTTCATAGTTAGAGATGAAAGACCAGTTCTTAAAAACAGATTGCAGAATCTTCTCTGCCCTTCTTTCTTTAACTTTCGTTTCAATCAAACATCCAAAGTCAAAATTACCAGCTTTCATCCAGTCACGAACAACTTCATGCTTACTTTTCTTATTGAATCCACGAATGTTCCAAAAGAATCCCGACATTAAAGATGTTGTTGTGGTTTACGTGGTTTCGGAGCATTTGGATTAGAGGTCCTAGAGCTCTGCATTCCATTGGTAGAAAAGAATTTGTGGCCCTCTTTGGAAGCTCTAGGAAGAGATTCCCGAAGTTTTACTTCAGTGCCTTCATTCAAACCACTTTTCTTTATAACTGTATCTTTATCTTTTATCATCTCCCCGCCATTATTTTTTCCTTCTATTCCATCAACCTTTTCCACCACGATAGAGTCCTCCTCTCTCAGATTTATATATTCCCCCTGTTCACCTTTAATCTTTGATCCGAAAACTGTAAAATTTATAATTTGTTTGGTACAGAAGAAACAAAAACTTTTGCTTAACAATTGCTATGTTTAACACAGTGAACGAGACCAGACGCAAAGCTTCCACTTAGATTTTTTTTTCTTTTTGATAAACAAAGAAAAATACTCTCCTTTAAACACAATAAATATTTAGAAGGAAAAGGCTTTAGTATACCTTTCAAACTAAATAAAAAAATAATAATAATAAAACACACGAGGACCAAAGTTGCATATAAAACACAAAGTCCATCTATTCCCCAAGAACAAGAAAAACAGGGAAGAGAGAGGCTTTGATAAAAAAAACCAAAAAATGGCAAAGGCTTATCCAACACGTGTCCTCACGTTTCTGATGTTGATCTCGCTAATGGCGGTGACACTGAACCTTTTGTCCACCGCAGAGGCAAAGAAGCGGAGAAGAGATGTTCCTATAGTGAAAGGTCTCTCATGGAACTTTTACCAGAAAGCATGTCCGAAAGTCGAAAACATTATCAAAAAAGAGCTCAAAAAAGTCTTCAAGAGAGACATTGGTTTAGCCGCAGCCATCCTTCGTATACATTTCCATGATTGCTTCGTTCAGGTTCAATCTTTATTTACTTTTGTTTTGTTTCTTGTATTAAAACATACGAAAACTTAATTTGATTCTTTAAGCCTACTCTAAAAGGTTCTACGTATGTAATTACATATTCTTTCATTAGTAAAAAAAAAACACTGGTTTTTTAAATATAAGAAACCATATCCACTCATCACTCATTATACCCACACAAAAAAAGGGATTCGGGTTGTGGATCCGAACAAAGATGAAAATGAGATATAATTGATACAGGTTTGACTTTTATTTTTAAAATCCGACCAAAATAGCCTTAAAGAAAAGAAAAAACACAACATCGCCTCGAAATTCAAGGAATAAGGGTTGTCAGCTTCTTACTTTAATTTCGTTTCAAAACATTAATGGTTTCTTAGTGTAAACAGAAATTAAGTGACGAAGATATTATCGAATAGTATTGTTTAATACTATTACGTTAATATTTAACCCATGCAACAGTGTTTACCGCAAAAAAAATTACCCAAAAAAAAAACCACTAAAACATGCAATAGGATTGACTTAAATGTATAAGGATATGTCGCATTAATACTATTCACCGGCTTTCCGTATGTTAGTTGAATCTCAGTTATGGAACGTAACTATCATAAATAATTCAATATCCAGCCAATAATAGAAATAATAATTTTTTTTTAATAGAAATAATAAATATCAGGATACGATAGCATATGTGAATTATTTATTTGGATATCAACATTTAATAAATCCAATTTTCTGTAGAAAATATCTGATATTTCCTCTAGCCAAATACTAAACCTAATTTTTTTGCAGCACTACTAATGATAATCAGATATTCATATTTCATAGTCTTACTTGCATGCAACACCTTTTATATACTTAAGAACTAAATATTATCAATAATTATGAGATGTGGCATAATTTGATTAGCTATATAATTTCGGAGGAAACTTCTGAAAGTAGTTTTCATATATATTTTTCTGTTATGAGATTTTTTTTTATTAAAATTTGTCTGTTATGAGAAAATTAATAAACATTTTTATTTTATTTTTTGAGCAAAGAGAAATTAATAAACTAAGATAATGTTTTTAAAATAAACAGGGATGTGAAGCATCAGTGCTGCTAGCTGGATCAGCCAGTGGACCAGGAGAACAATCATCAATCCCGAACCTGACGCTACGTCAACAAGCCTTTGTCGTCATCAATAACCTTCGTGCCCTCGTCCAAAAGGAGTGTGGTCAAGTCGTCTCTTGCTCCGATATCCTCGCTCTCGCCGCCCGCGACTCCGTCGTCCTAGTAATCACATCTCTCTCTCTCTCTTTTATGACTACGCGGTGTCACACTAATACAAATCATTAGCTTACATTAATTGATAATTATTTTTTTGTGTGTCAATGTAGTCAGGAGGGCCAGACTATGCTGTGCCACTTGGCCGACGTGACTCACTGGCGTTCGCGAGCCAGGAAACGACGTTAAATAACTTACCACCACCGTTCGCCAACGCGAGCCAGCTCATCGCCGACTTCGCCAGCAGAAACCTCAACATCACCGACTTAGTAGCACTTTCCGGTGGTCACACCATCGGAATTGCACATTGTCCATCTTTCACAGACCGGCTCTACCCGAACCAAGACCCAACCATGAGCCAGTTCTTCGCCAACAGCCTCAAACGCACTTGTCCCACGGCGAACTCGAGCAACACGCAAGTGAATGACATAAGGAGTCCTGACGTGTTTGACAACAAGTACTATGTTGATCTCATGAACCGACAAGGGCTGTTTACTTCTGACCAGGATCTGTTCGTGGACAAGAGGACACGTGGTATTGTGGAGAGCTTTGCGATTAACCAGCAGCTGTTTTTTGATCATTTTACGGTGGCGATGATCAAGATGGGTCAGATGAGTGTCTTGACGGGGACACAAGGAGAGATTCGTTCCAACTGTTCAGCCAGAAACACCCAAAGTTTCATGTCCGTTTTGGAAGAAGGCATAGAGGAAGCTGTTGTTTCCATGATCTAGATATCCATATATATATATCTCGGCCTTTGTCTTCTTTAACTATGTTTTTGTTTAGTTCACGCACTTGTGGTTTGTGGATTAATGCTTAAAAGTATCTCATAAATAAGAGCGTTGCTTCATCTTAACTTTGTTTTTTATTTTATTTCACACACTTGTGGTTTGTCGAATGTGGAAGACTGACGATTATAGAGTGTTGCTCCATCTTATAATAGCAAAGTATCGGTCTGACTTCTGAGTGACTCTTAAGCTACAATCTCAAAAACCATTAGACCCGTCGTCCAATTTCATTTCATGAACCCTCCCGTTACCCGAATTTTCCGTTTCCGACCTTTATCCCGCTATTTCACCTCCATATAACCCGAAACTGACATCGATCCCTAGTACATATTGGAGAAGAAAAGGCAAAAAAAAAAATTGGAGAAGAAAAGGATTTATGTCATTAGGCATTTACTATAACAATAATTTCATATGCATGATGAAAGACACAATCTATGTGCCAAACCGCCAATCGAGTTATTAAAATTTAACGGGCTACGAGAGTCAATTTAAATTGGGCCCATAAACCCAAGTTTTGGTCTTCAGGGTCAACGATCTCTGACTCTCTAATGCCCGTCCCTGCTTTCTTCCCTCCCATTGTACTTTTCTCCTATCCCAGCAATGGTGGAAATCCGAAAACTCGGCATTGCTTTATCGAATCAATCGGCAAACAAGTGATAAGGAGAAGGAGAGATCTGCGTGATTCTAGATATGAGCAAGCTTAGATTTGTCAATAGTCTCCTAATTTCGACGGCGATCTGCTTTTTCCTTCCGTCGATCGCCGCTAGAGGTGGCCACTCCGACTATATCCACCCAGGTCCGCCGCCATTTTTATTTTAATCTTCAGTATCTAATTATTGCTCCTACCGCATAAATCTATCCGCAGATTTAATTACTTCCGTCATTAATTGCACTTGATTTGGTAATAAGTTTAACAATTGAGGTTTATTATGCATAACTGCTTCTGATAATTCAGTGATTTTGTGTATCAAATATTTAGGTGATGGGAATTCTAGTTTTCATGGTACTGCGAGGAACTTATTTGCTCAAGAAGAGACTCGACCGAGGTAATGTCGTTATTGGTGGTTCAAAATGTTACTGGAGTGTTATTACTCTTGTCTGTGTAATGATAACTGTCTTTTTCATTGTTCATAGTTTGGAATTAACTCGAGGTTATATGACTAATGATGATCTTGAGAAAGCAATGAAGGATTTCACCAAGAGATGTAGTAAGATTTCGAGATTATACAGGTAATTACTTGGCTAATACTTGTATGAATAATCGTTGGAAAAATCAATACTTGTATTTTTCCTAGAGTCAGTATTCATGGTTTCAATATTGGTTCTTATGGTGGTGTTGATTTTGTTCTTTATTTCTCTCTTTGAGGGTTTTCTGGAACGTGCTTTCAGCATCGGAAAGAGTGTCAATGGATTTCCTTTGGTAACGCACTCATATCTATCAGAAGTGAATCTTCTTCTTTTTTTTAATAATGTTGTTTCATGCTTTGCCTCTGCCTCTGTAGTGGGTCATAGAGATTTCAGACAGACCTGGAGAGATAGAGGCTGAACCTGCATTCAAGGTTAAAAACTGTGAAATTATCTTTGCTTATACATGCAGTCTTTGAGATATTAGTTTATCAGTTATGATTTCCGCTGGTGATAGCCTAGACGAATCTAAATAGTTGAATAATTGGTCACGCAGTACATTGGGAATGTACATGGAGATGAACCTGTAGGGCGTGAGCTCTTATTACGTCTTGCTAACTGGATTTGTGATAACTATAATAAGGATCCATTGGTAAGTGATTTTTGCTTTTTTAATTCCACCTTGCCATGGCCATGAAAGTTGTTCACTCATCTTCAATAAAATTGCCTAAGAAAAAGGTTATATGCATATACTGATATTTTTTCCATTATGGTATGCAGGCTCAGATGATTGTAGAAAATGTTCACCTTCACATAATGCCATCATTGAATCCAGATGGCTTTTCAATCAGGAAACGTAATAATGCAAACAATGTGGATCTAAATCGCGACTTCCCTGACCAGGTGATTGTCTGATGGTGCTTTTCAGTTTTCACACTCATAAGTTGTATTTTCATCGATTCTGTGATTTGCATGATGGTAGCTTGATTTGGTTGGTTTTATTCATAGTCACGTTTGGCTTACTTAATTCATACCTAATAATGCAGTTCTTCTCCTTTAATGAAGACTTGAGTTTGAGGCAACCTGAAACTATGGCAGTTATGACTTGGCTGAGAGATATACGATTCACAGCGTCAGCTACTCTGCACGGGGTAATTTTCTTGTAGCAGACTTGTGCATACTATCACGTCTTAAATATGTCCAATTTGAAAGTTTACTTTCGAGAATATCAGAGGGGTTTTAATTTAATATCAAGGAAAATCGTGATTCAATGTGAATGATATATTTGCTAAACCGGCTTTTGTTTCAGGGTGCGCTGGTCGCAAATTTTCCATGGGATGGTACAGAGGATAAGAGGTGTTTACTTCTATTTAAAATGGTTTTGTACATAATGCCAAGCTCTTTGCTTGGTTCTTTATGAAATGCAAATATCATGTAGCTGTTCTGCACTCTTCTTGCAGGAAATACTATTATGCATGTCCTGATGATGAGACATTCCGGTTCTTGGCACGTATATATAGCAAATCTCACCGTAATATGTCTTTGAGCAAAGAATTTGAGGAAGGAATCACGAATGGAGCATCCTGGTATCACATCCAATCCACTTTCTCTGTCTTATCCAACAAATGAGTTTCTTGGTTAATGTTTTAAGCAAAACGCTCTACAGGTACCCAATTTATGGTGGCATGCAAGACTGGAATTACATACATGGAGGATGCTTTGAATTGACTCTGGAAATAAGCGACAACAAGTGGCCTAGAGCCTCAGAGGTCAAATATTTTATTGCTGTGTGATAAGTGTTTCTACTTTGCAAGGTTGTTAGCTGATAAAGTTCGCATATCTTATACAGCTTCCCACTATTTGGGATTACAATAGAAAGAGCATGCTGAATCTTGTTGCAAGCCTAGTGAAGGTATTATTTAATCTTGTTGTATCATTTTAGATTGAACCGCTAGAGATTAGTTACATTAATGGAAGTTTGCACCTTTGCTTCCATCCTTATATATAATTTTTTTTGTCTTTTGTCCTCATCTCTTTTACCTTAGACAGGAGTTCATGGCAGGATCTTTTCATTAGACCAGGGAAAGCCACTGCCTGGGCTTGTTGTCGTCAAGGGAATTAACTATACGGTATATACATAGTGCCTTCTAAAATTTCCTTATTGCAAAGTTCTTGTTAGTTCTTAATTACTCATTGTAATCCTTATCCTCTCCAGGTTAAAGCTCATCAAAGGTACGCAGACTATCATCGGTTGCTTGCACCTGGTCAGAAATATGAAGGTCTGATGTTCTTTCCTCACATTCAGCTCAAAATACGTGTGATTATGTTCATATCAGTATGATATTAGAGTTGTCCACTGTTATATGCTGATGATTATCATTATTACGAGCTCATATTAGTGGTTCATCCTTAAGACTGTGCGGCTTTCAAATGCACTATGATACCTCCTTCTTAACAGGGGATAGACCATTGCCCCACTGTTATAAGCTGACACTAACAATACGATCTATTCTTTATTTCTCCTTGTTATTGTTGATTACTTGCGTCATTTTGAGTTTCCTTTACTGATTTGCAGTCACAGCGTCATCCCCAGGATACAAATCGAAAACCACAACTGTTTGGTTAGGTGAAAACGCTGTTACCGCTGATTTCATTCTCATCCCAGAAACAAGTTCCCGAGGCAATCTGCTGAGAAGCAGCTGCGACTGTAGCTGTAAAAGCTGCGGTCAGCCACTTCTAACGCAGTTTTTCACAGAGACAAATAATGGAATCACAATCACCCTTTTCGTGGTTGTAGTGTTCTTGTGTTTTTTGTTGCAAAGAAGGGTGAGGTTTAACCTATGGAAGCAAAGACAATCCTCTAGAAGATCAATAACAGTATGATTTATAGGTATAATAACACGTCTTTATAGTATACTCTAATAAAGCAAAACCAAAATACGAACACTTGAGCCCATTTTTCGAGTAGTTGTTACACTATTTTGTACCATTGAACATTTTCGTTGAATCATTGTACTTTATGTGTTTGGTGGATCTTATCATCTTAAAAGTCTTGTACTACGTCAAGATTGCAACATTGTCGCCGAACTTATGTCACAAGGGAACATTAAATAATGTACACCGGAAGAAAAGGTCATGTTGATCAAGTCTTTGAAGAAATTTGTTAGGTAAGTAAAAAATACGTCACATATGAAAATGTCCAATTAGGAGGGAAAAAAAACATTTTAAAGTAGATATCTATTTATGCTGTTATCTATAGCTTTCATTTAGATTTCTTAAGACATTTATAGACATGAAATATATATTTTTATCTCATCTGTGAGTGTACTTTATTTAGAAAGCAGTATTCTGTTTTATTATAGAAAATCCTTTCTTTTAAAAGTTTAATCATTTCTATAATAGTGATTAACACATCGAATCTATGGTAGTAATAGGACCACTATATATAGAAAAACAGTGTTATTTTTGTCTATATTACTCTTTCACTACATAATTTTCTACATCTGAGTTTCTGAGTCTAATAATTTCGGGATATTCACTGCAAGACAAGGGTTAAAAAAACCTGTCCACAACAACTGTAAAAAAAAAAAAAACTCACTGCTGTCTCGCAGTCCAAAAAGAAAGAAGACTATTTGGATTCGTTGACTTTGACTTTAACAATGACCGTATCGTTACGCCGTTGACTTACCCGCGCCTTAAATATCCACGTGTATTTTTCTCATTGGTCCCGACAAAACCGTCGGTCACGATAACCGTTTTTAAAAACACCGTCTTACGAAAAACCCAATCGCTTCACGAGACAAACGACGAACAACGACATTGCGCGTTCTTATCTTTCTGGGTTTTTGTTTATTTATATTACTCTATATAAATAAAAATACCCAGAAACGTAATTTCGTCGAGTTCAAAAATTCATTTCACAGAATAATTTCTTTCCATAAAAAGATTCCAAGATTTTTTGTGGATAATCAATCTTCTCTCTTAAAAGAATCTCATACCCGTCGAATCTTCTTCTTCCACCTTTTTCTGGGTTATTAATATTTTCCCTGCAAAAAGATTCTCAAACTTTTTCCCGATCTTGTCAACCAAAAAAATGGCGATCAAGACAAAGACTAGTCTGATTCCAAGTTGTTCATCACCGGAGGATCTAAAACGCGTTTTGCAAACGCTAGGTTCAAGCTGGGGAGATGTAGTTGAAGATCTGGAACGTCTTGAGGTTGTTCCGTTAAAAGGAGCTATGACTAACGAGGTTTATCAGATTAATTGGCCTACTTTAAACGGCGAAGATGTTCACCGGAAAGTTCTTGTTCGGATCTACGGTGATGGCGTTGACCTTTTCTTTAACAGAGATGATGAAATCAAAACCTTTGAGTGTATGTCTCATCATGGTTATGGTCCTAAGCTTCTTGGTCGCTTCTCTGATGGTCGTCTTGAAGAATTTATCCACGCAAGAGTACGTTTTCTTCTTTTTACCATTTTTTTTTCTTTAAAGTTTTGATTTTTTTTTGTTTTGGGTTCTAAGGAATAACAGAGGAAGATAGGTTTAGTTAGTGGTATAAATTGTTTGCGTTTCAAGGAATCTCGTGATCGGAAAAATATATAGAGAGAGAGATTGATTGTGTATATGATTGGTTTGGTCCGTTTACCAGACTCTTTCTGCAGATGATCTTCGTATCGTAGAAACATCTGATTTCATCGCTGCGAAACTAAGAGAGTTTCATAAGCTTGATATGCCTGGTCCAAAGAACGTTCTTCTCTGGGAAAGACTCAGGTAAAAGAACTCAAATTTCATTTCTTTATATATAGAGGATCAAAGTTTCTTGCTAAATTGTTTGTTGATTTCTTTAGGACTTGGCTTAAGGAGGCTAAGAACTTGGCTTCACCAATAGAGATGGATGAGTATCGGTTGGATGTTATGGAAGATGAAATCAATTTGTTGGAAGAGAGACTTACTAGGGGTGATCAAGAGATTGGTTTCTGTCACAACGATCTCCAGTACGGAAATGTCATGATTGATGAAGAAACCAATGCCATTACAATCATAGTAAGCTTTTTTGAACCGAAGCTTTTCTCTTTTCATCAAGAAAGTGCTCTGTTTTGAATCAATTTCTGATTGCAGGACTATGAGTATTCGAGTTTCAACCCAATTGCTTATGACATTGCAAACCACTTCTGTGAAATGGCTGCTAATTACCATTCAGACTCTCCTCATATTCTGGATTACACTCTATATCCAGGTCCATATCTCTAAATGAAAATATATATCTCTTATGTTACTCAAGGGTAGTTTAGAGTCTGATTGTGTGTGTGTGTGGAATGATAAACAAACAGGAGAAGAAGAAAGGAGAAGGTTCATCAGCACATATCTTGGCTCTACAGGTATATGACCTTTGAAGCATTAGGTACTTCTTCACTCCTCAAGAAAACGTCTTCTCTTAATCATGTTTTTGTGAATCTCAGGGAAAGCAACAAGTGAGGAAGAAATAGAGAGGTTATTGAATGATGCAGAGAGCTACACTTTAGCAAACCATATCTTTTGGGGCTTATGGGGAATCATCTCGGTTCGCTCTCTCTCTCTCCCTCTCTCCCTCTCTCTTTCTTTCCCTTCTTTGTCTAAAAAACTCCTTAAGATACTCTTTAGCTCTAATGTTGAAAACTGGCAGTAATCTCTAGTGCCTTTTGCTGCAAAGCAGGGACATGTGAACAAGATTGAGTTCGATTACATGGAATATGCAAGGCAGAGATTTGAACAGTACTGGCTTAGAAAGCCTTTGCTGCTGGATTTACCTTGAAGGATGAAGCAGATTTGCATTGAAAAGCCGATATAGAACTAAAAGTTTCTGCAATTAGATCGAAAGAAAAAGAGAAGTTAGGTGACTATATATATGTTGCTATTGTTGTTACTCTCATCAGTTTATGTGTGTTTCTTCCCTTGTATATAGAGGTTTGTTAACTTTCGAAACAGTTAAATTGAGTAAAACTTGTTTTAAAGAAAATTATTATACCATCATACATGAAGCACCAGTGGTCTAGTGGCATGATAGTACCCTGCCACGGTACAGACCCGGGTTCAATTCCCGGCTGGTGCATTTATTTATTTTTTAAATTATTTTTTCTACCTTCACAGGAAAAACAAATAATGGAAAAAGGCCTTTTTCCTCTTCGTTTTGTTTTGTTTTTTTTAATAACTAACTACTAATAACAATAATCATGGATGTAAAATGTTCTTGATTTCATTATATATCAACTAAATTTACAACAGTAAACCAACACACAAAAGAAGAAGAATAAAAACTATAAGAATGTGAACTCTCAGTGTGATGCATCAGTATAACGACATGAGATTCAAAAACCTATCCGTAAAAAGAGAATGTCTCTTTCGCCAATACTTCATATGCAAAGATCAAACAAACAAGCACCAAATCTCAATTCCTCTTCTTTTAAACGAGAACAGCTACAAGTCCCTCGTCTTCAATCTCTGCATCCGTGAATGTCAACGCTCGCTGAAGCTTCCTAGCAGAAAACACTTCGACTTCAGCCATGTATATCGCTGTTACCGGACGATGATCTGAGAATTTCTGTTCGGTTCGCCTGTAATGAACCAACCTCATTCCTTTCCCGTAGGATAGTACTCTGTCACACCAAGCTGGTGTTCTCTTCGGCGCCTTTCCATCGTTTGCGGTGAACTCATCGGAATTCGCTTGGTACTTATAAGTTGGTGGAAAATGTAGAGTTCCTTCTGACCATCCGTCAAATGCTCGACCTTTTCTGTATTCCTTTACCAGCTGCAATATATAATCATAACAAAATGTGTCACGACATAAGTTGAGGATTTTTGCTTCCATGTTTTTTATTCCTTTTTGCCATGGACCAAAATATATGATAGTTTCTTGTAACTCCTAATTAACTAATGAAATATTTACATTTTTGGCAATAAAAATATAAGTTGAGAAAACTTTATAGCTATGATCAGGATTTATTGCGCTGCGGAGCTTAATCTTTCGGTTACGACAGGTCCGATTTGAGACTCTGTGTGTGTGTGTGTGTTTATTTTTTTTGCTTTAGACGTTTTCTAAAGATTATATTCAAAATCCTAACAGTTACCAAAGTGATCCAAATTATATTTGCTTTAGACGTTACCTGGTCATATTCAAGTAACTTGGACCATTCTCTCTTGGAAATGAGGTCTCTGGTTTTCTCATACGATGAATTAAGCCGATAGTTGAGATCTCCTAACCAGATTATTCTTCTGAAAAGTGGTGAAAACACACAATTAATGTTAAGACAAATCGAAATCGAAACGGTTTTTCGAGTTTAAAATTTAGAGGAAGAGAGAAAAAAGACAGACTCGTGATCATAGATAAGCTTGGGAAGTCCAAGAGATGAGACAGAGTGAAAGACTGTTCTTTTATGTATCTCGTGTACATCAGCATTCCTCTTGATCTGATCAACCTCTCTTTCTCCTGCCGTCAAATGTGTGTTTATGAAACAAAAGAACGTCTGGTTTATCGACATGCTCACAGACACAGCTCCCTGCAGACCACAAATCACTTCACAATCCTGAACATGCTGTAACATAAATTTGATGGAAACATGTAATCTTTATATACCTTGTTACCAATATATCCCATGACGCCAACTCCAACAGTAGAGACTCGTACGTTTTGAATATGTTTTCGCAGGCTTCGTTTAACCCAAATGGTCAAAAGAATCCCAACCATTTGTTTACTCACTAGCCTCACATAAGCTGGTCTCCGTTTCCTCTCCATTAGCAACTTCAGGTCCATTTCCGCTAGAGCCAATACCTCCGGCGGAATCCCGTTGTTGCTTCCGGCTACAGACTTAAACGAACTAAAAGCCTTGAAAGACTTTGCTGTTTTTAAAGACTTTACTGTCTTTATCGACGGCTGTCTATCAAGAACACAAGGTCCTAACATGTTCAATGGTGGCTCAGGCCAGCTCAAACCGATCCGTTCTTTCCCGCTTAACATCCGGTTTATCGTTTTCATACCGGTTTGACTAGAATCCTCTTCGATATTCCCCTCAAAACTATCAGCACGTAAACAAAGTTGTCTGTCTAGCTTCTTAGGAATCGAAAACTGTCTCTTGATCTCAACAACCGGCAAACCGGTATTCGGGTTAACAAGAGTGTGAACTTCACCGATAACTCCTCCGTCATGTTTAAGCGCCCAAAGCCTATCGGTTTCTTCTTCTTCTTCCTCGTCAATCGGATGAACCTCAACACCAGCATCACTATCACTCTCGAAAGCTACTTCTTCCTCTATAACATCATGTGTTTCTTCAAAAGGTTTAAATCTACCAGGAGATGGTGGATCACTATAACTCTTAACCCCAGAGAGTTTTGGTCTAACTCTGTTCAATGCTTCTCTAATAACTTCTTCCCATTTCGCAACCGGACGATTATCTTCCGCTCCAAGAATGTTTCCAGCATTTAACGGAACAATCTCTTGTAAACTTCATACCCAAACCCAAAAGAAAAAAACATGAATAAAAAAAAATCTCTAACAAGAACATATTTGAACAGAGTTAGTTTTGTCCATGTCGCTGACAGAAAAAGTCAAAATTAAGAAGTTTACCCAAGAACGTAGATATCAGCTGGTTGATTAATTTCAATCCAGTCATCAATGTCAAGATCAGATGGTGGTGAGATTCCTCCAACGTTCCACGTACCAACACAAACTCTGCATTTACATAGTTTCCGACATGTTAGGGTCTCCTTTTACCCAACAAAAAATAAAATAAAATTACATGTTGAAAAAGAACATCCGAATCTACTATATAGATAGTACAATAAAAATAAAATACAATATCTAGAAAGAAAAAATAAAAGTGTACCTTATTTCTTTGTTGTTAATGTACTGTGCTCTTAATGTCTCTGAATTCCTTCTTCGTAACTTCATTGGAGCTTCTGATCCAACCAAACAATAGAAAAATTAAATTCACAAATTCGTATTTTTATTTTTCCAGATTTGTTAAAAAAAAGATTTGAAATTCAACAAAGGGATCTTAAAAATAGATATAAAACCCAAAAGCACCCCACAGTGAATCTCATAACTACCTATGCAATTTCGGCATTACCATTGCTAATAAACTCCGCCGCAGCTGCTTCTGCGTCTACGACGGCTGAAGCAGCTGCGATTGCGTCCTCCGCGTTCTCACAAACTTTTGATTCTCTTCCTCTTGAGCTAGAAGATTCTCTTCTTCTTGAGCTAGAAGATTCTCTACCACCTGTTTGTTATAAACCGGTTAGATAACCGGAACAAAATAAAGAACCGGTGTTTTGAGAGAGAGAAAGAGACCTTCTTCATCGGAACTAGAGTCATCGTTGTCTTCACGAACATCTTCGTTTTCGGATTCATCTTCAGTATCAGCACCATACTCAGGATCTCTACCACTTATGTTCAACCACTTTCTCATCACTAGCTTTGCCCATAATCTCTGTTATAATCCACACACTTTTAATCAGAAACCTAATCCAATTCAGTTTTTTTTTTTTTTTCAAGCAACAAAATCTATAAGGGTTATTACCTGAGATTTCTGACGATGGGTTTTCTTCATTATCCCGGCGGGTTCAACTGGAGACATGAAAATAATCGTTATTTTTTTCACAAAAGAGAGAATTTATTCTAATTTAAATAAAGAGGAAAGTGACGCAGCTTTTTATAAATCTGGATATTTATTTTTTTTGCCAGACCATAAATCCAAAAATTTACATGAGAGAGTTCGGAAACAACGCGTGAGTCAGTCTTCGTCTATCTTTTCATCATTTTATGTAAGAAAAACTTTTTTTAAAAAAGAATTGTTTTTTCTTTTAATAATGGCGTAGCAAAGCAATATTGATTTTTTCCCTCACGTTGTGGTCAATTTTTTATTAAAATAATATAGAGTTTCAAACCAATGTTTAGGCTTGTTTTTGGAAGGTTAAGGATATTTTTTTAAAATATCTACAATGATTAATTATGATTAAAAAATAACTATCGGAATATCCGAATCATGATGGTCTATAAGATAAAGTAAACGTAACAAAACTGATTTATGCTGGTCATGTGATCGACAATAATATATTTTTATCTGATTAGTTTCTAATAAATTAAACCCACTTTCTCTCTCATATTAATTATGGACGGAAATTAAAAAAAAAAATCTAGAAAATTGTTAACCACTGAGAATTGAAAAAATAAGATTTGATATCCAACTAAAATTTTATCTAAATCAATCCTAATAAACTATTCTATATCAAAAATAAAAAGAAAAATAATACCATTTTAATTCAAAATAAAAAACACTATCGTTTAAAAAGTTTTTCAATGGAGGATTTTAAAATTGAATTTAAAATTTCGTAAAAAAATTAAATACAAATATTTATGACTCAGTTTTGTTATAATATTTTCACAAGTTTTGAAATATAAAACAAAATTTTATTTGACAATTTCTAAAAAAATGATATTAGATATTAACAAATATTTATATTTACTATGAAATAAACTCAAATAATGATAAGTAATTATCGTTATGGCCTTCGTTTAGAGAAAGTTTCGGAAATATCTAAACAAAAGGTTGTACATATTAATTTCGAAATATTTTGTATTTTTTTTCTTCTCAACCGGATCTTCCTTAAAACAAATCTATAATACATTGCACACAGTTTTTGAAATAATGTGAACTAATTATATATTTTGCATTCAAAACAAATTATGCAGCAATAGCATATCCCTTTTATAGATGTATCTCAAATTTTAATTTTAGTCCCAAAATCGAATTAATTATGATTAAACAATGAAAAGAAAAATATGCAAAATTTAGCTAGAAACATTAATAAATTTGTTTAAATATATTTATAACTTTAAAAGTATACATATTAATCTCCAAAACTCACAATATATATTGTAATATTGTATGGTATTTAAAAGTAAGAAAACAAGAATTTGGAATATGATTTTAATGGAATAAAATAGAAATAGAAATTACGAGACGAGATGGAAGGGGAACATATATTAAAAATCAAACTAAATACCCAACTGGCATGAGTTCGGGTTATGAGAACTATATAAAATAAATTTGTTTACACACGTAAGTACGTAACCCTGTACATACGTTTTCAGTTACACATACTCTATTTATGACAGATATGGGACCATAATATTTTTATTTTATGTATACGTGACAGATTATGGGACAAAGAATTTATAACAGATACCGAACGAGATATTTTCATGTTCCAAAATAGTTACGTCTAGCTTATATATATGAAATAACCCAAACTAAAACCGAATTCATATCCTATTTAATATATGTAATCAAACTGTTAGAACTATTTTGATTAGTTAAGAAAATAAAAATGTAACACCACTTAACTTTTGAAACTAAATTAGTCCGGATCTTAAAATATAATTATTTATTAACGCAACTGAATTTTGTTCATTACTCTAACTTTATAATATTTATACTATTACGAAGTTCACTAACACAACAAATATTTTATATTTTTAAAATCTCTATAAAAATTTCTATTAAAATTTGTTAGAAATTTTTTAAAATATGAAAACCCGCATGTATGTGCGGGTCATGATCTAGTTATGATTAAAAAATAACTATCGGAATATCCGAATCATGATGGTCTATAAGATAAAGTAAACGTAACAAAACTGATTTATGCTGGTCATGTGATCGACAATAATATATTTTTATCTGCCACTAAACCGAGTTTTACATATATAATCAGATTAATAAAGAAGTGTAAATGATGCATATTGGACTTGGTATAACAACTCTGATGGGATCTTACTTTAACTTATCTGAATCTTTTACATAAACTTGTGGTCTCAGACATTTTGGACTTTAACTTTTGGACCGCAACTCAACAACTGCTTCTGTAAATATTAAACTGGGTTAATGTATTAGAGGTTTGTTTAATAATTATATAAAGGTTTCACATTATTAAACGTGGTAAGCTATAATTCAGGTGTTTAACTAACAAATAAAAAGTTTATAGGACAAGTAAAAGGAAAATCAGAAGTGGTGGCCAGGCAGGTGGTGGCGTGGCTCGTATGCATTGTGAGTATATAATAATAACCTAGCGAGAAAGGTGCACTAACATATATTTTTTTTTTCATTATATAATACAAAGTTGGAATACAAGGGAGAAATACGTTTTTGGAATGCATTTTTAAAATACAAAAGTCGACGGAAAACAAAGAAATCCCCGGAAGCTAAAGTCCGATACACGGGAAACACAAGATAGAATATAAAAATCAAAAAGTCAAGCTCTCGAAATCACCGGGAAAGTCGGAGGAGAACACTAGTCGCGGAACTAAGAGCTCAAAAGTCGCATACTAGAAGACCTACAACCGCAAACGGAGTAGAACCAAGGATAGAGGAAACCGTAAAGAAATAACCCAACTAAAAACGAATATCCCGAACATAATAAGCAACGACCGCGAATCTAAATCCTAACCACCTAGTCTTCTACCGAACAAGCCTAAATCTAGATCTTTGCATCCCCACGAAAAGTTAGCCTTACAAGAACAGACAACGAACAGACCACGAGAGAAAACCTATTTATTAGTCTACGCTAGAGGCGGTGGAAGGAGACAAACTTAAAAAATTCAACGAACAAAGATGGGATAAAACGAAAGCTATCCAAAACCTAGCCAACACGACCAATCCCCGGAGCTTTCATGAGATAACAGAGACCAAAACCATGACCCAAACTATTCCATAGACAGAACAAACAATGCCCACCAACAACATCTAGCAAAGGCCAAACACAAACATACAACTACTAACATCCGAAAAGAGGAGCGATAAGAGCATAAACCCGACAAGGAACAAAAACGAAATGTCTTTGTCACCTCGCAACCACCGGCAGCCAAAACCCGACAGAGCCAAAACCTATCAACCGCTGCAGAAGAGCCACAACCCAAAGACACCACCAAGACCAACTCCTGAAGCAGAGATCTTCAGCCACCATTACTAGATTCGAGAACCATGCCTCTCCTGAATCACCACCTTGATAATCACTATCTCTTCCACAAACCGATTTGTTCTCGAGAAACCCAGATTTGAGAGGAGACAAAATCGAAGCCCATGCCGCGACCAGGAGAGGAAACGCCAAACTAAAGCACTACACAAACCAACCTCAAGACAGAAGCTCCATTGCAATTGAACCACCGCAACCTAGAACCCCATCACACCTTCTCTAGTCTTCAATTAGAGCCGCAAACAAGCAGAGAACGAAAATAAAAAACAAAACTAAAACACAGACGAGGAAGCCGGATCCGGTGCTAGGAGAGCCACCGCGATCCGGCCACAGATCCAGAATTTTTTTTCGGCGGCTCAATGTCTCTGTATATCTAATTGCCTCCTTTTTGATTCGAACATATATATATTATATCATTTTTTTTGTAGAGAGAACGTGAATATTACTAAAACCATTTTGTTTTGTTTTTTTTTCTTAATTTGGATATGTGTAAAAATAATAATTTTAATGAAATAAAACATAATATAAAAGAATATAAACCTAAACCACATATTTATAAAAAATCATGAAAATCTAAAATATAAATATTGAACATAATTAGAGTCATAACACTACGTTGTATAACTCGATGGGCTTATAAAACTATTCTTTATCATGCAATTAAGAAAAAAAACCCTATAAAATTTGCCCCAATAGAAGACACTGTTACAGGTGAACTTGGATAACTTCAGAGGTTGAAAATTGAAGCAAGAAAAAACAAGAGTTTTAAAGTTCGTTAATCTTTTCATAAAACAAGAGTAAAAGTTACCATGCATTAAATCGAGGAAATATTTTATAGTATAAATTAGGAAGTTTGGTGACGAAACTCATTTCTCTAAGTTCGGTTTTACCTTTAATATTTTTATCCGTTGTAGTTACTAGTCTTTTTTTTTTTGTCATCCGAAATTAATTAAAACTCAAAAGAGTCATTTATGTGGAATATTGTTTACAAATGTGATATGAAGCGGTTCTGTACGAATTTTTCGTGCCAGATGATCCGCTTTTACATTAGCATTGCGAGAAATTAAAGATAAAGAGAATGATGAGAATTCTTCCTTGTCGCTCTGAAATTCCTTTAAGTACACTGAAAACGCCGGCCATTCGGTTGGAGAAGACACCATTTTAATCAGATCAGAACAGTACGTAAAGAACTCTATTTCTTGAGTTCATCTTGTGACTTTTTGGACAATTTTATAGTACATTTTTTTTTTTAATCGAGTTATTGACCTTAGTACAATAGATATTTTAATGTACGAAGGGGATATAAATGTCACTGAGTTTTATATTCGGACTACCAAAAATATAAGAAAGGCACGTACATGGCGCCGCCGCAAAATTGGTCGATAAGAGATCCGGTCCGGAAGTCCGGTTAGAGTCCGGTTAATGGATAATGTGTTTGGGTCGGTGTGGTGTGGTGTGGTCTGTGGTGCGAGACCCCACGAAATAGACGGACCACGGAAGAAGCCTACGAAGGAGGTGTGGACTCTGTTGGGTCCACCCACTTTTAGCTAGACTTTGGATCTATGTGTTGTTGTACCCAACTTATTTGTTTCATAGCTTCGAATTCTCACCTAAAATCCAAATCAGTTTAAATCAACGAATTAAATTTTACTTAAATTTTCCTTTGTATTGTTTACTTTACAATTTAATATAAAAAATACAACAAATGTGCATCCAGTAAATTCTTATATACATCACGTCTAAAAGGATTTTATATTTTTATATATTTAAACAAAAGTTAATCCTACATCTATAAACAATCATATACCTTTTTCTATATCAAGTATATTACTCGACAAATAATACAATCATATGCATCCACTTAAAAAAGTATATACATCACTTCAAACAAGATAATATATATTTTTAGCCGCACTTAACTATAATTTATGGTTTTACTTCTCACTAATTTAACATAATTTTAAGAGCAAAATAAATACAACTTTTATTTTAAAATAGAGTTAGTATATAAGTGTAAAATTTAATTAGTTTGTCACAATTATTACAGCATAACTGTAAGAGCATTATTTTTAACTGAGTAGATTAATAATTAATTCGTTAAAATCAGGAAGAAAATAATAGATGTTAAAAAAACATTACACGCCTAAGATTTGGAAAAATAAGGGTGCAAGTCACATGAAGCTCCATACTTCATTCTTCATCTTTGATGATATTTTTGTAATAAAAAGAAAATGGAGTTTATTCTTAAGGTTTTTTTTTTTTTTTTTTTGAGACCCTACTCTATTCTGTTCATTTTCTTATAACCCCAAACAACAAAACATTGCTACGGAAACATCTATTTTTTCGTGTGGAAGTTAGCATGAAGATGGCATAATAAATAAAAAAATATATATCGTCAAGTATGGGATGCTTATGCTAGCCCTTTAGCCAATATATAGATAAACAAGTAGAGAGAATATATATTTAACTAGATGTATTAAAAGGGATTGAAGATCCGAGAAGGCGAGATGGGTTTCTAGGTTGCGGTGGTTCATTTTTTGATGAAGCTTCTGGCTTAAGGTTGGGTTGAGTGGTGCTATGAATTGGCGGTTCCTCTCCTCGTCACGACATGGCCTTCGATTTTAGTCTCTTCTCATATCTGATTTTCTCGAGAACAAAATCTGTTTTGTGGAGGAGCTACCGGTGCTTATCGAGGTGGTGTTTTTGGAGAGGCAAGTTTCTCGTTTCTGGAAGTGGTGGCGGATGGATCTGCTTTAAGAGTTGGTGTGGTGGTCTCTTGCGGATGTTAGGTTGTGGCTTTGTCTGTTGTTGGCCGCCGCCGGTGGTTGCGAGGTGACAGAGACTTTTCGTTTCTGTTCCTTGTCGGGTTGAAACTCATATTGCCTTTCTCTTATCGGATGGTTTTAGCTGTTTGTTTGTGTTAGCTTCTGGTAGTTGTTGGTTTAGTCTTTGGAATTGCTGGGTCATGGTTTTGCTCTTTGTTATATCTAGAAAGCTCCGGGGATTGGTCGTGTTGGCTAGTTGTGGATAGCTTTCGCATTATCTCTTCTTTGTTCTTTGTTCATTGAATCTTTTAAGTGTGTCTCCTTCCACCGCCTCTAGTTTAGATTAATAAGTAGGTTTTCTCTCGTGGTCTGTTCCTTTTCTGTTCTTGTAAGGCTAACCTCTTGTGGGGATGCAAAGTTCTAGATTTAGACTTGTTCGTTAGAAGACTAAGTGGTTAGGTATTAGATTCGCGGCGTTTTCATATGTTTGGGATAATCGTTTTTAGTTGGGATATGTCTTCGCGGTTTCCACTATCCCTGGTCCTTCTCCATTTGCGGTGGTAGGTCCTCTAGCTTGCGACCTTTGAGCTCTTATTTCCGCGGTTTCTATTCTCCTCCGACTTTTTCGATGATTTCGAGAGCTTCACTTCTTGACTTTAGTATATTTTCTTATGTTTCCCGTGTATCGGGCTTTAGCTTCCGGGGATTTCTTTGTTTTCCGCCGGTATTGTATTTCGAAAACGCATCCCAAAAACGTATTCCACCCATGTATTCCACTCTTGTATTATATAATGAAAATCTTTCGGTGAAAAAAAAAAAATGTATTAAAAGGGAAAAGATATCGACGAGGATGGATCAATGACGAAAGAACAAGGAGGAATTAAGAGAGGGAAGAAAACAAACAAACCAAAATAAAAGAGAATAGAGATAAAGAGATCATAAGGAAAAGAAAACATGTTTGGTCCCCTTTGGCATCACATCAATCTTGACTCTTGACCACAATCCATAATATTGTAGGCAAATGCAATGGTCGACACCCAAATTTGTATCCCGTCATATATATTATATATATTTGACAGGATTTTATAAGATAAGATGACATTTCAACTTAATAAAATTAAATAAACCATGGTAAAAGAAAATTCCAACTAACCCGTAGTCCTACCAATTTTAAAAATCAAGTGCTTCTTATTTTCTCAAATCAAACTAATTATATACAAAAACCTAAAAAGCTCATGCTTTTAATTAAATGGATTTTGTTTTCTTCTAAATAGACTGAAAACAACATATAATTATGTAACATTATTCAAAATATATTTTTAAAATACTGAATCGACACTTATTTTTACATAATATTATGATATTATATGTAAATATATTGATATACTATTATATTACATAATATTACACCGTTTAATCTGATTAAAATTTAAGTTAATAAGTTTGTTCTATTACCCATGAAATAACAATATTTTACAACAGTATATGCAAAAAAAAATTTGGCAACCATATATTAATTAAAAAATCACTCTACATTTGGAAAAAACGTGTTTATAACAAATATATTGCAAATTATAATAATGATAATTTTGTCAAATCACGCCAAAAATGAGTTATACTTATTTACAGATTTGGTAGTGACGTTATCTACGTAGGTCATTTTGCAAAGAATCAATTATGGATTTGCCATTTTTTTTATGGCATTTGTGGATTTTGCAATTTTTTGAATAGTTTACGGATTTTGTTTTTTTAGGCTACGGAAATATGATTTAATATGCGTTTTATTCATCATGTTTGAGTTTAGTCGGTTGTGGTTGTTCTTAGGATTTAGTATTTTGTATAAACTACGTATTTTTACCAAAAAAAATCTGAATACGTATATTTTTAAATGTTAGAAAATGACATATCCATAAAATTTTAGTAAAAATAGCAATTTCAAAAAAAATTTATGAAAAATGACAAAATCAACAATAATCCTTTTTGTTTTTGTCCTTTTTAGCCTAGTGGTATATAAATGCCACTTTAAACTCAGCTTTAATTTGAACTCACTCATTTCGAAATTGACATGAAAGATCAAAAATATCTGTCCAATCAACTACTGCCTTCAGGCTTCAGATTGACATCTACATTTTAGCTGAATCTATATTTTTAACTCAATATCTGCTTAAAATTATTTAAACATATATTAATGAATTAATTACGGATTTTGCCATTTTTTATAATGGCATTTATAGATTTTGCCTTTTTTTGAATAGTTTGTGGATTTTGTCTTTTTTTAAGCTCCAAAAATATGATTTAACATGCGTTTCATTCGTTATGTTTGGGTTTAGTCGGTTCTATTTATTTTTAGGGTTTAGTATTTGGTATAATGTACGTAATTTTGCAAAAAAAAATCATAAATACGTACTTTTTTAAGTGTTAAAAAATAGCAAAATCCATAAACTATTCAAAAAAAGCATTTTCATAAGTTTTTTTTAAAAAAGGGCATTTTAGACAATAATCCCTATATTAATTCGCTTAATTAAACACGTAATGCCATGAAATGAATACTGTAAAAGGCTTCAGAATTTTCTTTTTTTTTTAAGAAAAATAAAACAGTATTGAAGAAGGACAAAAACAAAAATCACAAAATAGCAAGCTATATGATACACAAGTTTTATCTACCAAAAGTTGCCAACATCAACATATATTCTTATATTAGAGATTGTGTAGATAACGAAAAAAGTACAATACAAATGACCAAACATGCCTTTATTTTAGGAATATATGGTCCCAAATAACACAGTATAACTCACTGTTCTTCTCTGTTTCATTCCTTGTTTTTAGACTTACGATAATGTTCACACAAATATATTCCATATCATTGTGGACAAAAAAAAAAAAAAAAATCCATCTCTAAGTAATAAATACAAATGTATTTTTGGTTAATGATGTAGAAATAACCATATTGGTAAAAGGTATTAGATACGGAGAAGAAATTGTTCATAAATTAGACCTCAATTATTGAACATTTATTCTCATCAGAATGTTCTAGTTAAATAATAATTATAAGTTTTATTTACAGTCACAGATTAAACCTATCCAAATGAGAACAAAGTTAATTTGAAACTAAAGAAAAATCTAAAATATAATAATGAGATCAGATGAAAGTACCTGCTGTGACTTTGTGAAGAGATGACGAAACGAAGAAGAAGAGAAGAAGACGACGAGAACAGAAAAACGAAAGAGCGATAGCAATTAATGCTTCTTTGGGTGTCTTGTGAATGTGAATGTGAGCTTTTTTTTTGGAAGGTCGAAAAAACAAATCTCTTTCTTCCTCTGGCCCTTTTGCTTCTCCATTTATATTTGTGTTTACATTCACATGTAATATTATCATATACTTAGGCCCGGCTCAAAAATAATTTAGTCCATGTGCCAAAGCAAAAAATAAATCCAAATTTTTGTTCTATACTTAAGAAATTTGAAAATTTTAGACCTTTTTTACAGAATTTTAAGGAAATTAGGACTCTAAAATGTTTTAAAAAATTGATGAAAAATTGTGGGACCCTGTGTTTTGGCACTGTAGGCACTCCCTTAGACCCGGCTCTGCATATACTTATGTGATTACATTTCTTTCAATGTACACGCTCTTGCCACGTGTTCTTCTCGTAAAGTTTTTTCTTATGTTTTTAATATATTCGCAAATATAAAGTTTTTCTCGACATCGAAGTTTACTAGATTTAAGCGATTCCTAGTCTCTCATGCATGTAGTCCTACCGTTTCATACAATATAATAATTTAATGTTATGGCCTAACTATTTGGCTCTAATTATTTCCGGAGGGGGACATGAAACTTTTTTATTGTTGGAGCAGAAGACAAAATTTAAATTATTGAAAACGATATATGAAGGAAATAGTTAGGAATATCATCTTCTATATTTGTATTATTAGAACATTACAGAAAAATATTTTCTCTTTTTCTAGTTTAGGTGAATCTTGGTATAATTTGGACATGAAGTCAAAAGTTGATATCCCATTTAATCTAGAACCAACGAACAAGAAAATTAGGGTTCAACTACTATTACGTTTTGGGGGAACTTTTAAGAAATTATGAGGAATGAAACCAATTAATTGTAAAAAAAAATAATGAGAGGAATAAATTGAATTAATATATAAAAAGCTAAAAAGTAGTTTCTTTTATTTTAATAGAACAGTCTACACTTATGACTTACCACACCATGATGGTAAAAAAATGACCAACTACAGTTGTGACTAATTTGTTTCTAGCCTCAAAAAGCTGGAACATTCCTCAGTGAGTGACAACTGGTAAAACAGAAAATCTAAAGGTAAATAGTGTTTTTTTTTTTCATAGGTAAATAGTGTTCTTATCTCTATAAAATATCACACCATTCACACCTCTAGTTTAACCGGCGAGTAAACCAAAAAACCAACGTAAACCGGTGGCAATGGAACAACTTTTACGTTTAGATCTCCGGTTTTTGTAACCACAGCTTTAAGGTACTACATATCCTTACCACATGTCGTTTTGACGTAGAACCATATATTGATTCGTTGTTAAACTTTGTCGTGTCGTATTTTTATACTGATCTGTGATTAATATAAACTGAAAACCTTAATTGACGTACGCTGTTTGTATAATTTACTTATTTATGTTACCGGATGAAGAGAGAGATCAGGATTAATAAAATGATGAGACTTGTCTTACCTCATCAGACTTCATTTTCTAAGTTATCTGCACAGCGATGATTACGATCTCATTTCATTATTGCACATACCTATGACCGAATGATGAAATTAATAGTATCAAAGTTTAATGCTAACATAAGCACTACTTTATCACAAGAAAACATATAATTGCACTTATGTTGGTATTTTTCTTAGTAAGAGACTAAGATAGTGGTAACATTTTGGAAAACAATTAGACAAGTGTAAATATTTTTTGTTTACATCGATTATAATGTTTACCAACTTCTCGATCGCCCAAATAAAATTTGCATCTTCTATAACTATACCACAACCTTATGAAAGTTTGGTCGCCGAATACAGTCTAAATACAGTCTAGGTTTTAAAACCACACTAATTTCAATCTAGGAAACTATTAAACTATTGTACTATGAGGGAACAATATTAAATTCTGATGCTAATCAGCATGCACTAAATTATTGGATATAAGTGGTCTTCGACGAATTACCAGCATTTTTTAAAGGTGATTTTTTATACGATTGACAATGACTCACTGATTAATTAAACATTCAGCGTATAATTAGTTGTTTCATTTTGAATAGGTGGCGAAACGACGATTAATCATAATAATCAATCGGTGAGTTTATATTTTTATAGTTGTCATGATAGACTCACAATTATGTAAATTAAATTGAGATATTAGTTTGCGTACTGATGGGTTGTCGTCAGGTTAGAACTTGATCATCATAAACAAGTATGAAGCATCATCATTCTGATCTCCATCTTTTTTAAATAATTTACGATTTGAAATTATGCAGTTTGTCTAATCGATGTCTAGTGTCTATTACTTTCACTATATTCCAAATCCAAATTTATATATGAACAAAACTTCTTTTTCTTTTATTTTAGAAAAAATCTTTCAGAAATTTCTTTTATTGAATCTGAATGCAAATATATTGTTTTTCATTGGCCGACGCAAACAATGTGTAGAGTAAATTTCTCGTTCAGTGTAAGTTTATTTATTTTATACTATTTACCATTAGCGTTAGGTGTTTTTAAATTGTGAATATAAAAAAGAGGTGTTCATTTGGATTTCGATTTGGTGATAGTTTAGTACAAATTTGGTTTTAGATCAAATTTGGTTTTAGATCGTATTTAAGTTTCATTTTCAAGTTTTAGTCAAATATATTTTAAATTATCAATGAAATTTCGGTTGTGGTTAAAAAAAAAACGTTTAAAACTACAGTAGTAAAATATGGTTAGGCTTTTAGATGATTTTTTTGGTTCAATTAATCCAATCGGTTCATCCCTATTAAGCTCCCCTAGTATATAAACCATATTTTTAATAACCAAGAATATTTATTAAAGTCTATAAACGTTTTATGCATTAAATCGAATCGCCGACCACATTATTTAAACGTTATTAATTTAATATCATCAGTTTAATAAATGCGACGGTCCATTTAAAATAACGGGTCCATTAATATTTGACACATAACCACAAAATTTATTAGGTCCATTATCAATGTTGGGCCTATCGTTAGCTGTCGTCAATAGCTGGTTCTTAAATTGAGAAGTTTGTGTTTCATTGTCATATTTAAAACTTCATGCCCAAATTGGTAAATTTCGTAAATAAGAGGGCAATTTTGATAAAACTAGCGAAAAGAAAAGGATAAAAAGAACCGTTTGAAGAAATTATCTTACGCGGCGGATAAGAGGAAAAAAGATGCAAACGCTTCTCTATCAGCCATGTAAGTCTCTTCCTATATTCACTTCTTCTTCTTCTCCGTCGTCGTCGATTCGTAGCTCCGGTGATGCGAGAGACTGTATCTACTTTAAAGCATCGGAGAAAGTATCGCAGTTTCAATTTTGTGAAACCCTAAGCCCTTTTCGGTTTCGTAGTTTCGCTATTTGTCGCGATTTTGCTACTCGTGGAGCTTATGGGATTAGATTTTGCTCACGAGAGGATGTTTCCGGTGTTGAAAATGGAGGAATCGTGGCGGAGGAGGAGCTTGAGCTATTGAACAAGCCGAGTCCTGTACCGAAATCAGAAAATGAGAAGGAGAATGGTAAAGCAGACGATGACGAGATACTGGAGCCGTTTTTGAAATTCTTCAAACCAGAAGGAGAAGGGGAGGGAATTGAAGCGGAAGAGGAGACGGATAGAGTCAGTGTAGAGTATTACGATCCTAAACCAGGTGATTTTGTGGTTGGTGTTGTGGTTTCGGGTAATGAGAATAAGCTTGATGTGAGTATTGGTGCGGATATGTTGGGAACTATGCTGACGAAAGAGATTCTTCCTTTGTATGATAAAGAGTTGGATTATTTGTTGTGTGATTTGAAGTATGATGCTGAAGAGTTTTTGGTTAATGGGAAAATGGGGATTTTTAAGGATGATGATGATGAAGGTGTTGAAATTGCGGAATTTGCACGGCAAGGTAGACCGGTGGTGGAGATTGGGACGGTGGTTTTCGCGGAGGTTTTAGGAAGGACGTTGAGTGGAAGACCTTTGCTTTCTTCTAGACGGTACTTTCGGAGAATCTCTTGGCACCGAGTGAGGCAGGTTTTTTTCTTGTGCCTTGATTTATTCATTATCTGGATTCAAAAACTGGTCTTGGTTTGAAGTATTTGTATCATTCAGATGCATCTAATGAAGAGTGAATGGTTATGTGGCAGATTAAGCAAGTTAATGAGCCTATTGAAGTTAAGATAACAGAGTGGAATACAGGAGGACTTCTCACCAGAATTGAGGTAGCCGAATTTTTCGTCTTGTTCACATGTTTGCTCACAAGTCACAAGTGGATAATGCATAGCTCTTTGTTGGCTTAATTTTCAGGGTTTAAGAGCTTTTATTCCGAAGCAGGAATTGGTGAAGAAAGTGAACAATTTCACCGAGTTGAAGGAAAACGTAAAGCAAGAGTTTCTTCTTCCACTGTAACAATTTTGTTTGTTCTGCTGAATCTCAGTAGGCTTTTGGCATTACCATTCTGCGTTTTCTCAGGCCTTTTTCGTGTTGCAGGTGGGTCGTAGACTCCTTGTGCAGATAACACGATTGAACGAAGACAAAAACGACTTGATACTGAGTGAAAAAGTAGCCTGGGTTAGTTTCTTCCCTTCTGTCTTGTCTTTTATAAGAAAAGCCAACAATGAGATTAATAATCTATCGAATGATGTCTCAGGAGAAGCTGTACCTTCGAGAAGGAACACTATTAGAAGGAACAGTTGCCAAAATCTTACCATATGGAGCTCAAGTCAAACTCGGGGATAGTAGCAGAAGGTAGTTCATTATCTATTGCTTCCATAAATTCGTTGTTCTTCTTAGTGACTACTAACTAGTAGTTTTGAATTCATTTCGTTTGCCGATAAATGTTATACAGTGGACTGCTACACATTTCAAACATAACTCGAAGAAGAATTGGATCGGTGAGCGATGTGCTTCAGGTGGACGAAAGTGTAAAGGTTCTGGTTGTGAAATCTCTATTTCCAGACAAGATCTCTCTTAGGTAAAAACAACTCAAATTCCAAAATTCACTACCACCTCAGTATCAGTAACAACTATTTTCTTTTCTACAGCATTGCTGATCTTGAAAGCGAACCGGGCTTGTTCATCTCAGACAGAGAGGTACCACTTGATCTATGGACCTAACTTGTTCTCTTTTAACCCGGTACAAAATTGCCATTCATGTCCCTTAATACTGTGATTTTGTCGATGCAGAAAGTGTTCACGGAAGCTGAAGAGATGGCAAAAAAGTATAGAGAAAAGATGCCTTCAGTGGCTACAAGCGCGATTTCTGATCATCCTCCAATCACAAGCAGTTTCCCTCAAGGCAAGGATGAAGAAATCTATGCTAACTGGGACTGGTTCAAGTTCGAGAGTCAGTGACAAATTCACAAATCCTGTTAACAACATGTTGTACAATGATTTTCTGTATTTGAAATTTTGATACTATGTATTATTATGAGTAAATGTTTAAGTTCTTTCTTCCTCCTGATAATTCTTGTTCTTTTACAGAAACAAATGTATCTATGTAAAGATCAAAACACACAACGAAGCTCACTGAAATAGTAACATAATAAATTGTTTCAAGTTTTTTTCCTCTAATGAAAAGAGTGTGTAGTCACAGAAGCAAGCAACAATAGAGGCTTAAGCATTGCAATCTTCACTCAATGTTTTGAATTTGACCTAAAATTTATTGAAGCACACAGAGATGATAATCAGCTAAGAACAATGGCTCAGTGAAGAAGAGGAAAATTTCTGCTAACCTCTTCGTTTCTCCACAGAATCAAAAATGATCAATTGATCGATCATTCGTTCAGTTGTTGAAGCTCAGCTTTTAGCTGTTCAATCTTGAGTCCCATGGATCGCTGCAGAGACGCTTTCTCTTTCTCTGTTACTTTCCCGAGCAAACCTTCGAACATCTCCAAAACCTCTGCCACGGCGGCTCTAGCGCACTCTGCTTCTTCGTTGAAGTAAACCGTCTCCTTCGCATCCATAGCCATTTCGATCTCTTCACGAGCTTCAGCGAACTTGAGATTAATCTCGTCCACTACTTTGTTTACATCTACAGGTGAGCCACCGCTAGTGTCGGTGCCGTATCTTCTCTGATTCTCCTGGAAGGCGTTTGGGATCCGGGACATTAGAGAGCTAGCTGATGATGTTTCGGAGAGACTGGATTTCGAATATGGAGATCCGAGATTACCAGAGACATTGCTAAGCGAGTTTATGAGAATCGTAGAAGATGTAATGCTTGGAATCTGTGGGATTCGGAGAGACTTTCTGGTGAACAAATTTCGGAGAGTAATTGCTGAGTGAAGACGCATGGCTCCCGCCGGTTAGGTTTCTCCGAGATTTTTTTTGTCGGTCGGCGGCGCAGATAAATGGGTAAATGAGAAATTGAAATTGTTCAAAACTTCAGATTGCATATATGAGGAAGACGAAGATATCTTGTGGGCTTAATGGGCCTTATAATTAGGGCCACGATGAGGGCCACGAAATATCACGCAACGGTTACATAAAAAGTCAAAAGAAGACAAGTCAAGGTCAAACCATTAACTAAACCACAGAAGCACCAGAACCATAAACTAAGAGCTTCTCACTGACCACTCCAATGGCGAACCACTCCATTTTTCCATTGATATTTATGCTGACCCAAACTGCTACTTAAAACTCCTGAGCTCAAAGTCCAAAGACAGTATCGACCCACAAACTCTCAAGCCGCAAAACCAACAATCTTGCTCATATCCAATGGCTCAGTCCGCTCCATCATCTCGAACGAAGCGGCTTACAGTTTTCAAGATGGGTTTAGCCTCTGCAAGCGTCCGTTTGGTTAGCCTCGCTTCTCATTCGAAGAGGAAGCTTTGTCGTTGGGTTACCTGTTATGGCTCTAGAGATTATGAACCTGTTATACATCTCCAAAATGACACGACGATGATGAACAATGGTGATGTTTATGATCCATACAACGGGGACCCGAGCATGTTGCTTAGTGGGGATCAGAGACGAGGTCCGCTGTGGCAGAAGAACATTCTCATGGGAGGAAAATGCCAGCTTCCAGACTTCTCAGGTGTTATATTGTATGATGCTGATGGAAAAGTTGTTCCTCCGGCCAAGAACTCTCTTCCTTTGCTCACCTGGAAGTAACAAAAGAAAGATATATCCCTAAGGAAGGCTGAAACTCCTTAATATAATTCGGATTACCATTTGTTTGATTGATCTATTTCTTGTAATATAATGCATGGTTTTGTTCAATGATTCTCTATAACAAAAAGCTTTGTGGAAAATATGAATTGCATGGTGCGCTTGCATTAGCTTTCCATCATAATTAATGTCAAATTATAGTAGAACTTTGGTTTTACTGCTTTGACCAATAAAACAGGGGCAAGTCATAAAAGAACTCATGATGCCCAGTAATTTTTTGAAGTCTGGGTTTCTTTTCAGATGAACTGACTTTGAGTTCATGTAATATTGTTACATGTAATATTCAGGCTTCAATACGCCAATGTAAGATAGGTTGCGGTATTGCTCTGCAAAGTCCATGCCATAGCCCACAACAAATTCATCTGAACACTGCGGATATTCAGAGGGTACAACACATATTCAACACAATGCCATGAAATATACATTCTTAAGTCAGGCTAGTTCCTAACACTAAAAAATACGTTTGTTTACCATGGTCTAGACAAGCATAGGCATAACATTGCGACGACTGAACAAAAAGAAATCGGAAAATATCATGCAACAATCTCATTGATTTTATAAGTAACTGGATACTAGGGTCAAGGTGGCTTACGGAGATCATTGATGGTTAGCAAGTCTCAACTATATCAAAATTTTCTGAAAGCAATATACTGAAATTCCAAAGCCCTTAGACAGAGATATAATGCTAAACAAATTTGAATAGAGAGAGACAAAAAGCAGCTTACTTCAAAACCACTGTAGAATTTCCCATTCCCAAACAGCTTAAAATGAACCTTTCTTCTCGATGGCTTGTCAAGGAGAGTACAAACAGAAACAGATGATGCCTTTTTCAATTTTAGGTGCTCAATCAGGCAGCTAAGTGTATTGCCAGTATCCACAATGTCCTCGACCTTTAAGAAAACACATAGCTGGTGAACTTAAAAGGTAGTGAAGTTTCCGAATGCGTAGTGTAAAATAATTAGCAAGACATCATCAAATGAGATTGTGAAGCATATCACTGTGTTCTTCATACGTTAAAACTCAATAGAAAAAGACACAATTTTCAGTATCCAACACACAACAATTTTTAAGCTGTAAAGACTGAAACTTTTCATGAAATTCACATATATCTGAAACTCAATTGCTAAAATTCACAAATATTAGCCGAAGACAAATCCATCACGCATAAAGAGATGGAGATTACCAAGACAACGTGCTTGTTCGTGATGTCAAGCTTTAAGTCAAATGATATTCTGGGAAGTCCATTGGATACAGTACCAGAGCCGTAAGACTCAGCTCTGATGTAATCAATAGCCATGGGTAAGTCAATTCGCCTAACGAGATCGGCCAAGAAGAGGCAAGCACCGGTGGCTACGCCGACGAAAACAGGCGATTCCGAGTCACCGGAGAAATCAGAAGTAATCTCAGATCCAAGTTGACCAACACGCTCAGCGATTACTTCATCGCTGAAAAGCACCTTCTCTATGTGCTTCTCTTGCGCCATCATCTTCCTCCTACCTCTACCACGAAGCTTTAAGATCTGGGTTTTTAGGGTTTGATTCTACTCGCTACTGTAAAAAAAACGCGGGATCTTAACCGAAACTATTCACTGTCTTCTGTTAACCACACCCGGTACAAACTAATCTGGAGATTGCCAACAAAAATTGTGATATATTAAACCGACTTTATAAACCAAACCCGGTACAAAATAATCTGGAAACACAAAATCTAAATCCCTAGAGAACAGACGAAGACGAAGGAGGAGGAGAAAAATGGCGAGTACTCTCTTTATCGCTCTCCAATGTTACGAATGTTCGACTATGCAGGTTTAAACTCTCTCGCTCTTTCTTCTTCTTTCTCTGTCAATTTGTGTATTGGTTAGTTTTTTACGGATTTTTTTTGGGGTCCGAATTCGCAGGTGAAGCAGAAGAAGAAAAGCAGTAACAAATGGGTTTGTGTGATTTGTAATCAGAAGCAATCGGTGAAAAAGGTGTTTGCTCAAGGTTATAAGGCTAAGGAGCTTCGTTTCTTTGTACAGTCCTTTAATATGTCTCGCAAAGTTGCCGATGAGGTTGCAGATTCGTTTTCGGAGGTTGATGTTGAAGGAGAGGAGGTTTTAGATGTTATTGGAATGAAGAAGCGATCTGATTGGAGTGAGTATCTTGATTTCGATTCGCCAAATGATCGCCGGAGATTAGTTGGAGAAGAAGACGGTGAGTGAGTCTACTTCAAGAGAATTAAGAGTGTTCGTTGAAATTTCTTTGATTTGGATTGGTATGTTATGCATCTTGAGAGATATACGCATTTGCAGATGTCAAGATTGTGACTGAAATGCCGAAAGATATGTTCAAGAGGCCAAAGCTGAACAAAGATTCTAATGCTGGTGGATCATCATCAATTACAGGAGGTGGGAAGAAAGACGGTAATGCACTCTTCAAGCCTTCCTTCTCCACGCGCAGCATCAAAATGCCAAATTTCTGTTCCGGTAAGAAGAATTCTGTTGTTTATTGACATTCACAGACAATGCTCTCGTTAAAGGCCTGAATGATTTTTTTTACTAAGATGATGTTTTCTTTAGTGTTGTAATTATACTTTCCGTAGAATTTGTTGCAGATGGAGTAATGACAAGGAAGAAGGATATAGAAGAGAGAAATCTAGAGTCAGAGAGAATTATTAAGCCAGCTTCGAAATGGGACGCCTACTTGATTGATGAGGAAGGAGAACATCAGGCACCACCACAAATTGGTGGAAATAAAACCTTGAAGGATGACGCTAATGTAGGAGAATGGGACAGAGCAATAATGGAGATAAATACGGAATACCAGATAGTAGACGACGAGGTACATCCAGATTTCATGTGATCAGAGATAGATTTATGTTTTAACAGGATGCAGATTATTATGAAATGCTAAATGTAAAGTTTCTGAAACAAATTTTGAGATGCAAAAGAGTTGACTCAGTAACTAGACTCCAAATAAAACTAGAGAAAGTGCTAAGAATAAAAGTCTCAATGCTAAGAGAAAAAAACTCACAACAGAAAAAACTAGTTAAAAGTTCCTAAAAGTTTGAAAACAACTGCAGTCTAAAGAAAGCCAGATAAACATTGTCTTGAGTAAACAGTATGTTCACTCGGTTGAGGATAGAGCAAACTGGTCATCAACAGATGACACAGCTGGTGCATTAGCAGAGAGTCTGAGAACATCCAGAGCCTCGGAAACTTTAGCCTTAAGAGCTTCAGGTGACTCAAGAAGGTGCAAAATCTCAGCTTGATCCATCTCCAGCAACATCCCAGTAACTTTGGCCGCATATTCTGGCTCCTGCTGCGCCACAAGTGGGTAAAGGTTCTCCCCAAGCATCTGTCATCAATTCACAATGCAATGATATCGTTAACAAATCTTGATACAATGCAAGTCCTAGATGAGACAAGAGAAGAAACATTGGAGTTCACAAACCTGTGGGTGTTTCTCCGGGGGAGCCAAAGCCAAATCAGATGCAAGCTTGGAAATGGTGAGGAGAGGTGGCTTATGCGGGTGTTGAGGAGCATTGTGAGAGATTGCAGATGCATTCAATGGCAAAGGGATGATGCCTTGTGGAGCAGATGCTTCCATTCCATTCCTCCTGTTGCCTGCGCCTCCCATGTATCGCATTCCCGGGCTTGCATTTTGCTGCAGAATCTGACAGTTCCAAGATAATAACAAACCCCAACAAATTCAAATTCGTATGATTATGTTAAAGATAAAAAAAACTTGCTCAAGACATATAAGAACTCATGATAAGAATTTTACTTGTTGTTGTTGGAAGTGCTGCTGCATGTTATTAGCACCACGCCTGAACCCAACACGAGGACCAGGCTGAGTTTGCCTTTGAAGAGGGAAAGGCATCATGTAGTTAGCCGGGCCTGCACCTGGACGCACCCCGGGCATGAACTGAACTTGGTACCCATACCCCATAGGTTGTGGGGGTACCAGACCTTGACCATTCTGACCTATGTACATTGTTGGGTGGTGTGGTCCTGACATTGGCCCTCCTGGTGGGTGATGATGGAACCCAGGCATTGGTGATGGAATTGGCGACATTGTCCCAGGTGATCTGATATGAGTAAATAGAGTCTGAAACACGTGAAAACATCAAGAGAGTTTTAGAAGTCAGTGTCACAAAACAACACAATTTGAAGTTCAAAAAGCGAGAGGGCTAACGAACCTGAAGGTGAGCCCGTCTTTCTTCTTTGCGTTGAGCAAAAGCAACGTAAAGAGGTTTCCTTCCTATCATCTTCCCATTCATTTCACTCAACTACATATATTCATCATTCCCCATAAACAACATTTTAATACCAATTTATAAAGCATCTATGTATATGTAAAAAGATTGTGAATTAAGTTGAAACTTACAGCTCTCGAAGCTTCTTCAGGACTGGAGTAAGCAACAAAACCAAAGCCTCTGCTCAAACCTTGTGAATTCATCATAACCTAAATATGACCAGAAACAAAAAATTTAGTACAATGTATGTGGTTAAAAGATGTGCTTTAGAATCAAAAACAAACCTTGCAGGAGGTCACGTTCCCATACTCAGAGAACATCTCCTTGAGCTTCTCATCATTCACGCTATCATCAAGGTTCTTCAAATACAGATTTGATCCTTGTAATTTCTCAAACCTGCTTATCCTCTCTTGCTCAAACTTTCTCCTCAATTCCTCTTCCCTCTCAGACTTCTTCTGTGCCCTCCCAACATACAACACATCCTCCCCAAGGCTGATACCGTTCATCTTTTCAACCGCAACGGCAGCAGCTTCAGGGCTCTCAAAGTTCACAAACCCGAAAGACCTCGAGTTCCCACTCTGATCTTTCATCACAACCGCACTAGAGATATCTCCATATTTCCCAAAAGTCTTCTTAAGCTCATCATCAGTAATCTCCTTAGGAAGATTCTTAACATAAACATTAGTGAAACGCGGCACCGCACCACTCTCACTACGAGACCTGTCCTGACGTCGAACAAAATGGCCAACAAAGACTTGCTTATCATTAAGCAACATGCCATTAAGCTTGTCAATAGCAGCCTGAGCGGTTTCCTCTTTCTCAAACTGGACAAAGCCATATCCTTTCGAACGTCCCACCGCATCCATTGCAACCTTGCAAGAGAGGATAGTCCCGAAAGCCGAGAATGTTTCATACAAAGCTTTGTTATCGATCGATGGATCGAGGTTTTTGATGAAAACATTGCCTTTTCCACTCAATCGAGTGCTCGGATCACGATTCGAGAGCATGATCCTTATAGGCCTGTCCCTGATCGGAGCATAGTTGAGACTATCCATCGCACGACTCGCTGATCCCATAAAACACAAAAAAAAAATTAATTACAAAACAGCAAAAAGGAACAAAACAGCAAAAAGAACAAAACCACAAAAGCAAACACATGAACAATTTTATATTCTTCGTGTCGTAATCCATAATAATAATATTAAATTCAATATAAAGAGGGTTTTCAATAATATTTACCATCTTCAGGGTTAGCGAAATTGACGTAAGCGTAACCAAGAGAACGACGAGTCAAATCACGACAAACCCTAACAGTCTGAACTGGAGCAACTTGATTAAAGAGATCCAACAGTTGTGGCTCATCGACACTCGGATCTAAATCTCCGACATAGAGAGACGAGTTTGGATGCGTTTGCAAAGCCTCCGCGGCAGCAGCAGCAGCCGCAACCGCCGCAATCTGACTCACGGCAGGGAAAGGAGGAGGAGGAGCAGCAGCAACCGTCGGTTGATTGGGAACTTGATCAACCATGGCCGTCGTCGGGGCAATTCCAGATGCAACCGCCGCAGCCATAGCGCTGATTTCCTAGGTTTTTTTTGGGACAGAGAGAATCTGTTTGTGGTTTTCCAAAATTTTAAGGGGAGAGAATATTTATTTTATTTTTTTCCTTTTTTGGGTTACTCCGGTGAATAAGAAGAGGAGTAGAGAGACTCGAAAGGGTGTGAAGGAATGAGAGTTGATATTTATACATTCGCTAACCTACCGGTCCTTACGGATCGGAGTTCGATTTGACGTGCCTTAAAAAAATAAAAAATAATAATAATCATAATAAACGATTGACTGAGTTTTTTATATGTGGATTTTTTTGTGGGCCAATGCGCTTTTCTTGTACTGGCCAATATGCCAATGCCACGTGGAGATTCAGTTCTTCTATTTCTTTGTTTTGTTTTTGTTATATGTGTATGTGTGTTTTTTTTTTTTTTTTTGTAATAATGTGAAAATTCATTTTTAACCTATTCAAATGTTAACCTATTTCTTCGTTACTATTTGACGACTTATATAAAAAAAAAATGTTTGTTAAATTCATGTTAAAATATTAGGGATCTACAACGTGAGTTATAATGATTAAATTGTTTTTTTTTGTAGTTTTATAATTTTTTTTGTTTTGTTTAACATCTAACTAATGGAATTTTAAAAATATGTGATGTTTTTTTGTATGTGTTTTAAATAAATGATATGATATCATCTACTGTTTTTGAAAATAAATTACACTAATACATAGTTATGACACTAATCACTTCTCAAACTCTCTTGATGATTGTTAGAATAGTTTTTTTTTGTTTGATAAAAGTGTACTCACTCTATCCAATATATAAGATATTTTTAGGCTTTTTATTTTGTTTGATTTTATTAGATTTTTTTTTGTTTCCATGCATAATTTATATTCATAGTTTTGTTTTAAAGGTTTTTTTGTGAGCGCAGGTCGCTGTAAAGGTGAACTACAAGCATTGCTTATTGCAACAAGTTTGGATAAAAGGGTATAAGAATGTCATCTTTGAGGGTGACAACTGGCAAGTTACAAAGCTAATCAATGGAGAAGTGCAGAATTTCAAAGTTCACAATTGGGCCAGAGAAATCAACTATTGAAAGGCTAAGTTCTTAAGTGTTGAATTCCATTGGACACGACGGCACAACAACAAGACAGCTGACAGATTAGCAAAAAAATGTTTTCCGCTGGATCGGAGTTTGATTTGACGTGGTTTTTGAGTTTTGACTGAGTTTTTTACATCTGGATCTTTTGTGGGCTAATGGGATTCTTCTTCCTTTCGTTCTGGCCAAAACTCAATGCCACATGGAGATTCACGTTTTTCTTTTCAATGGTTTTTTGTTTGGGATAAAAGATTTTTTGTTTTTGTTTTTTCTTCAATGGTTTGTTTTTGTTATGTGTGTGTTTTTTTTTAGTTTGTAATAATGTGTAAATACATTTAAACATATTCAAATGTTAACCTATTAATACGTGGCTATTTGACCACCTTTTTCTGTTAAATACTATTAAACCCAGTTAGAAGTACATATAAAAAATGGAATCCATAAATGATGGATTTGACCACTTTATATACGGGACAAAGTCTTCTAGTTAATTTAGGATCAATGACTTAATAGAGAAAAACATGTGTTTGTTAGATTCATGTTAAAATATTATGTATGAGATCTACAACGTTAGGTATAATGATAAACAAATTATTTATTTGTTGTTTTATAATTTTTTTTGTTTAACATCTAACTAATGAAATTGTAAATATATATGGTGTTTTCGTATGCGTTTTAAATAAATGATATGACATCATCTACTGTTGTTAAAAATAAATTACACCAATACATACTTATGACACTGACTTCTCAACTCTATTCATGGTTGTTAGGATAATTTTATGATAAAAGTGTACTCCCTCTGTCCTATATAAGATCCTTTTCTTTTGTTCATTTTTATTTGATTTTCTTTACTTTTTATGCACAATTTATATTTATTTAATATTTTATAATTATTTTAGTTGTAAAGTATTTTTTTATTGGTTGAATTTTTACAAATGAAAAAATAGAACTTTTAAATTTTTGTGTTTAACCAAAACATCTAAATAAATAGGACAGAGGGAGTAATTTGTTTTTTTTTTTTTTTTTGATTTAGTTGTGTGCATCTTTTGTGGATTGGTGATAATAATTTGAAAATTCATTTAAATTAATCAAAGTTTATCTTCTTTTTTTTGTTGCTTTTGAATTGACAACTTTGGATGTGGAAAAAGTCTCCATGGCATGTACAAAAAATATGGGTGATGTCGACCCATTCAATTTAAAATCATTTTAGATTTATCTCAATCATTATCTAGCATGTGTACGAAACTGAGCATGGCATGCATGACAATAATAAATTTTCATATATTCCAAGGTACAACACAAAAAGTAATAAGATACACTTATCATCAAGTTTGTAAGTTTATTATCACGAGCAATGTAAAGATTAAATATGGACAGGCTTGTTGTAGCTCTACCAAACTTTTTGGTTTTTAGAAAATATCAGTTTCCATCAAAATGGCAAAATCCACTTTAACCACATCACATTACACATGGAAATGCATAAAACTAAAAATTTCAACAAGATGCAAATGAAGAAAATGCTTGCTCTCTCTTAGTTCTGAAAGCAAGCAATTTGGCGCCTCAAGGCTTATCAAAGACAAAGAGTGTTGCCAAGGAAAGGAATTTGTTGGGTTAAGACAAGAAAACCTCTATATATATGGTCGATGAAGGACTACAAATTTCGACCACATTTCAAGCAAGACGAGTGTTAGGGTCTGCGAAACTACCAGCCATACTTCTTGAAGAAGTCTCTGGTTCTCTTCCTAGCTCGAGTGAATACTATTACTATGCAAGCGAGCACCCACGGAGGAAAAGTACCAATGGAGACGTTGTTCTTGATCCACGCTGGAGGGTCTTTCAATAAAAATGTTATTAAGAGCGTAACAATCACGACCCCGAGAATGATTCTTGTGATGGGTTTGAGCAGGGAATCCTGAAAACAAAAAAGTGTTCAAATAAATAGTGTCATCAGATTAATCATCCAGTTAATTGCAACTTATTGGAACCTTTGGAGTGGTTGTTTTAACGTTTTTTCTTCTTATAGCCATATTATCCAAATATTTTTTTTGACTCCAACAAATTCAGAGTACTGTGTCATCCTATCTAGTTTCTACATAAGTCCAGTAAATATCTGAGAGGTATGATTCCAAGAAAATTCTAACTTTCGACAAGAATAGAATCTTTGACCTAAAGTTAAAGTTATACAAGACACCAGTCCATATGAATAGAAATTCTACAGCAATGTGAAGAGTATATTGATGACATGTATGTGGTTTCATGGGTGCAGAAAGATAATGTTGAAAAATTGTACTATGAGCATGAAGAACACGTAAAGGAGACCAGCATAAAAAAAAGGTCCTGAGGAATTATCAAGCAGATGCAACACTCAACACTGTGAAGCATTGCACTTGCAACACCAACACTCTTTTTTATGACTTCCTACGTTTTATTCAACAGATGTTATACATATAACCAAATTCACCAGGATTTCAAAATACTTCATTCAGGAATCAGTTGGGAACTATAACTTAGCTAAGGACTAAGAAGATCGTTCTCTATCCTTTTCCTTTTGCGGAAGTCAAAACTCAAAATCAAAACAATCACCAGATTCAAGAGAAGGAACAACGATTACCTGAGGTTCACCGTCGATGTAAATGACGGCACCATCCCTATAAGGCAACACAGACCGACCATTCCTAGGGTGAAATCGGATCGGAAAAGCACGACCTTTCTCAACGTTGAAAGCGAAGATTGATTTCAATCCATATTTATCAAGAATAGATCGAACCTCGAGTTGATCCTGCTCATAACCACCGAGATTTGACTTGAACACATCGATCGGACCTTTTCCACACTTATACAGATGGATCTCCACCTCCGGTACCTTCGCCGCCGCGGTCGTCGATCTCAATTCACCTTCCGGTTGAGAATCGTCGAGTAACGGAGTCGTCTCTTCAATCTCTTGCTGTGGTGGATCTCTCTGCTTCTCCGTCATCGATGACATGACTAAAACCATTCACCGGTCCGATCAAATTTTTTATTTATTATCCCAAAGAAAGCAAAAAATTAATATTCCGTATAAAAACGATACCGTTTTGAATTAGGCATGTTCACATTGGGCCTTTAAATGGGCCTAAAGGGTATAATAGACAATTTAGAGATTTGTTATACGGTGGTTGTCTTCTCAGAGGAGAAGTGTTTTTTTTTTCTCCGGCGAGGTTGAGAAAAATGGAGGCAGCGTTGGGACTTCTGAGAAGAATGCCGCCGAAGCAGTCGGAGACGGCTCTATCTGCACTTCTAAGTCTCATTCCTCAACATTCTTCCGATCTTCTCTCTCAAGTCGATCTCCCTCTTCAGGTATTTTTTCTCTATCTTTATCGAGATTTGTAATGTGATTTTTTTCTTTTTCTTGAGTTCGTGTTTTTCTCCCAACTTTTGGTTTGGAGAATCACAAGGTCCTGGTTATGTAATCACAGGTGTTACGTGATATTGAAAGTGGTAAAGATTTCATCTTGTGTGAGTACAATAGAGATGCAGATTCCTACAGGTACTTTTTTGCTCTATTTTCATTGTGTAGAGAGAAAATGATAATGTTGGATGGCTTTAGGTTTGGGATGATACAGTACTTCGTGTTCTTTGCTTTTTACAGGTCACCTTGGTCAAATAAATACCTTCCTCCGCTAGAGGATGCTCTTTACCCATCGTCTGAATTAAGAAACCTTGAAGTTGAAGCCAATGATATCTTTGCGATCTATCGTGACCAGTGAGGTTCTTTACCTACCTCGTTTGCACTTGAAAGCCATGTAGTGAAACTAATTTGATAGCCTAAAACGGAGACATAATTAGCATCTGATCTGAAAAAGGGTTTGCCTATTCATGAGATTTATCTCATGGTTTAAACATATATGATATGTGTTTCATGCTTCTAATGTCTATACGGCTCCTGAGGTTTGCTTAGTTCATCAGCTTAGAGAAAGTATCCATAAGATCGGCGACTAGAAAAACTTGCTAAGTTACCAAAAGAACACCTGTTTTGATCAGTTTTCTTTTCCAGGTATTATGAAGGTGGTATATCTTCAGTCTACATGTGGGAGGATGATAATGAAGGCTTTGTGGCATGTTTCCTTATTAAAAAGGGTATTTTCTTTCTGTAAAGTTCAATAACACCGAAGGTTAGTCAATAAAAACTCTTTACCTGAGCTGTTATGGTTTTTGTTTCTTGAAGATGGATCAAAGTCAGGTCATGGTCGGAGGGGATGCCTGGAGGAAGGAGCCTGGGATGCCATACATGTTATACAGGTGACTCTCTTAACATTGTTACATACCATACCAAGCTTGCCTATGTGTTATATAATGTTGCCCATTTTCTAACACACTACCCTCAGTCGCAACTTTATCATAGTTTCCTAAGATGCTCTTTAATGAGACTTCATATTTTGCTTCTAATGCCTGAGGTTCTCAACATAGGTTGGTCCAGAGGAGGAGGAAATGGCACAGTATTGCTTAACAAGTACCATCATGCTCTCTCTGACCACTGATGATGAGTCTTCAGGCAAATTCGGCTTATCTGGATCAATTAGAAGACAAGTAAGTATTAGCTTCTATTTAGCCCATGCCTTCATAGATAAATAGTTCCAGGTAGGAATAGTGATTTATAGAGGAATACCAAATATCTCTAAAATAATAACATTATCCTTCTACTGTTGAAATTAGATGAAAATGGAGTTAGCAGTAGCTGACGGACACCTGTGCAATATGGGGAGAATGATTGAAGAATTGGAAGGCAAACTGAGGAACTCGCTTGATCAGGTTCTACCTCCAATCCCTTGCAACAATTCCACCAAACTCCTTCTGCTTGTGTAACCTCCTTATAATGCTGAAAATGGTGTCTTAATCACCTGCATTCGGATTGCTTTGTTAGTTAAGCACTTAAGCTCATGCTACAGTTCTGTGAATATTTGGAAAATCCACAAAATCTACTGAAGTAATCATCATATAAACCGTATACGGGAATTCTAGGATAAGTTTTAGATCAGATCACTTTCTATCATCTCATGAACTAATCCAGAGAACACCAAGAAAAAAGAATAGCATAACGTGTAGCTTCAAAGTTTGAGAATTGTTTGGCGAAAATCGCAGGTTTACTTTGGGAAGACGAGAGAAATGGTTTGCACATTGCGTCCACCAGCTGAGATTGTACAAATGAGGTTACCTGACACCTGATGCTCCTCCCATCACATTTTCTGTAAGAAGACCTCGATTTTGTTTTTGTTTGTTTTGGTTGGTCTGATCTTAAACGCTTCTCTGACTGTTTTGTGTGGATGCCTCTTACTTTGTTGCGTGTTTTTCTCTGACTTCACCGTCATGTGATTACCTTTTTCCATAGATATGCAAAGAAATGATGCGGTTTTTAAAGTCGTATTATATATTATGGAAATGCTTGAAATCCTCCAAAAGTATAGAATAACAGAAACAGTGATCAGTAGTGGTGGCTACGACATGTTGTGAACTTAGGATCTTAAGAATCCATGAGATGACAGAGAGACTTACAATTGAAGGAAGAAAACGCCATTATGTAAGTATCTATCTATCTATCTATCTGGATGTTACATTATAAATCTCTCTTTTAATATCCCAAGTACTAGCGTCGAACCCTCGCTCCATGACTCTATCCTAAAACGTGAAGAGCGGTTGCGAGTTTTCCTAAAGTTTTTATTTGTGTAAATGATGTGACCAAAAAAAATTCAACAAGTTTTCCACAACAATTTCTCAAATTATTTTGTTATAAATGGGCTCCTTCTGTTGGGTTAATTGGCCCAAATTGTTTGTCAAAAATGTTGAAACGTGACCAGTGTGACCACAGTTATGGTCGGAGTTGGAGATGAAGCTACAGAAGCCGAATGACTTGTTATGGTCGGAGTTGGCAAAGTGCTCCACAATTGGTCAGCTTAATCAAAAAGTTAGTCACTAATAACTGGGCGTATGATTTAGTGAAATCTTGGTTTTAAATTGGCAAAATTCAGTAGTTTTTTTTAACTCTACAAAAATTAATTAGTTCATTAAGTTGATTTTAGGCATGTATAATACTAATCAAACTAGGATTTAACCCGCGGTACACCGCGGGGCAAATTTTTTTTCTAAAATTATGTTATTTTAATATTTATGGTTTTTGCCGTCAAAAAATAAATAAATATATTTATGGTTTTCTATTATAAAATATAAATTGAGTTTATATCATATATATTAAAGTTGTCACCGTTTATTATATCTGGAATATTTTTGTGAGAAAATTGCATAGCTTAATCTTGTGGCGTAATTAAAATATCCACTGTTATGTTCTTCTGATTTTTAAATATAAAATCTGAAAACTTTGGTTACAATATATATAATTGTGGAAGTAATTTTTTTTTTACCCTAAGTAATGTCAAATATAGAAATGATGATTTGCCTTAACAAACTCATACTTTTTATCTTTAATTTATTTTCTTTTATAATGAGCCCATAGTATGATCACAACATGTTTCAACTTCTCTCTGTATCTCTCACGTCTTTCTTGTGCTGGCATCGCTTGTGATATTACTTGGCCCAAAACATTACTTGGCTCAACTTCACCATCAGAAGAAGACTATTGTATTTGGGCCAGAAAAAGAAGACTGGGCCCATTATCTCATAAACTCTACCTTGGGCTCAGTCTACTTGTTTATTCTCTTTAACAGGCCCAACCCAACAAAACTTTTTTTCCTCTTTTACTTTGCTTCTTCCCCAACGATGATAACGAAGCATCTTCTTCGATTTCTTCAATGCAAAACTGACCATGATTCTGACAACGGTAACTCCGGCCAACACCACGTTCGTCAGCGAATTCTCGGGCAGGCTAAGCTTCTGAACCCGATGCCTACGAATCCTCTGTGGCTTTCTCTTTCTCCGTCGAAACCAAAATCGCCATTGCTTCGTCCTCGAAGCTAATCTCTTTCTTTTTTTCCGGCGATTCCCATGACGTCGTCCATCTTTATTGGTCGACGATGCTCTCAAGGCTCACCATATAAACCGCTGTTTCCTACTTTCACTTTTCTCTCTTGATAGTGTCGGCTACGATTTCCGATTAAACTACTCAACCCCTCAGCGATTCCTCTGTCGCCAATCTTCTGTGATCTTAGGTACATCTAATCCCTCTCTCTCTCTATTGTCTCCTCATTATGACAATTAGAGATTAGGATTTTTTGAATTTCCAGAAATTTTGAAACTTAAAGTTCAGTTTTTGAAGCCATTTCAAGCTTATCTGACAAACCACTTCGTCTCCTCTGCTGTTCTGAGGACTTCATGTAACCCTCTCAACCGGAATCATCTCTTTCTTTTCCTGTCTCTGAATCCAAAGAGATATGATGAGCTTTGTGTGTTTGATAATGTGATGAGAGGTAAAGCTAGAGAGTATTTATAGGCGAGTTCCGATTAAGTCAATAATCTATTGGTGACCAAGTAAAATTTATTTGCAACCTAAACTGAATTAGATTAGGTTTTAGATTTGAAAATGTTCTATTTATATTTTTTTCTTCCACTAAAATATATTATGAGTTTGAATTCAAGTGAAATTTTTTGGCATCAGAAGGGCTATTCTATTTCTCAAACAAATTCAAGTGAGAAGTGTTTACAATAACAAAACTAACCACTAAACTACACATATTTTAGTCCAACATATATATAAAAGGATTTTAATATAAATTTTCTTTTCCCTACAAAAAAAAAAATTATAAATTTCCTTTTAACGTCACAAAAATAAAAGTTTGAAGTTTCCTTTTTTCTGCTTTCCTTTTTTTATTTCTGTTGTAGAGAGAGATATAAAATAAATATCGACACGGTACTAATCGTTTTTGCTAATTAATTTTCATTCGTCTTAACTCTTAATATAACCAAAAAACTGAAAAATAAAGACACAACACAAGTCCAATCGACGACGAATACGAAAGATCTCCCTGAGAAGAATTTCACGATTCTCGCTGCTTCGAATTCAATTGAAACTCGAACCGTTTCTTGGAGGAAGAAGATGAAGCCGTGCTTCACCTTCTTCTTCGTTATCTTCTGTTAATTCCAATGGCTTCATCATCCCAACGACGCTGCGTTTTTGGTAACTCACTCTTCTTCTTCTTCTTCTTCTTCTTCTTCCCTTAGCACTCTACAAATTCTCTTCGATTTTGGATTCAATTGGTTTAAAGTTTTCGACTTTCTTCGTTTATTTTAGTTGGGAACATTCCTTACGACGCGACCGAGGAACAACTCAGAGAAATTTGTGGAGAGGTTGGACCCGTTGTCTCGTTTAGGTCAGTTAATTGTTCAATTCGTGTCAATTTTGTTTTAGGGTTTTGATAAAAGGAAACACCTTTCTTCAAACGAAACGAAACAGAGAAGCCTAATATAAAATTCTGCTTGTTTGCTTTCTTGGATTCAGATTAGTTACGGATAGAGAAACTGGTAAACCAAAAGGCTACGGATTTTGTGAGTATAAAGATGAAGAAACAGCATTGAGTGCTCGTCGTAATCTTCAGAGTTATGAAATCAATGGTCGTCAATTAAGAGTTGATTTTGCTGAGAATGACAAAGGCACTGACAAAACCCGTGATCAGGTTACTACTCTTCCTTTACTTCTTCTGCTACTATTTTGATAGGTTTAACAACTTAAGCTTTCATTGTCAATAAGTTATAACTAAAGATGGGAACTTTGGTTTTCAGGGTCAAGGAGGACCTGGTTTGCCTTCTACTTCTGGTATGTTTTGTTTTAGTCTCTGAAACTTTACTGACCGCAATTGTGTTTGGATGAGCAAAACTAATTATATTGTTTTCCTTTCTTTTGGCTGTTTAATGACAGAGTCTCAGAAGCAGATTGGAGGGCCTGTAGATACAAATATGCACCAGCCAGTTGGTCTCAATGTTGCGATAACAGCTGCATCTGTTATGGCGGGTGCGCTAGGTGGTCCTCAGGTCGGTTCTCAGTTTACACAAAGTAATCTGCAGGTTCCAGCTAGTGATCCCCTGACTCTTCATCTTGCCAAGATGTCTAGAAGTCAGCTTACTGAAATTATATCGTCCATTAAGGTGTGAATCTCGATATTGTTTTTTTTTTCTTTCTTTTTTGGTGCATTGTTTTATTGGAAGCGAGTGGTGTGATGTGATTGTGTTCTCTCAATGGTCAGTTAATGGCTACACAGAATAAGGAACAAGCTCGACAGTTGTTGGTTTCAAGACCTCAGTTGCTTAAAGCTGTTTTCCTGGTACTTTACTCATCCCCTGATTCTGAAAATCATTTGACTCTTACAAGTTAGTTGTTGGTGATTCATGGGATGTAGGAGGGAACAATCTATTTTAGTTTCTTTGTAGAGAGTGTGCTCTTGATAGATGTATATAAGCTATACACTTCAATCTTATTTTTACATTCCCATCTAATGTGTCATGAATTAAACCATTTTTCTGACCTTAATTGTCCCTCAACTTGCTGAGAAATGTCTCTTCCAGGTTTTTTTTTTTTTTACTGTTTTATGATCTCTAATTTTTCATTAGTGACAAATATTTCTTATGATACTTAATCTTTTGAATGTATACTTTGTCTACCCTTGTAGGCGCAAATAATGCTTGGGATTGTGAGTCCGCAAGTCGTAAGTTTTTTATCTTATCAAACAGTTTTGTGCTTCTTCCTTCTCTATCTTTCTGTCATGCCTTATGAGGACTATTGCCATTCTTGAATTGTGCAGTTGCAGTCGCCAAATATTGTTCAGGCCCCAAGTCATATGACAGGGTCTTCAATTCAAGACACGCAGTTATCTGGTCAAAATCTTTTACCGCCACTGGCTCAAAGGTCGCAGCAGCTAAGTCGTGCTCCCCAGAGTCAGTATCCTGTTCAACAATCTTCTAAACAACCTTTTAGTCAGATTCCACAACTAGTAGCACAGCCAGGTCCTTCTTCCGTGAATCCTCCTCCTAGATCCCAAGTTAAAGGCGAAACAGCTCCATTCCAACGCCAGCAAGGGGTTCCAGCTTCCACCAACATAGGTTACAGTAGTCAGACTTCAGTTCCGAATAATGCTATCCAGCCATCTCAAGTACCCCACCCAGCATTAACAAATTCTGTGATGCAGGTGAGTTTCTAAATACTTTAATTTTTAGAGAATGAAGCCATGGTTGGTGATATAAATCTACTTTTTTGAAAGTCGTTGCATAGTTTAGTACACAAACACACACCAAAGGATTGTTCTGTATTAATTACCATCTTTTATAGGGAGAGCTTATTCGTAGTTGAGCATTAAAGGGTGTTTAGTGGACTATATGACCCTTGTAATCACTTTCCTTCTCTTATTTGTCTTTTTGGATTTCTCTGAAGATAACTTCTCGTGTGTATGTATTTACATTACAGCAAGGTGGGCAAACGGTATCATTAAATTATGGCAAAAGAATAAACGAGGGTCCTCCTCATCAATCAATGAACAGACCATCAAAGATGATGAAAGTGGATGATAGGAGAACCACTTCACACCCCGGAGGTCATGCATCTAATTCAATGCTTCCGAATCAGGTACAAGCTCCCCAGGTATTATCAATCACATAGTTTGGAATTGCTCAGAAACGCCTTGAATGAAATCTATGAATCTGTAAATCCTTGCTCCGCGCTTGATTTTCTCTTTCTCCAGACACGTATCTCCCCCGATGTCCAGCCAACATTGCTCCAGCAAGTAATGAACCTTACGCCAGAACAGCTGAGATTGCTGACTCCAGAGCAACAGCAAGAGGTCTTAAAGCTGCAACAAGCACTCAAGCAAGACCACATGATGCAGCTTTCATAGCATTGCGGTAGGTTTCTTATAATATCATCAACCTGTGTTGCTTTCATTCTTCTCGGTGATATTTGAATCTAATTCTCATCTCCGTTTCACCTCTCTTCTATCCACAGGGGAAAGCAACTCGGTTGGTCGATTTCATTGCATAGATCAAAAAGGATCTTTTTTCGCATACAAATCACCCATAGAAAGAAGAAGGCTCTCTCACCTGAATTGAGGCGAGTGATTGTACGATTAGTGTAGCATTTATTTGTGCTGAGTTTGTCTTATAGAAGAACCATTCAGCCATCAAAATATAAAAGGAAAGGAAAAGTTATAAGTTCAATGTCTCAGACTAACTGTGTTCGTCTCTCTTATTTTTTTTTTACCGTCTTTTTTTCCTGCAACAAAACAATTCTCGTTCGTTGGTTTGAATCCTGTGGCCCCTAGTTTGGTCACTGGTGAAGATTGTACTATTTCGTTAATAAACATTTTATTTTCACTACACAAAAATTTAGACTAAGCTTACAAATAGGGGAAAAAATAAGATGGATTAAAACGAGCATTGACGAAACAATAACTGAGATTATTTTATCTGATGAAGAAGAAGGTGCTTTTTTATTTATAACCGTTTTAGGTGTCGGATCAAAACATCCATTCCTCTGATTCTCTTTAAGCTTTTCTGTAAAAATTATAAATAAACTCAAATCGCAGGAGTCTTGTCTAAACTCTGCAAGTGTTTTTTTTTGTAATCGGACATCAAAGAAACATCCTGCGAATGGTTCTAGCAAAAGCCCGAGACACCAATCTTCCAACCAAGTCACCTGGCAACTGAAGCAACCTCTGTTGCGATTCCTGTGGAAGCTGCCACATTCATTCAAAACCCGAAAAAGAAGTTAGGACAATTAGTCTCGAATCACAAATTGTTAAAAAATGTAATGGACTTGTAAAATCAAGTTCAGATTTGCAACATTTGTAACCTCAGGTAAGATGGAGAGAATCGGAAGCATTTCTTGTGCTGATGGAAGCTGATACATGACCAGTGATGCTTCGTCTAGAGGCATGAGCGCCTCACCATATTTACTCACCGCTTTTACTTGCTGCAAGTTTGTTGCGCAATACATTAAAGAACATTTTATCTACTTTTCAAAAGCAGAAGAAAGGAGAAATTTGTTACTGTGCTTACGCTTTCAGCCTTTTGCATCCCTGAGAACAATGAGATGAGGCGATAGAATGTTCTAAGGTTTGTCATGTCTTCTTCTGTCAAAGAAGTGGATGGCCCTGAACCAGAAAATGTGAAAGAGTCCAAAGTTGCCAATCCAAATGCATCAAGACCCTGTTGAATAATCAATCATAAGCAACAAAGATAATCATTCCTTTTGATCAACATACAATGACATTTGCACACAAATACTGTAAGGGATTTCGGTTATTATCAAATAAACATAAATGTTTAAATAGTAATTTTTGTCCAATACTTTGCTTCTCAAGCCAATCACTTTATCGATTGAACTATTTTTCTTTTATTGAACAGCTGATAAGACATTAAAAGCTCACCTTAGCGAATTCTCGAAGAAGGATTTCTCTGACAAAAGAACCCTGTTCAGTGTTTTAAGATTTTAAGTAGTTGTAACATTAGTTTTACAATCCGTAGTACAAAAACTACCGCTTAGGTATACCTGTTCTGTGAAAGTAAAAGCTAGCATTTGCTTCATGGCAATATTAGAATCTGTCCCCACCAGTGGTTTTTGAACTAATGCCGTCTCTGCCCTAAGAGACTGAAGAAAGTAGATGTGGATAAGAAACCAAATGCTAATCTTTGTTATTTATACAGAAAAATCCAAGCTATTCATTTCCCAAATCATCATGCAGATTTCACAGTCTTTCGTTGGCTCTTAGGCCGTCTGGTTTTATCATTATTCAGCTGTTTACTGACTAATTTACCATTGAGCACCACATAGCCCATTAACCCAAAGACACAAGCTCAGAACCCTGATAACAAACAACAAGGGAACTGACGTGCTAATGTACAACAAAAATTAGCAAGTATAAACGATAACAACCAATAGACTTTCGTGCATTTTGCAACCCAATTAAAATTTCAATCTCACCTCAGAAAGCAAAGATTCAAGACGGTCAATTCGGAAAACACCTTCCTGGCAGAGACACACATATAAACGATAGCACGTTCAGGAAGATACATAATGTGATATGAGGGTGACCAGTCTGATTAGACAAGATAGTTTGGTACCTCATATAAAAGATTTTGCAGAGAGCTTTTCAGCTGTGGAGAGCTGTCAGTTAGAATCTTTCTAGCAATCCAAGGGTATGTACTGCCTAAAACCTTGTAGTTTGGGCTTATACCGATGGCAATGCCCTCCAAAACAGCAAGGCTGGGGAATCAAAGATGAGAAGCCAAAATAATGTGAATGCCGCCTCAGTAGACAGAAAATGGCTAATCACATATAAGCTGTGGTTGAGAGTACATGTCAAATAATTGAATAAAGCATTTAACGCATAGACCAGTTGGACCTACAATCGTGTGCAAAAGCTCTGAGCATCTGTCTATGCTTATTTAAACAATACTATATCTAGATGACTTACAAGTTTGAGAAATCTCAACAGTTCAAAACAAGAATGTTCATCATACTAGCAATTCGGCTAATAGAGCGAAATAAGGATTAAGTACCTGCGGATAACTAGAGAAAAATAGGGGGGTATTCTGAATTTGAATCGGTACCTGAAAGTTCGACAAATGAATATCAGCTTCTAAAAAGTAAGTACAAATTATAAGTAAAGCTCTTTTAAATGTCCCTATCTCAGCCATATATTATTAATAAATCGTAATAGCATGTATTAGTTGAAATGAACTGTTACTACATTGTTTTTCCTAAGTCGCCAAGCAGGTCACCGAAGCTTATATTGCGAACTCCTCTAGAAATTGCATCTTGAAAAACATCTGCAGAAAAGAAAGTGGAGGCCATTGTTTCAGAACAGCACAACCAAAACTTTCAATACAAATAAGTACCTGCATAATAAGACGTCTTAACCAAAAGCAAAAACGAACCTGTTAAAGCCTTTGTCACAGCGCTCTTTTCTGCTGTTGGCGGAAGAAGCCTATAGAAGTTTTGCAGATAAGATTAGGAAATGTCTGCAATTGAAATTTCAGATTTAGATAGACACCAATGACCAGAGTACCCCAGAGTTACAAAGTCTTTAGCCAGCGCTTTGAAGTCACGATTTACGAGATGAAGACATGCTTCCATGAATCCATCACGTAATTCTGGCCTAAAGTCCCCCATCATACCAAAATCTGGTAGCAAAACAAATTAAAAGTTCAATAAGTTATAAACAAGAGATACTTTGTAAATATGTAAAATATGTCTTTAGTTTGTAGACATCAAACCCAAGTATATATACAGAAAATGTGATATCCAAAGAGGAAGCAAAAGTCCCATTCATATCTGGAGCAGCGATCGATTATCACGAGCATATAACATCGAATCATCGAAAATTTGAAAAACCGATGAGCAAAGGAGTACATAGGTTTTCATGTTTCTGGTTAATTCACTGTGTATCACATAGATTAGCTGAAACACAAGTAAAATTTAACTTTAACTATAGTATCAGTGACCAGTCCTTATTCTTTGAACGAAGAAACACATGTACAAAAACATTATCTGGAATTCTGGACCATGGCTGCTGCAACACATAAAGTTAGTATCAAGATCAACGAATACCTAAATATGCAAGTTGCCCATCATACGTGCGAAGAAAATTCCCGGGGTGGGGATCGGCATGGTAAAATCCATACTCCAGAAGTTGATTAAATGAACAGTAAACGCCAACCTCAACTAAATAAAGATCATTAACTTCATTAAGCTTCTGACCCTGCAATGAACAGAAAGTAGAATACAAAAAATTATTGTGTGCTTAAGAAATATAAAATTCCTTTGACTGAAGAAACATATACAACTCTTTGACGCAAACCAAAAAAATGATTTTTTGATTGCGAACATTTGACTTCATACCTCCACCCATTCCATTACAAGAACTTTGCTGGTACTGTACCCTGTGTACATCTTTGGAACCAAGACATCTTTGATGCCACCATACAACTTCCTATTCAAGCAAACAGAATGTTACTTTAGGAAATCTCTTATAGAAGATTTAAACATTAGATGAGCTAATAATGTTGTAGACAAACATATTATGTTGTCCAAGTACCAAGCTTATGCAAAATATCGCATGATTTATAGCTCAAATCAATTATTTATAATGGAACTACAATGTTAGTCAAAGCCATAACATATATAGGAGATCAAACAAGGGTGGACAAGACTCAAACCTTAGCAGGATTTACCTAAATTTTATTCCATTTTGGGCTTCATTCAAGTAATCCATCTCCTGCATTCAATTTGATTTACCTGTATTCAATATAAAGCACTAAGATATTCTTCGAACAAGAATTAAATGCAACAACTAGTCCATCTAACGATCTTTCAAGACATAAAGAAATCATTAGCATCATCACCTTAACCGCTGAATATTTCTACGGAACAGGAAAGTAGGATTGCATAAAGATTAAAGAGAAAACAGTCTGGCGCTCTTTTTTGTCACTGACCGAGAAGAGTAGCATCAAGAACTTACCAACTTTATTAAGCAAAAAATACTCTATGAATCAAAATGAAAATGTCTACGAAAAACATGGAAACCTACTTGTGATAAGAGTGTATCTTTTACCTTAAACAGACTTGTTGCCCATTCATCAACAACTGCCTGCAACAGGAATATCACTTTTTAGCATTGGAACGGGTTAACAGGACACTCTGATTAACTTCGGCTTCCCTTTTTCTCTCAGACAGAAAATGAGAATCAGAATTCTTTAAAAAATTTCTACTAAACCCTCTAAAATGGATTCTAGAGTATGTTACAACACATTTAAATGTTCTTCTTCTGCTTACCTAAGAAACTTTCAAAAGGTTAAGTAATGTTGGCATAAAACATTGTTTCATCAGTTCAAAAGAAGGCCCCAATTAACACAAGTTTCAAGATACCTCGAGATCAGAGTTGAATCTTCCAGCCTTTTTAATCAAACCCGCTATATATCGCAGAATTAATGTGTCCAAAGCAATAGCAGCTCGTACACCAGGCCGCTGAACTTTGACAGCAACAACCTTTCCACTTCTACGGAGCCTAGCTTGATATACCTGAAACGTGGACCAGGGTAGGATCCACATAATAAGAGAAGCTCATTAGAAACTAGCATTAGGATAAGCTTTAGACCATCAAAAACATGCTTCCCACGTACCTGTCCAAGGGACGCTGCAGCAACAGGCTCAGGAGAAATCTCAGAGAAAAGCTCATCTATAGGAAGGCCAAGTTCATCCTCTATCATGTTAAAAGCAACTTCGCTTGAAAACGGAGTTATCTGATCTTGTAGCAAGGAGAGTTCATCCAAGTATATAGGAGGTATCAAATCCTATTTAATGAATAAAGCTAGTTCAATAACAATCACAAAGCTCCAGAAAATGAGAATTAACAATGTTAAGAAAGACGCTTACGGGACGAGATGAAACAGCTTGTGCGATTTTGACGTACGCCTAAAAACAAGTTCAAGACATGAAAAAAACAGCAAAAGAGAGAAGAACACTCTCGCATTGAGCAATTTGATGAAATCTCAAAGAATTCGTGAGTGAAACCATACCGGACCTAGTTCCACCAGCAATTTCCTAAGCTCAGCTGCTCGTACCTAGTAATACCAATTCGCAAAATCGAAAACGAACCATGAGAACAAAAATCATCGTTGTTTAAAAGAATCATTGAAGAACAAATCAGACCTTGAACATCTGCTCAGACCGTTCCAAAGCCTCATCGGCTAAGCGAAGCCCAAACCAGTAACCAAACGTAGTTCCGATCTGAGCTAATCTACGAAGCAGAATCAGAGGCTTCTTCTTATACATACCATCAATCCTGGGAAAATTGTACTCCGACAAAGAATCAGCCTCATCGGCACTGAGACTGAACAAATAACCGGATTTACTCGTGAAGCTATCTACATCTCTAGACGCAGCGGAGGCAACGACGGCGGAGCTTCCTCTTCGCGACAGCCAAGACGGTGGTGGATTAATCAGCAGATTGGGATTGGCGGGAAAATAAACGATTGGCATAGAAGAAGGAAGCAGAATCATCTCTTCCAATTTCATGCAGAGGATTCTTCAAAAAAATGGCTAATATGAAAACTCTCTACTGTTTTATCTCTTTTTTGCTGGTCACATTCTTTATACTTTCTCTCGTCCCTTCGACATTTGCTGGGATTTTCTGTGTCACACAAATGGCACCAATCTTTTTCTACATTTTTAAGAATTATAATGTATTAGAATATGGGCTATATTAGAATATGGACTTCCAACTCAAAACCAATTGGCCATGAGTGGAGTGGCCATATATCTTATATGCCCCCTCGAGATGATGGCTCTAGCCATTGATCTCGGTATGCTCGGGCATAGATCGGCGGGCCAATTATTGGGCCAGGCCGATGGTGGATTGGATTAGACATGTATGGATCGGGCTCTGATACCATATTAGAATATGGGTTATATTAGAATATGGGCTTCCAACTCAAAACCAATTGACCATGAGTGGAGTAACCTATATATCTTATATACTAGTCAAGATCCCTTGTCCTTTCCAATGTGGGATAATATTATCCCTAATAATTTAAGAATTATAATGTCCATATATACACTTTAAGAATTATAATGTCCATATATTTAGCTATATTGTTTTGGTTACTGTATCATTCCACTATTCATATTAATTTAATATACCACCCATTAGAAAACAATGGACCGAGAGAGATACTGTATCTCTTCTCTTAGTGGGCTTTAGGACCAAAAACGACCGAATTCGTCACCGGTTCAGTAGATAATTTTGGGTCGGCAAAATCCAACACAAAACCAAACCGAATCGAACAAAATTTGCTCCAGAAGCAAGCGGCGTGTCATGGATTCATCGCCAGGGAACACTATGACCACAGCGCCGTGTTTCTCTGAACTCGAACCTCCGCCGCGTTTCTCTGAACTCGAACCTCCGCTCTCCGAAGATATCATCGAGGCGCTTGACCGGTCCGGTTTCGAGTTCTGCACTCCGGTTCAGGCGGAGACGATCCCTTTACTCTGCAGCCACAAGGATGTTGCCGTCGACGCAGCAACTGGTTCTGGAAAAACCCTAGCTTTCCTCCTTCCCCTCGTAGAGATTCTCCGTCGATCGAACTCCTACCCTCCGAAGCCACACCAGGTTATAGGGGTGATAATATCGCCAACGAGAGAGCTATCAACGCAGATACATAAGGTGGCACAGCCGTTTGTCTCGACTTTGCCAAATGTGAACTCTGTCCTGCTTGTTGGAGGTCGAGAGGTGGAAGCTGACATGAATACTATCGAAGAAGAAGGAGCCAATATCTTGATCGGCACGCCTGGAAGGCTTTCAGATATAATGAAAACTTTCTGGATTGCCGAAATCTTGAGATTCTTGTTTTAGATGAGGCCGATAGGCTTTTGGGGATTGGTTTCCAGAAGCAGGTCAATTACATTATATCTCGCTTGCCAAAGCAACGTAGGACTGGCCTCTTTTCAGCTACACAAACACAAGCTGTTGAAGAGCTGGCCAAGGCTGGCCTTAGGAACGCTGAGAAAGTTATATTGCGAGCTGAGTCAAAAACGCCTTCTGGTCTGTATAGTGAGGTATTATTGTAAGGTCGATATTTAAAGCAGACATTTCCTACTTTATGCATATCTTAGCGGTTTGTTTCTTCTTGTCTCTGCAGTATTTGAAATGCGAAGCAGATAAAAAGTCATCACAACTAGTGGATCTCCTGATCGAGAACAAAAATAAAAAGCTTCTCGTGTAAGTTTATATAACATTGTCACACAGACTCATAAAATTAAGCATCCTTAATTACAGATAGTCTAAGTAGTATCTCTTCTGCAGATTCTTTATGACCTGTGCTTCTGTTGATTACTGGGGACTCGTACTTTCAAAAATTCCTACCCTCAAGTCCATTTCCTTCTTTCCTATCCATGGGAAGATGAATCAGGTAAGCTACTTTTGATATAATTTACAAAATTCCATATGAAGGGTTCTTCAGTTCTGATGAAATATACTTTACACATCAGACTGCTCGAAGCAAGGCATTAGCTTCGTTTACAGAGGCATCAAGCGGTGTCCTTCTATGCACAGATGTCGCTGCACGTGGACTTGACATTCCAGGCATCGATTACGTTGTTCAGGTGGATTGATTAATGTTTGTTTTCCATTGTTATGCCATCTTTGTTGCAATGGATTTTCACAGGTTGTTGTACTTGGTGCAGTATGATCCCCCACAAGACCCAGCTGTATTTATCCATAGGGTTGGCAGGACTGCAAGACTGGAAAGACAAGGGAGGGCCATTGTGTTTTTAATGCCCAAGGTTTAGCTTTGAGCAGCACCTTTATGTTATTTATTCTGTCCTGCCTGATGTTCTGCATCTTTACATTTCAGAGCAAGAAAAGCTGACCCTTTTTTCACTTTTATTTTGTGTGTAGGAGAAAGACTATGTAGAGTTTATGCGCATAAGAAAAGCCCCTCTTCAGAAGAGAAAATGCTCTGAGAACGCTTCCGATGTCATCCCGATTGTAAGAAAACCTCCATGTATCTCTTTCTCTCTCTCGCTCGGTCACAGGGTGGTTTAATATTAATTGCTACAATGTATGCAGATACGTTCACTAGCCATGAAGGACCGGGAAGTGTTGGAGAAGGGATTAAAGGCATTTGTTTCCTTTGTCCGTGCTTATAAGGAGCATCACTGCTCTTTTATTTTCAGGTTCATGAGGCCCAATCATTTTTTTTCTTGAGTTGCTAAAATATGTTCTCGCTCTTTAGCTTTTGTAACTCAAATCTTTTTTTCCCCTTAAATTTACAGTTGGAAAGGACTTGAAATCGGAAAGTTAGCCATGGGATATGGCATCTTGTCTTTTCCTTCAATATCTGAAGTTATACAAGACAGACTTGACATTGTCGGTTTTACACCTGTCGAAGGCATCACGTTTGAGGACATAAAATTCAAGTAGGTTTTTTTTGGAAGCTGTTCTTCGGTTGTTTTGTTAATATGTTCATGCCCACTATACCCACTGGAAAGAAAATGAAAAAAAAACCTAAAACTTAATACATTCGGTGAAGTTGAGTGCCTTTTACATAAACGACAATGTTTTAGATTTAGAGGAAACGAGTTTTGGTAGCCTGAAGTCTTTGTGCCTCGGCTGTAGTTTCTTCATGAATCATTTGCTCTCTCTGAGACGAGGGGTAGCCATTTTTCTAAGTCCTAATTGTTTTTGGAATAAACGCAGGAACAAATCTCGGGAGAAACAAAGACAGCAAAACTTACTAGCAAGGAAAGAAAAACTGCAACAAGAAAAGAGAGAGAAAGGCAAGAAAAGAGAGAGAAAGGCGGTTGATGATTCTAACAAAGTGTCGAGAAAGAGAAAGTTAACGAAGAGGCAAAGACAAACTATCCAAACAGCTCGAGATGAAGAAGAAACGAATGGAGATTATGGGTTACTGAAAAAACTGAAGAAAGGTTCAATTACAGAAGATGAATTTGCAAAACGTACAGGAGCTGATGATTTTGTCTGATAAGAAGCAAGAAAACCTTTCAGGCTTCGACTAGAGCAGCAGAGATGGGAAGGTGGACGACTATTTACTATAATAGAGAATACTCTCTCATGTGTTGAAAAGCAAAATGGCTTGTTTTTTTTTTTTAACTGAGATCATGTTTTGTCTTTTGGTTCTATTTTATGAAATTGATTCTAAACATAATGGTCAGAAAGAATTTAGCAAGAGGATTCTCAAATTTAAAAAGCTCACGAGTGGTTTTGTTTTTGGTGAGAAGAAGGGTTGGAAAAATTCTATAATTAGAAACTAAAGCTCTCAGGCAACAAGACACGATGTCTAGCTTGGTGAACAAACCAGCCGGATTTCAGAGTAGAGATAAAGCACTCTTGAGAGTCACAAAATATCTCAACGCTCTTTTGCTCGTAGCTAAAATCCTTCAATAAATCCTTTATGCCACAATGCCTCCCGCTGTTTTTCTTACCATGGTCTACATTTATGTATCAGTTCATATGCTAAATCTCACAGCTCCGGATCTCAGTTGCAAACTTGCAATATCTAAAATTTTCAAAACCAATCAGACCTCTACGCCTTATATTTTCAAAACGTTTCGCAATATCTAAATTTTTTTAAAATAGATGATATTTTTTTTTTTTTGTAAGATTAAAAATAGATGAAATTTTAGTTACATTTCAACAAAAAAAACAACACGAACTTGAGCATGGGGTTAAGATTTGCGTTTTGCTAAACGGATTAGCGTTAGCGTTTGCACAAAAAACAACAGCTGGCAAAAAAAAGAAGAGAAAAATCAAAACCGGCGAGACGGAAAATTTCAGCGTTTCCGAACTTTTCCATTAGAGTCGCGAGACGAGAGACGAGACTTGTTCCAGAGATTTAATCGTTGTTTTTCTTCCCAGCTGATCTGCTGCGTTCAACACCACTGTTTCCAAGATCTTCAGAATCAGCGAAGGAAGAAGATAAAGAACGACGAAGTAATTGGAGTTGAAGAATCGCAAATTTGGCTCTCTCGATATTTGCTCAATGACTTCTTATTCGGTTGCGTCCATTTGTCCTCTACGTTTCTGTTTCCAGATCTCTTGATTCTCCTCTGCATTATCCTGATTGTATTGAATAACTTTGCAGAGATAGCCTTCAATTTAGGATCGGAGTTCTTAAATAAGGTGATTTAGCGAAGATGATGGTCGAAGATCTTGGTGTGGAAGCGAAGGAAGCGGCTGTGCGAGAGGTGGCGAAGCTCTTACCCTTACCTGAACTTTTGCAGTCTATTTCTTCAATCAAGGCCGATTACATCGCTCGTCAACAGGTTTGTCGTTCCTTGCCTTTAATTTTGAATCGGAACTGAATTGGCTTTAGAAATATCGCTTGCACCGAGTATCAGTTGTTCCTGAGCAATGCTGGATTTGAATTGTTAGGTTTTGATATGCTATCGTGATCTTTTATTTTCGGTTTTTCCGAAATTTGTAATGACCTTACTACTGATGCTTGCTGTTTCAATCAGGCGAATGATGCACAGCTCAGTACCATGGTTGCTGAGCAGGTAAAGCTTTAATCTGGCCTTCTTTGTATTCTTATTTTATTTCGAGTTGTTTGGGTTAGATAATGGTTGCTGACAAACTGCAGGTTGAACAAGCTCAAGCTGGGTTAGAGTCACTTTCTTCATCTGAGAAAACCATTTATGAACTGAGGGATAATTTCATTTCTATCGACAAGTATGTTTTTGCTTGACTAGAGATTCTTGAAGTTGAGTTACCCAACTTTTGCATTTTTTTCCTTCTAACTTCACTTCTTGTGCCACAGGCTTTGTCAGGAATGTCAAACTTTGATTGACAATCATGACCAAATAAAGCTGCTGAGTAATGCCAGGAATAATCTAAACAAAACTCTAAAGGTAGATATGCCGATGAGCACTGATTGTATTGCTCAAACAGTTTTTGGTTCATTGTTTTCCGTCTAACTTAATCTAGAACTCGACTTTAGCTCTGCTAGGTTGTCTCAGATGTTTAAATCCTTCCAAGTTTATGTCAACTTATTTTTACCACAATCTCTTTTTTTCTAGGATGTAGAAGGTATGATGTCAATTTCTGTTGAAGCTGCTGCGGCTCGGGAGTCTCTGAGTGATGATAAAGAAATCGTTAACACTTACGAGGTAGCTTGAGTTCCTCTTCCCATGGATTCCAGGCATTTTTGACTGCATCACTTTTTGCAAAAATGACGTCTGATGTAAGACATAATATTCTTTTTGTTCTTCCATAGAGATTAACAGCACTCGATGGTAAACGAAGATTTGCGTTAGCAGCTGCTGGAGAGGAGGTTGGGAGGCTGAGGTTTGTATTTATTCCACTCGTTTCTTACTTTGCTTTTCGTACTTACATGAAGCGGGCCCGAAAGCTTTAATTCTAGAGTTACTGGTGTGCTATGAAAGAAAATAGGTCTCTATGCTTAAGTAAATGAGCAGTACAAGGAGCTGTTGCTCTTTTGATAGTGCCTATGATGATTTGATCCCGCCTCTGGACTGTCTTTTCTTTTTACATGATCATGAATTGCATACCAACTTCTGAAGAGTTGTTTTAATGGGTTCAGGGAGTATTTTGAAGATGTTGATAGAACATGGGAAACATTCGAGAAGACACTATGGGGTCATGTTTCCAACTATTACAAACTTTCTAAAGAAAGGTATTTTGAGTAAATATATGGTTATTCTCAACTTCTCTGTCTAATTCCAATTTTATATATTTGTACTGCCTTATTTTAGAATTATGATTCTTGCTGGTTTTTTATAAGAGTGAGGCTAGGAAGTTAGATCAAGGAAGAAAGCAATGTCAAAAGATGAGAGGGAAATAGTTGGACTGTACCAGTTATTCGGTAGCTAGATATGAGCATTTATATGACTAGACATAGTTTATGTTTCATGTTGTTAGCCAGACCTTGGGGCTTAAGTACACGTTTAGAGTTTGCTCCATGTTGAAATAAGCTATATATTTGTTGTTAAGCTCTTAATTCTGCTAGATATCAAATCTTACATATCCTTTGGGTTTATCTTAAACTTACTGATGTATCTTTGTTCTGCAGTCCGCAAACGCTGGTTCGTGCTTTGAGGTATGCTTCCCCACCAGAGACATTCTTCACCTTTGTCTATGGCATATATTCCCAAAATTATTACTTCCAGTAATTTTGTTGCAAACAAATCTATTTTAATTAGCAAGGACGATAGTGTATGCCCATTTTCTGGTGATTAGCATCAAGATCAGTTCAAACTGGTATAGTAGGATAGTGAAGTTATTGTGTTACTGTGACAACCATTTTTAGACAAGCAAATTGTTTCTTTTTACTTACTTTAATGCAACATGCATTGCAATATCATGGATTTTATGTTTGCATTAGAAGTTTCTTAAACACAAAGTCTCCTATTCAGGGGGAAAGAAGTAGACTTCTGTTAAAGTGGACTGGTTACCTAAATCTGCTACTAACTTACAATGGTTTCTTCTACCAAAGGGTTGTTGAGATGCAAGAAATTCTTGACCAACAACTTGCTGAAGAAGCAGCAGAGGCTGAGGGAGAAGGTGCGATGGCATCTGTAGCAAATCCTCGAAGGCCTGGCAAGTGAGTCTGATATTTTTGTTCGATTTTTTCTTGATTTGTTGTCTCAGCTGATATTAAAAATATCTTTCACTTTCACTATGGGTTTGACTAAGCTATATTTTGCATTGATTTAATGTCCTGATAAGCAATGTATTTTATTGAAGTCGCCATAATCATTTGTGACATGTCCTATATTTATTCTGTTGGATGCAGAAAATCTACTACAACGTCAGCTTCATCAAAGGGTCTTGCTCAACAGAAGATAAAAGTCCAAGGGAAAGGCTACAAGGACAAATGCTACGAGCAAATTCGAAAGGCAGTTGAAGATCGATTCAACAGGCTTCTGACGGTGGGACTTTCTTTTTGAAAATTTCATTTGGTGGCATAGCTAAAAGTAATATGTGCCTCTGTGTGGACATCCTAACACTGAACTATTGACCAGCTTGTCTTTGAAGATCTAAAAGCAGCGTTGGAGGAAGCTAGAATGGTTTGTGCGACTGATTCCCTTGCTTTCATACACTTTTCTTCATTTTTCTTTTCTGCTTTGTATTCAACTATGTTATATATTTTTGTTTCTGCTAGGCGTTTCAGTAGATCACCTTTAGTTGACTCAATCAGTTTTTTTTTGTTCTTAATGAATATGGTTGATGATCTATGTTACTGTTCTGTTGCAAAAGTTCCAAATTGACCTGACCATCTAATATTACTGTTCCTGTTCCATAAACGTTAATTAATTTTAACTCTTATATCTTCCACGGTTGTAATGATTGATGTCAACCTCGTTTTCCTCTGTTATCTTTCACAAATATATATTTATTAACTAGGTTTTTAACTTTCTTTTTATGGTGTTCCACAACTAGATTGGAGAGGAACTTGGAGATATTTATGACTATGTGGCTCCTTGTTTTCCTCCAAGGTTTGTACCTATCTCGATTTCCTCTAGAAGAATGAAAGATAACAAATTTATTCTGTTTCCCCAAGTGAAAAGGGGTTTTCTTAGCAATCTTCCTTGTTGGCAGATATGAGATATTTCAGCTTATGGTGAACCTGTATACCGAGAGATTCATACAAATGCTCAGATTGCTCAGTGACAGAGCAAACGATCTGACAAATATAGAAATTTTAAAGGTGTGTAAAGCTTAATTCTTAGTTCTGCCATGTTGTGTCGCAACTCAAAACTTTGCGGATACTGCTATTGGTGCTTTGGCTCTGTGTTTTCTGACTGAATATCAAGGACACTTTTAATCAACCATGCGTGTTATTTAAGTAAATGTCAAGCTAGTGCGAGTTATTTGATAGGGAACACCATGGAAATTTTTAAGAGGGGGTAATATTATGTGACTGCCTTTGTTTTGCCTCATCAATATGCCTCATTCGTTTTACGGCATTAGGTATCCTTTAGAGAGTGATGTATCTTTTCTCTCTTTTCGGTTTTGCTAGGTGACTGGTTGGGTGGTAGAGTACCAAGAAAACTTGATTGCACTTGGTGTTGATGATTCACTAGCTCAAGTGTGTTCTGAGAGTGGTTCAATGGATCCTCTAATGAATGCATATGTTGAAAGAATGCAAGCTACAACGAAGGTAATGAACTGCATGTTTGACCTACTCTGCTAATTTTTATAATTCTTTTTGCTTAAACTTTTGTTGCCAAACCTTTGGTTACAGAAATGGTACATGAATATCCTTGAGGCGGATAAGGTGCAACCACCTAAAAAAACAGAGGAAGGGAAATTATATACACCGGCTGCTGTAGATTTATTCAGAATACTTGGAGAGCAAGTGCAAATTGTCAGAGATAACAGCACCGATGTTATGTTGTACAGGATTGCTTTAGCTATTATTCAGGCAAGTTAAAGAGGTTGCAAAGACATTTTGGTTTCCCCAATTTCTTTGTTCGGCTATGAACTGAAATAGGTCATAGTTGAAAATATTCCATTTCCCTACTCAGGCTATTTATTGACTATACCCAGAAATTTCAAATCGTTCTTTGCTTTCTTCTATGACCGTGAATGTTAATGTTGGAGACTTTACCCATTCTAAGCTATGTTTCCCATTTCTCACCCTATCGTTCAATTCCATTTACCCCTTTTTTCTCTTTTCTATTTTTTTCCCTTTTCATTGTGTTTTAAGATGATTGTAAGTTTCCTGTAACAGTATAGTTTTGTAGCATTGTGCCTGTTCTATATTTTGATTCATATTGTGGATTACTTCAGGTTATGATTGATTTCCAAGCAGCTGAAAAGAAGAGAGTTGATGAACCTGCTTCTGATATTGGTCTGGAACCTCTATGCGCTATGGTATGTCAGAAGATATGACTCTCTTGATGTCACTATTACGTTTCTCCCCTTTTCAGACGAATATTTATATGTTAATATTGACTACAGATAAACAACAACCTTCGCTGCTATGACCTTGCCATGGAGTTGAGTAATAGCACTTTAGAAGCTCTTCCACAGAATTATGCGGAGCAGGTAATCCAGCTGCCAGTTTTGGAGCTCAATTTCCTTGCAATTGATTCTTTTGATTGGAAATGTCAAATTCCACTGCATCATGCCCACTCTTAGTCCCACTATACTGCACGTCTATATCTACATGCACTCTTGTCAGGTGAATTTTGAAGACACTTGCAAAGGTTTCTTGGAGGTGGCTAAGGTTCGTCAAAGATTCCTTTTTCTCCCCGTCTTCAATCCAAATGTAGTTCTTGCATCTCAATTTATGGCCTTGTAGTTGCCCAGATGGCTGTTGACATGAAATTTCAACTTGATCTTGCGATCTTTAAAGTTAAAATTTATGTTGGATTTTACACAAGTCCCATCTGGTCCTTTGATTTCAGGAAGCAGTGCATCAAACAGTTCGCGTTATCTTTGAGGATCCAGGAGTTCAGGAATTACTTGTCAAGCTTTACCAGAAAGGTATCTATTAAGCCTTGCTAATTTGTGAATAGAGGCAGTCGAGGCATTGTCACCTCGATACTTTTGCTACTGGTTTCTATTGATTTCTAATAGATATGGACTATTCTTATCTTTATAACATAATCATTTAAGGGTCAAGTTACGCTCTTTCGTCCATCTTATTTCTACCCTTCCTTCTAAAACAGCACTTTGGACATCTTTATGACAAATTTACTTGATACGTGTTCTTGACTTGTTCATTCTATGGTTGTATTTGACCTACCTATTTACTTTATAGAATGGTGCGAGGGACAGGTTACTGAGTACCTCGTGGCAACTTTTGGTGATTATTTCACAGATGTGAAAATGTAAGTTTTTCTCGTCCCCTTTTGTTTAACAATAGCTAAAAACGCCACAAGTCTATTGAGGCTGTAGTGGTGAATGTTGGATGCAGGTATGTCGAAGAAAGATCATTTAGAAGATTTGTCGAAGCTTGTTTGGAAGAAACAGTCGTTGTTTATGTTGATCATCTCCTAACACAGGTTTCCTCATTTATTCTTTAGTATTTATACCTTTTATATTTCATCCGCATACACAAACACTGAACCTTTGGGTTGACGCGTGTAAATTCAGAAAAACTACATCAAGGAAGAAACTATTGAACGGATGAGGCTGGATGAAGAGGTTCTCATGGATTTCTTTAGGGAGTATATAAGTGCATCTGTAAGTTGGATATCAGCACTTAACTCATTTTTAACCTGAATATTTTATATTTCATTTAAGGAGTGCTTAATATATCGACTGGATTTGTATTACAGAAAGTGGAGAGCAGAATCAGAATAATGAGCGATCTGAGAGAACTTGCATCCGCAGAGAGTCTAGATGCATTTACACTCGTGTACTCGAATATTCTTGAGCACCAGCCTGACTGCCCGGTAAATATAACATAACCAAAGCCTGCTCTTGTTTCTTACAATAGTAATCAATACACATATTCTCTAATATATGGTATGCAGGCTGAGGTCGTAGAGAAGCTTGTTAGTCTGCGTGAAGGCATACCACGGAAGGACACAAAGGAGGTAAACACACCAAACACTCTTTTTAGGAAAAGGCTGGGGTATAATCGTAGCGAATCACATGGATTTTTATACTATGGTTACGAGACTTGAAATGGCACAAACCAGTAAGAGTTTGATTGAAAGCGAAGAATTCTTAAATTGCGAAATGCTTATGGTGATGAAAACAGGTGGTACAAGAGTGCAAAGAGATATATGAGAACACTCTGGTAGATGGTAATCCTCCCAAGACAGGATTTGTATTCCCGAGAGTCAAGTGCTTAGCTGCTTCCAAAGGATCTCTCTGGCGAAAACTCACTTAATCTGTAAAACAGCATTCAGCGTTTGCGTCCGCCACTGCTTTTCAAAATTTGGGATGATGTTCTTTCTCCATATTATGGCGTTTGCGTCCATGTCTTCTTCTTTTTTGCATGGTATATTTCCTCTCTGTAAATTCTCTGTGCTTCTCCTCTTTTGTTTTTGTTTTTTACCTTTATTCCTGGATTTGAAAGTTGAAAGTTGAAAGTTGAAACGTTCGGTGGCCACTTGCACTAGGATATTATCCCGTTGTATTTAGGAGGCATATTTTTTTGTCGCAAAATGTTAATCGATTTCTACTGTTTCATTGAATTTATAAAAATCTTCTTCAAGTGTGTTTCTCTTTCATAACATGGGATCTTTTATTGTTTTTAGAATTATCACTGGTTTGTGAAAATTTTGAATATGAAGTATCTTTGTATCGTAAATATGAAAATTGTGGGGGATTATAAAAGAATTTGTAAATTCACTCATTGCATAGCAGCTGATTTTAACCACTCACAATATCTCATAAATAATAATTGTCAACATTATCTTGAAATATTTTCTGAAATGACTGTTTCTTTGTTACTTTAATTTTGCGTTCTAAACACCTTTTGATCATAATGAAAAGAAAGAGTCCAACACATGGGGTAAGCATAATGTGTGATATTTTTATAGGGTAGCAAATGCAATCTGCTTTTTATTTTACTTTTTTACACTACTCATTGAATGGGCAAAGTATTGGAAGAAAAGTTTTGTGTTAAAAAATGAAAAGACAAGTTTCTGTTAAATTGTATTGTGATGAAAGAGTAGTAAAGTCATATCGGGCACTCCATACTCAACTCCACAGTGGAACTTGGCCAAATTTTGTCTTTGCCGTCTCTCGCTACAGTTTCTTCCACCAGAATTTTTTTGACAAAACTCAAATCTTTCAATGTCATATCTGCTAAAGTTACGTTTTGAAAAATAACAGCAAACACTAGTATCTACAATGTTCGGTTAACCTGATTTTGGTGACATAAAACGAAATTTCTTCATTTCAAGACCAAAAATAAACTAAAAGAGAAAACCATTGTAAATATGAAGTTAATTTCATATTTTTGGTATGAGACACCTCACATGATTGTGAGTTTTTAACTTTTCTTTCATAAATATGGGATTACGAATCTTACTTGCATTAAAATTTTAGAATAAGTTTTTTCTAAATTAAGAGAAAAAAAGGGACCCAACCTAGAGAGAGGTTTGACCAGGAGAAACGGGTGCGTAGCCTTAAGAGCTTTCAACTACTTTACGCCAAACCCAAAGTGATGTTACTTTCAACCATCTTCTCTCTCTCGCGCGAACCCGTTTTTTTGACCGGTCAGTTCGGGCAGCACCACCGTTACGGGCAGCTTATATTCCTCGTCTTCCTCCGTACACTGCATGCCCCCATAAATAAATAAAAGCCTGTTGAGATCTTTAAAATTTAAAAATATAAATATTAACGAAACTATTTTATTTATTCGAAAGTTATATTTATAAGAATAAAGAAGAAAAAGAGAGAGGACGAACAAACACTAATCATAGTTTCTCTGGCAGGCTTGTTGTTGCGGCTTAATAAAAATTTCTTTAAAAAGCTCTTTTGTTATTATTACTTCACGTAGATTTTCCCCAAAAAGCTCCCATTTTTTTTATTTCTTTTTTTAATTCAACTTTTGTTTTACAGTGTGTGAGAGAGAGAGTGTGATTGAGAAAAGACGACGACGAGAACGCCGGAGAATTAGGATTTTGATTTTCACTCAGTGTTTGTTTTTCTGCTAATGGGTTTTAAAGGGTTATCGAAGAAATGAGCGATTTTTTATGTGTTGAGGTTATCTCTGTAGCAAAGTGTTAATGGTGGTGATTTTCGGAGGTTAGGGTTTTCTCGGATCTGAAGAGATCAAATCAAGATTCGAAATTTAGCATTGTTGTTCGAAATGGAGATGACTTGTGTGGTGTTTGTCTTACTTTCGTTGATCTTACTTTCGAATCATTCACTGTGGCTTGCTTCTGCTAATTTGGAAGGTTTGTGGTTGGTTACTCAATTGCTCAGCTTTTCTCGTTTCTCATTTACTTTCTCGATTCTTTTTTTTATTTGGAGGTTAATCGCTATTTTAGTGTCTGCATTTTGAATTCGAAAATGGTTTTGATGATTTTATGTTCTGAAATTTTTTGTTCATTGTTTTCTATTGTGAGAAGGAGATGTTGTTGTTTTTTGGTATGTTTTAGATTTAGTGGCTACTACTGTGAATACACTGTTTTGCTTTTCTTGTTCAGATCACTATACCACGTTTCTTCTTTTTCGTACCAGCTTTGTAAATTGAAAAGGCTTGTTCTTTTGGTTGAAAAGCTGGGTTTTTGATCTCTCTTAGCGATTCGTTGATCGCGTCTGTAACAGCTTGAAGCTTATATTGTTTGTGGTGGTTCTTGATAATATGTACAGTTATTGATCTAAACATTCTCTGGATGACCATTTGTTTTCTAATGTATATTGAATTTGTTTCATTATTAGTCTCCAATTTCAGAGAGACCTGTTTGGTTTGTTCTTTTGGAAATTAGACATTTTGATGCTAATTGTGGTTCTTGTTACAGGTGATGCTTTGCATACTTTGAGGGTCACTCTAGTTGATCCGAACAATGTCTTGCAGAGCTGGGATCCTACGCTTGTGAATCCTTGTACATGGTTCCACGTCACTTGCAACAACGAGAACAGTGTCATAAGAGTGTAAAGCTTTCTTCTACTAATCCCTCTTTTTAAACTTTGAACCTCAGTGTGGTTTCCGACATTTTTGTTTCTTTCGTCGATTACAGTGATTTAGGAAATGCAGAGTTGTCTGGCCATTTAGTTCCGGAGCTTGGTGTGCTCAAGAATCTGCAGTATTTGTAAGTTGCACTTACGCATTATGCTTTAACAAAACAAATCCAAGATTGATATAAGATACACTAAAGATACCTCTTGTAATCGACCTCATTAATTTCCTTTTCTTATATTTTACAGGGAGCTTTACAGTAACAATATAACTGGCCCAATTCCTAGTAATCTTGGAAATCTGACGAACTTAGTGAGCTTGGATCTTTACTTAAACAGCTTCACTGGTCCTATCCCTGAATCATTGGGAAAGCTTTCAAAGCTGAGGTTTCTGTGAGTATATTTTTGCTTTACCGGCTCAGTTACACTTTTGGTTAATCTTCGGTCTGGTCCCAGTTTTTGACTCTTTGCTGAAATTTTTACATGCAAGAATAGCCGGCTTAACAACAACAGTCTCACTGGGTCAATTCCCATGGCACTGACCAATATCACTACCCTTCAAGTGTTGTGAGTTCTCTCATCAACTTTCATTTATGTCTGCTTCATTCTCCCTCAATTGATTTGTTTGAGTTAATGCACTTAACCTTGATGGATGCAACACAGAGATCTATCAAATAACCGACTCTCTGGTTCAGTTCCTGACAATGGCTCCTTCTCACTCTTCACACCCATCAGGTTATGTTATTTATCCTTTTCAGTTATTTCAGTTGTTGTGTGTCTGAATTTATTCTGAAATTCTCATTTCCTTGTGCAGTTTTGCTAACAACTTAGACCTATGTGGACCTGTTACAAGTCACCCATGTCCTGGATCTCCCCCGTTTTCTCCTCCGCCACCTTTTATTCCACCTCCACCAGTTTCCACCCCAAGTAAGCCGCCTCTTTTCAGTTTACATTATTGGAAACAGAAGATGAAATCTTTGATTCTCTGTCAATCCATTTTCTACCCATCTTGCCACAATATAAATTGATATAGTTTTGTGTCTAATTTTATTTCAGGTGGATATGGTATAACTGGAGCAATAGCTGGTGGAGTTGCTGCAGGTGCTGCTTTGCTGTTTGCTGCTCCTGCAATAGCCTTTGCTTGGTGGCGGCGAAGAAAGCCACTAGATATTTTCTTCGATGTGCCTGGTAAGTTTATTATTCGCATTAGTTTCTGTTCATTTATTCGATTTGAACAATTCTTAGCCAGCAATTTGCTTTAGCATTAACTATTGGAACAACTGGCAATGAAAATTTGCAATGCCATTAAGTATTGGAACAACTGGTGATGAAAATCAATCGAGAAGCTATTGTTTTTTGAGCTACAAAATCTTTTGAGTAAAATCTCAAGTGCAAAATCTCTATGCAGCCGAAGAAGATCCAGAGGTTCATCTGGGACAGCTCAAGAGGTTTTCTTTACGGGAGCTGCAAGTGGCGAGTGATGGATTTAGTAACAAGAATATTTTGGGTAGAGGCGGGTTCGGGAAAGTCTACAAGGGACGTTTGGCAGACGGAACTCTTGTTGCTGTCAAGAGACTGAAGGAAGAGCGAACTCCAGGTGGAGAGCTCCAGTTTCAGACAGAAGTAGAGATGATAAGTATGGCAGTTCATCGAAATCTCTTGAGATTACGAGGTTTCTGTATGACACCGACCGAGAGATTGCTCGTGTATCCTTACATGGCCAACGGAAGCGTTGCTTCGTGTCTCAGAGGTAAAACATAAACATTCTGTGCGCTCTCTCAATTGGTTCCATCTTCAAAGAGAAGCTTTTTTCATGTTCTTATTTATGGATATTCGTAATTTTGTTTACACAAATGACACAGAGAGGCCACCGTCACAGCCTCCGCTCGATTGGCCAACGCGGAAGAGAATCGCGCTAGGCTCAGCTCGCGGTTTGTCTTACTTACACGATCACTGCGATCCGAAGATCATTCACCGTGACGTAAAAGCAGCAAACATCCTCTTAGACGAAGAATTCGAAGCGGTTGTTGGAGATTTCGGGTTGGCGAAGCTAATGGACTACAAAGACACTCACGTGACAACAGCCGTCCGTGGCACAATCGGTCACATCGCTCCAGAATATCTCTCAACCGGAAAATCTTCAGAGAAAACCGACGTTTTCGGTTACGGAATCATGCTTCTGGAACTAATCACAGGACAAAGAGCTTTCGATCTCGCTCGGCTAGCTAACGACGACGACGTCATGTTGCTTGACTGGGTAATAATAAAAACATAAAACTTCCCATTTGATCCCAACAAAAACCATTGAAATGAGAATCTAAATCTCTCTGAATAATAGTAATAAATACTTGTTTGTTGTTGTAGGTGAAAGGATTGTTGAAGGAGAAGAAGCTAGAGATGTTAGTGGATCCAGATCTTCAGACGAACTACGAGGAAAGAGAACTGGAACAAGTGATACAAGTGGCGTTGCTTTGCACGCAAGGATCACCAATGGAAAGACCAAAGATGTCTGAAGTTGTAAGGATGCTTGAAGGAGATGGGCTTGCGGAGAGATGGGACGAATGGCAAAAAGTAGAGATTTTGAGGGAAGAGATTGATTTGAGTCCTAATCCTAACTCTGATTGGATTCTTGATTCTACTTACAATTTGCACGCCGTTGAGTTATCTGGTCCAAGGTAAAAAAAAAATTGATAAAATTATTGAACAATAAATATTTACAACGTAGGTAGTTTTTTTACCCGTAAGTTTTTTGTTCTTTTTTTTTTTTTTATGAAAATGAATCTAGCATTCGAAGATTTGTGATTTACTGATTTTGTGATATGGTTCGATAAAAGAAAAAAGAATTGTAATTGTGTAACTAAAAACAATGTATAAATCCAAAATTATGATAAAACGACGTTGTTTATGAGCTATTCACACGACGTCGTCTCACTTTTATGCTTATAAAAACGACGTCGTTTAACAGAGAAAAAATGTTGAAAGGGTTTTTGTTTGGGAAAAAAAAAAAGAGAAGAAGGGTTTTTGTACTTTGTTCCATCATCGTGACACGTCACAACTTCATCTCCGCCGTCCTCATTCTGTTCTTGGTCGCGGCTGCAAAAAACTGTGGTGAGAGAAGAAGAAGATGAGTAACAATAATAATAATACAGAGATGAATAATCTAGCGATGGAAGAAGAGGATGAAGGAGAGATTTTTCTTGGTGAATCCGATGTCCTCCGTGAAATCGATGTCGATGAAGAAGGTTCTTCTTTTTTTATATTCTTCAATCGTGATCTTTGATTATATGTACCTATGTATGTGTATGTGACTCTTCTATTGTCGATTCAGATCTTCCTGAAGCAGATGATGATGATATGGACGATGATGCTGAAGAATTTGGTAAAACATCACCACCTCTTGTGTTTCCTCAATATGAAATTTTTGCTTCTTAATTCTACCAAATCTTAATTTCAGATGAAAACGATGACTCTGTTCACACATTCACTGGTCACAAAGGTAACGTTTTTATCACTCAAATGTTTTGTAATTTACATGGAACTAAGAAAGTTTTTTGCTTTTACAGGTGAGCTTTATGCATTGGCTTGTAGCCCAACAGATGCTACGCTTGTTGCAACTGGAGGTGGAGATGATAAAGCCTTTCTCTGGAAAATTGGTAATGGAGATTGGGCTGCTGAGCTTCCTGGTCACAAGGACTCTGTCTCGTCTTTAGCTTTTAGCTATGATGGACAGTTACTTGCATCTGGTGGATTAGATGGTGTTGTTCAGATCTTTGATGCATCATCAGGGAATCTGAAATGTGTTTTGGATGGCCCTGGTGCTGGAATCGAGGTATATACAACTTGTGCTTGACACAATAAAGTTTATATCAAATTTAGTACTTACTGTGTGATTTTTTCAGTGGGTGAGATGGCATCCGAGAGGACACATTGTCTTGGCTGGATCAGAAGATTGTTCTCTATGGATGTGGAATTCTGATAAAGAAGCTTATCTTAATATGTTTTCAGGCCATAATCTAAATGTCACTTGCGGCGACTTCACCCCTGATGGTATCGATATAAGCTTCTATCTAAAATGCTTTATGGATTGTCTAATTGAGTCTACCTGTTTTCATTGTATCGTTTGCCTCTGTGTGGATACTGTAGGTAAACTAATTTGTACTGGCTCTGATGATGCAAGTTTGATAGTGTGGAACCCAAAAACTTGCGAAAGCATTCATGTTGTTAAAGGCAAGCGAAACTTAAACGTGTTACTACTGTAAAAGTACACTAAATCTTTCGCCTTTTTTGATTCGTGTGAAATGCTAACCTCTGGTTTTGTGTAGGTCATCCTTATCATACGGAAGGGTTGACATGCTTAGACATTAACTCGAACTCAAGTCTCGCTATCAGTGGTTCAAAAGACGGTTCTGTTCACATTGTGAATATAGTCACCGGAAAGGTTTGTAATTTACTTCACTGTACTGTTTTTACCAAGCTTTCACAGGATTGGTTTATGATCTATATCATTTCAATAAGCAAGTGTTACTGCTTATTTCAGATCTGTTTTTTCTTGAAAACTTCCTATTTACATTGTCTTTGATCTACCGTTTCCTTGGATGAAATTGGTGCTTCTCATATCTATTTGACATATTAACTAACTTGTGAAAAATCATACCAATAGGTTGTGAGCTCTTTGAATTCTCATACAGATTCAGTTGAGTGTGTGAAGTTTTCACCAAGCTCCGCAACCATCCCGTTGGCTGCAACATGTGGAATGGACAAGAAGCTTATAATCTGGGATCTGCAGCATTCCACTCCCAGATTCATCTGCGACCACGCGGTATAAAACTTGTAGTTTCTCTAAGATAGAATCAAATCAGAGATTGAAACTAAAACAACAACTCCTTTTTTTTCCATTACAGGAAGGTGTGACATCCCTGACTTGGATAGGAACCTCCAAGTACTTAGCCACTGGCTGCGCCGATGGTACAGTGAGCGTTTGGGACAGCTTATTAGGCAACTGCGTCCATACCTACCATGGTCACCAAGATGCGGTCCAGGCCATCTCAGTCTCTACCAATGCTGACTTCATTGTTTCAGTCTCTGTCGATAACACTGCTCGAGTCTATGAGACATCCGAGTTCCAAAACAAAGTGGCATAGGCAAGTGAGAAGAATACTTACAGATACTGTCCAGACATGTGTTGCTATCTGTGTTCGTTGTTGTGTTCTTCTTAATTCTATGCTTTGCGAGGAAATTTTTTGTCAAAAAAGTTATCTCTGTCTAAATTCGATATGTACACGGCATAGGTTATTGAATATTGATAAGTAAAGTCTTTATTTGGAATGTGTCTCCTTCATTTTACAATTCTTATGGTTCAAATGAGATTGATAAGTGTTACTCATTACATCGATATTAATGAATGAGATTCAGTATTTGCTAATATTCCACACTAGCTATTCAACTAGTTGATATCCCGAGTCTGCCAAATCACCTGGAAAAGTCAGATTTAAGGTCTGAGCATAAGTAACTACGGAATATAACTCACTCTTTATAAAAACTCGATTGTTCTCCCCTGAGAAGTAAGAATGAAACGGACAAGCTATAGAGTGAGATTACTACACAGGAGAAGAAACGAAACCGCTGAAAATGCAGCCACCAGTAAAGATGGATTAAGTCTTTAATACATCCGACTCCTCTTCTTCTCGGTCTTTAAACTGATCTTGTTCCGCCTCGATTGTGGCTTATCTCTTGAACCCGAGTTTCCAAAACTCCTTCTACCCGCTCTTGGACTTGAATTTCTACGACCACGGTTCAGACTCTGGTTTTGATCCACTTCATCATCGTCCTCGTCATCATCAACAAAGTCTCCTTGATGATCATTTTCGACATCAGAACCAGAAATGTCATCATTCTCAGCCTTTGCATCAGTATCACAAACTTCGCCTTCCACTTTATCATTCTCAGCCTTTGCATTAGTATCACAAACTGCGCCTTCCACTTTCTCCTTATCTTCTCTCTTGCTGCTAGAAGGAACTGCCTTATTTTCTTTCTTAACTGTATTCATGAGTTTCATGTAACGGTTCCTGCTTGTCACCAATTCATTGCTCTCTATCAACATCCCCCTCTTGTAACCATCTCTAAGAACCACAGTGTGAGTCCTAAGCTTACTTGACAAGTAAAAGATACCGGGATGGTTATGGAGAACTCTCTTAAACCTCGATCTCAATCCCATAAACTCACCAAGATGCAAAATGGCATCTTTCTCAACCTTCTTCGACACAAAAAGGTTCATGATTTCGTGCAAAACAGCAGCCGCCCACTTATCAGACTCATCGCTAGTCGCCGACAGATGAAGTGCATTCTCATAAGGAGAAATATACGGCAGTTTCTGCCAATCATCGATCCATTTCTTCATCTTCTTATCAACCACAAAACCATTTGAAAACTTCATAGGAAAAGCAATCGCGGATTCTTTCTTATACTCTCCTTTACCTATTGTTCTAGCTTTCTTCTCCAACACAGACACAGCATGATCATTGCTCCAACAAACCAGCTCTAATTCGCCACTACATCCACGTAACTTCGATTTGATTACTCTAAAATAATCAGGAAACTCAGGTACCATAGTTTCAACATAATCCTGAGGTAAACCTAAATCCCATTTCAACAAATCAAGAATCTCCAATGGAATTTTATTAATCCTATTAATCATAAGCAATTTCAAGAGCCTATCAGCTAATCCTTGCTTATAAGACTCACTACCGTAAACCAATTGCTCATCGGCGTCGAGGTTTAGAATCTCCGGCGTGAGGCTGATGTGAGGATGAATACCAATTCCTCCGGGGAGAAACTCTTGGAAAACGGAAGGGAAGCTTCTGATGAACTCGATTGGACGGAGAGGAACTCGTAGTGAATCTTTCTTAGTGGTGATAACTGAGATCGGAACTGATTTCGCAGGCTCCGATCTGATAAGGTCCTTGATGCTGAGAAGTGGTCTGAGATTTTTCTCTCTTTCTACAGCGTGGTCGAGTCCTCTGTCTCTTACGAATTTGTAGACATCTTCCACCGCCGTATCGGAGAAGGTTCGGTGGCCGGAATGACGGCGGATAGAAATGGTACGGAAAATGGATTTCATCGGCGATTTGGTTTTTTAGGGTTTTGGGATGAGAAAGTGGGAAAATCTGATGAAGAGGTTTTAAGAGGGTTTTGGCTCATCAATGGTGTTTCAAAGACATTCATGTGAAGCAGCAGTGTACTCAAGACTCGCCAAGTGAAGAGTTGTTATTATTGATTATGGGCTTTTAGGTTGGCCTTTTTAGGCCCACTGTTGTTTTATTCTGTGACGTTGCCCATCTAGGAAAATTTTATTGTAGTTTTAGGAAATTATGATCATTTTTGAAAATGTTATTCCGACAGAAAATAAAAGAGCAGGTTCCTTTTCTTCAAAGCTTGCTAAAACTTGATAAACTACCAAAAATCATAATGACTTTAATTAATTAAAGGGTGTTATTGGTTTGTGATTTTAATAATATTTTAGTGATTTTAAATGTTATGTAGAATCTATTATTATTCATTCAAAATTTTTATTAAACTTTTTTAAAGTCTGATGTTATTAGTATTTGCTTTGTAAAAATTTTATAAAATCTTCATAAATCTAGAGTTATTGGATTCAGAATGTTATAAAGTTTTTTAAAACTTTTATTGATTTTATAAAATTATGAATCTAATAGCTCTAGATTTATGAAGATTTTAGAAAGAAAAAAATTACAAATCAAAAGTAAATAACACTAAATTTTAATAAAATTTTGATTGAATAACAACAGATTTTACCTAACATTTAAAGTCATTAAAACATTATGTAAATCACAACCCAATAATATTCGTTAGATTTCTTAATTTATTTACTATATATTTTTATTAAATTTCTATAATTTTATTAAAGTAATCAAAATACTATTTAAATCACAAACTAATAGTTAAAACTATATAATATGGTCATCAACTTTAATAATTGGTTACAAAATAAAAAATAACAACATTGAAATAGTCGCATAATCCACTAATCTCAAAACTTTACCCTTTCTTCTCGGAGAGCGGAGCCAATCGAAAACTTCAATTAACCAGAAACCAGTCTAACTCCGATTCTAACTCCGCCTCACACGACGGGCAACTTCAGTTCCTGCCGTCGCGTTAGATCCCACCGGAAACCAGTCATGGCGACGGGGACAACTCCTTCCGCCGCTAATCTTTTCACCGGCTCGACGCGTTTCGATTTCTCATCCGCTGATGCGCCTCCTTCAAAACTCTCTCTCTCCCCCGATCAGCTCAATCACTGTCACCAAGCTCTTGGCGTTTTCCGGGGAAAGATCCAAGATCCGGACTCGATCGCTCATGAGTTTGCCGGTTTACAGGTTATAGATCCATCCTCTTAAATTGAGAATTTTCCTCTTCCTAGTGGTCTTCCTTAAAACCAAATTGGATTATAATAAACCCTCCTCGTACGCAGGCTAATAGGATGTGGCCATCGGAGATGCTGCTAAACAGTACAGTGGCGATGAACAGTGTCAATATTGAGAAAAACAGATACAGTGATGTTGTTCCATGTATTGTTCCTCTTTTTTTTTTTGTGGATTTGCTAGTTAGTTGTGTACAGTTCTAAATATTGATGTTGCTTTGGATATAGTTGACAAGAACAGGATTGTTCTGAATCCATGTAAAGACTATAGATCATCTGCAAAAGGATATGTGAATGCAAGCTTAATTAAGGTACACTTCTTATTAGTCTATCTACCTGTGCGTTGTTCTGAAGCTTTTATGGTTATTGATGGGTTATGTTATGTAGACGTCGGATTCTGAGAGTATTTCTCAGTTCATAGCTACGCAAGGTCCTTTACCACACACGATGGAGGACTTCTGGGAGATGGTTATTCAGCAGCATTGCCCAATCATAGTCATGCTCACCCGATTGGTTGACAATAATCGGGTAAACATCCTAGTCTAGCTTGTGTGTATGAGTCTTTTTCTTTTTGTTACTTAACGAAATAGGAATATCACTATCGCTCTCTGTTTAACGATTGGTGAACTCGTGCTTAAAAGTTTAGTTTGTTAGGAGGTTGCTAGTGTGACATGATATTATTACTAATGTAATCTTCTCCTTCATCGCTGGTTAGTGTTGCTTTCCCTGGCTGTAGTAATTTTATTTTGAGGTCAATCTATGAACCTATCTTAATGCTAAAGTCTCACCAATACTCACTTAGTAATGGATAAGATTCACCCTTGGAAATAAGGAAGGACGTCCAGAGACATATGAGCTGATCATCAAGGCATCTATGACTATATTTGATTTAGTCGATTGGATATTAACATGATCTGTTGTAAACATCCTAGTAGAAGTGAAGTTGTTGTGAGCATTTGTTTCTGATGTTCTACTCACCCGTGATTTCTTCTTATACAATCAAATATTAGTTCATTATTTGCTAGCAAGTTTTGGATGTTCCATAAACAGTGATGACGATAGATAACTATCTCTCTGATGTTGATTAATGAACTAATCTGGCTTCTTGTTTCAGACTGTTAAATGCGGGGACTATTTTCAAGCCGAAGATGGATCTAGAGAGTTTGGCAACATATCTGTTACGACAAAGTGGATAAAGTCTACTGAGACTTCATTGATGTTACGGAATCTTGAGGTTAACTACAAGGAGGTGAAAATCTTGTATCAGTTTGCTTCTGTTTATTTTTTACCAGATCAAGTTCTCTTTCTAAGAGTCCTGCATAATTCACTGTATGATAATTGTGTTTCAGACAGAGGATCGGCCCATGTCCGTTTTGCATATTCAGTATCCAGAGTGGCCTGATCATGGAGTTCCCAGGGATACTGTGGCTGTCCGTGAAATTCTAAAAAGACTATATCAAGTACCGCCTAGTCTCGGCCCAATCATTGTGCACTGCAGGTACGATGCATGTCAATGAGTGTGTTTGTATGCGAGTATTGTTCAACGTCTCCTGAGAAAATTGTTTTGTATCTCTCAGTGCAGGTATAGGAAGAACCGGAACCTACTGTGCCATACATAACACAATCCAGAGAATTCTTGCTGGGGATATGTCTGCGTTGGATCTTGCTAAAACCGTGGCAATATTTCGAAGCCAACGCATTGGCATGGTTCAAACCATGGTAGATCTTTATAGCTAACAAATTTCTGTATCTCACCACATTATTGTTCTGACTTGTTCAATTCCTTGCTCTTTCTTGAAGGATCAATACTTCTTTTGCTACACCACTATTGTTGATGAATTAGAAGATCTAACCGCAGGGACAGATGCTGGAACGAGTTCTTAAAGGTACGCAATTTCAAGAAGCAAATCTGAGTGAACCCTATCTGTTATAAAATCTATAAGTCTCTTCTCTTGTCTATCTTTTGATCCAGCTGAAGGGTTCTTCTGCTTAGAGAGGAAAAAAGGCTTCTACGCAACTGTATCGTTTTCTTAATGTGTGATTCATGAAGAAACCGGCGTGGATAAATCTTTAGTGTTTCCTCTAAAATCAAAAGACTACAATTTCTGTAAATTTTCAGATGTGATAGGCTTTTATTGTTACTTTTGTGGTGGAAATGCTTTGATTAAAGAAGCAAATGAAAATTTGCCAATGCAAGATTCTTAAAAGACTATGAACCCGGTTTGATTTGATAATTAAAGAAGGGTTTAATGATTTTGTTGTGACCGCCAAGGGTTTATTGGTTTAGAAGATTTAACCGAGTTTCTCTCGTAAATTAGAAGCGGATAAAAATGGTGTAAAATGTGTCGAGTCATCGTCGCACGCGGGAAATATCGCTAGTAACGGCGCGTGTCGTCCACGCGCAGTAAACTTAGCTATTATAAACACCCAAATCGAGACGCGAGTCTCTCGCCTATGGCTTCTAGATCCTCGTGGTGGTGATGATGGAGAATTCCAAGAATTCGAAATTAAAGTAAGCAAACATCGTCATCGTCACTTGTTCGGATACCCATACTCAATTCGATAATCACCCAGAGGTAAAGTTTTGCCTTGTCCAGATCTCAACTTCTATCTCTCTCTCTCTCTCTCTAGCGCGCAATTGGAATTGAAATTCTTGTGGATCTTTCGTTTGATTGCAAAAAAATTCGTCATCAATCTGATGCATCTCGCCGAAAAAATATTATCTAGGTTTGAATTTGTAGTTGACTCTGAGCAGTGATGGCTAAGAATCTAGTCTAAGCTATTGATGGGGCTTTTGTGAAGAAATTCTGTGGATTGTGAAATGTGATGATCAATTTGGCCTCTTTTTGCTACTGAAAATGGAGTCTAATGTATAAAGCTCTTGTCTAGATGTTGGAACACTTGAGTCTGCTTCTGATTGATGGTTAGTAACTATATAAGTCATGTCGTTCAGGGCTCTGATCGGTGGTCGCGTACAAAGTAATGAGCTTTGTCATGTTTTCTTTTTCTACTTGTATAGTGATTAGTGAAAAACATCCTCATGAAGAAAGTTTCATTGATGCAGTGTCAATTAAAAGTGCTACTTGAAACGGGTTAGATTTTGTTTATATAATGCGTCTATTTCGTGAGTAAAGGAATTTGATTTACTGTCTTTGGTGAATGCTTAGCTTAGTTCTTGTTCCACAGCAGACGTAATCTTATGTTGCTAAAACCTTTGGAAAATGCAGGAGTTCTAAAGAGCAAGTGTGCTTGTGACTCAAAACCCGTATACAAGATACTCACTTAGGCAAAAAAATAAAATGAGTTTTGCATGCCTCGTGTGCCATAGTGTAGAAAGCCCATCCCACTCATTTAGAAGCTACTCTGTTTCTAGCTCAGACAACGAGGGAAGATGCTCTGTGATTGCGAGCTGCCTCACAAGGAAATCACTCATTCAAGCTGCAAGATCAAACGCTTTCCCTGCATCATCCTCAAAGGTAACCCCACAACCCAATTTCCAAGTAGGTGAAGGAGCCTCACCACGGTTAGTACGAAGCCGTGCAGTTAGAAGAGACATTGTTAGAGACTGGAACTTCAACGAAATCGAGACAGAGCTTTAAATCAGATCTGACTCTTCTCTTAGGATAGTATTAGTTTGTTCATCATCTGATCTTCTTCTTTTTCCTCGTGTTCAAGGTTTTGTATTTGGCTTAGAATGCTTTTACAAACAAATAATCTAATATTTTGTTGGCCGTTTATTCAATTGTGGTATCACAAATCAACACCACACGCTAAGGTGAGAGTAGTCAATAAACTTTGGAAAAGCAACAACAGATCATTGAAAACGTAAGGAAGAAGTGGTCACGTGAGATGAGGAAGAGTTAGGTGAGGGTAGGCACGTGATAGTATTTGCCTTTGCACAAGCACTTGTAGACGAGAGGGCAGGCCTCGGAGGCTGAACACTTGGAACTGATCACGACAAGCTTGCACGGTTTACATGGTCCACACGCGTTCGAGCAGTCAGGTATGCTTGATCCGCTCGCCACATCTTCAACCTCGCAAATCACAGTACAACAAATAAATAAACCAACCAAGATAACATTCATTGTCTCTAATTATGAACCATGTTATAGCCAAATAATACTCACAGTGAAAGAGATCCAATTGGAAACTATTAGTACTAACAAAGAGATGGAGAAGAAGAATCGCGAATAAAGATATGGATTTCATTGGGAAAAGATTGAAGGTGTTACTTAGTTATATCTTAGGTTTTCATATATAGAAAGTGTTTTGACCAAAAGAAAATATGGTGAAGAGATATATAGGAGAGTGAGAGTAAAGATTGAAAGGGATTTTAAAGGAAACAGTGTTGGATTCACATGATCCCTCCTCTCTATTTTCAAAGGCTTTCACATTCTTTGATCCTTTCTCATTAATTTTGAATCTTTCTTACTAGTGTATTTGGTTTTATCTCTTTGGCAAACTGATAGGCACAAGAATGTGCCATATAAAACCGTGTTCTAAAGGTACATTGAAGTAACAAATCTCAGATGTCTCGTCATCATCAAGTCCTACATGCCATCAAGCGTGACCCTTTGAGACCTTGCTTTTAATGAAGTCCCCACTTCACTCTCATTTACTCCATTCCTTTAATAAACATTTTGATCATTAAAAAAAAAAAAAAACATTATTAATAATCTTCATACAGATTTAAAACCAGTCAAATTTTGTTTGTTTCATTTTAAACTCACTTTTGTCAGTTTTAGGTAAAAATATTGATTGGGTATGTTGGTAAAAATTACCTTAAAACTTTAAAACAAGGTTTTTTCAAAACAAAAAATTATTGTAAACAAACACTTCTGAAACGGAAGAAATGTGTTTTCTAAAGTTTTGTTTTTTCTTAGTCATGGAATATTATTACTTTTAGCTGAAATTCAGACTAATCTTTTGAAAGCAATGAGCCGAAGTCAAGACTAATTTCCGAAATTTGTGGAACGTCGAGTATTCTTACCACTCAAGTGAGTAATCAAAATAGAAATCAATCGCTTATTTACTATGATTGAAAATCTGAATCCTAATCTTTGACACCATAAATTGGTTTATAGGATATGGTTTTCACAAATTAAGGGCATGGATGGTGGGCGTGGACAGTGCAAAAATCACCTGGATCATATTATGTCCATTTTTGAAATAAATTGTATGGTTTAATTATATTGGACCTCTTGTTGCAGAGCTTTTCGAGCTCCGTCCTCAATGAGGTATCTTCAAGAATTCATGATGGACAAGTTAAGAAAAGTTAAAATGAGATGTGAAACAACATATAGAAGAACTGATAAAGTTATCGAGTGACCATAATATCAAATTTAAACACTAATCTCTGAGATATTACTATTTTCTGTCAGTGCGTTATCAGATTTTATCTGAATCGGATAAGGTATGAATCTAATTGGTCCGTGTGACACAATTCTTCTAATTCCATAGTAGACTTGAGACTTGAAGTGCCCGACAAAAAAAAGGGAGTCCTTTGTATGGGATAATCTGGCAAAGGCATGTCCAAAAGTTTTTGGGGAACATATGTGACTGTGTCGGGCTTTAAATCATTACGGTTTTTAATGAAAAAAAAAATGTACTCTACACTATGTACCCTTTCCTCATCATCTTTTTGACCCAACTTAACATAATATACACAAATAAGATTTTATCAAAATTACTTGTTTATTATGAAAACCACACTAGAAAGGGGAATAAAGGACTATATGCATGCGTTCAATTGTGTTTGGCTTAATATGGTCAAGAAAGTTCTCTTACCAGCTTTTATTATAGTCCTCTTTTTCACCATTTCTAGCAAAAAGCCATATCCAATAATTTAACTATTTTAAATCTTATTTTCAACGTCTAAAAATGATTGAGCTTCCAAAGTTTTTTTCAATTAGCAACACTCACTAAGAAAAAAACGAAATTGGATACAAACAAAACATTGAACAAACGAGGTCAACACTCATCACTAGTGAAGACAAAACCTAAAATACCGCTCCACAAAACGAGAATAAGTCGTCTCTCAAGTTTTGACCTCGCAATTATCCAATTTGATTACAAAACATCATCCAACTTCTCATCATTCCCATTACGATCATCCAACAACAACAATGACGACTCTTCATCTTTTCCAACTTTCCTCATCTCCAAACTCGTCAGTCTCATTGCCCTCACTGCTTCCCCTTCCCAATCAGTCCTTGCCAAAACCGCATACAATATCGAAACCACGCAAGCCGCTTGAGCTGAAAGCAACCCAAACCACAACCCACTAAACCCAATTTTTAACCAAAACGCTAGTCCAACCGCCACGGGAGTCCCAACGAAATAAAACGACCCGAGATTCACGTGTGCCCCAACCGCAGGCCGACCTGTCCCCCTAAGAATCCCGCAGCCCGTGGTTTGCGGGCAATTCCCTAGCTCGCATAGCCCGACGATTGGCATAACCGAAGCAACCAATACCTTGAGTGGCTCGTAGCCAGTGAATAGTCCAGCCCAACGCTCTTTAAGAACAACCGTCCAAGCCACATTCAATGCTCCTACTACAAACGCGCAAGCTAGAGCCACGTTCGCTGCTAGTCTCGCTTTGTACGGTCTACCTGCACCGAGCTCGTTTCCAACCTGAGAAAATGAATGAGACCAAATGTTAAAAAAAAAGTTATTGAAGCCAAACTTTTGTCACATGTAAAGGAAAAGAAAAGGACAAGTGGTTTTCGATGAGGTTGAAGAGTATCATGAGATTGGCAACAATAAAATAGACCACACTTGACTACCACTCACTTTTCAACCACTTTTTTTTTTTTTTTTAGGTTTAGGTATGTTAACGTCCAATCACATTCCATGGAGTGACCTATTAATGGAAGTTTGCACGTTTTTTATCATCTCTTTTTCTTCATTTCCGAAAAAGCTTTAAGAAACTTAAAAAGAACAAAAAAATCAAAGAGCCTTCTAATAACCTCGTTACAAGAACAAAATTTAAATCTTCCTCGAACAAAATAAACACTAAACAGAGAACCTTCTAAATAAGGTCATCGAATAACACAAACTTTATTAGAAAGAAAAAAAAACTTAATGCCAATTACAATCTTGAATAATAAAGTTCATAATCTTTCTTGAATAAAACGTTCTTGCCACTGGTAAAATGTTTTCGTACCTTCAAGTTCCAAGACTTTTGTCTTTTTGTCTTAATTTAATCTAATGACTCCCACTTCTCCAGCATCAATCATAGGCACCACACAATATTTTTATGAAAAAAAACGCAAAGACTCTTGTTGACTTAAAACGTTCCATCCACAATTTGACTTTAAACATTCAAATGCAAAACCAAATCAACTTATTCATTAGTTTTTTAGACTCAAATCTTGACCACTTCATCACTAATCACTAGTCTAATCTTGACTCAAATCAACTTAGTCACTAGTTTTGACTCAAATTTTGACTAAAATTTTGACCATTAACATAACAGAGCAGAGAAACATACCCGAGCAGAGACGCATCCAGCTAAAGCCATAGGGACAGTATACATAAGACTCGTAGTCTGAATCAAAATCCCAGTGGCAGCCACCGCAAGTTTAGGATTCTCCAAGTAACCACCCATCACAATCACAATCTCATACCACCACCACTCCAAACATATCCCCAAACAACTCGGAACCGCCACTCTCATCAACGGTCCCAACCCTCCAACCAACTCCAATACAGACGACGACTGAGCCACCGCCACCACCGTAGACCCACCACTCACTGTCTTCTGCAACATCCCACTAAACCAAACATATCCAACCAAAAGCACAACCATGATCAAATTCGTCACAACAGACGCAATAGCCACACCAGGAACACCCCAACGCTTCACCATCACAAGCCAATAATTCAACGGCACGTGAAACGCCACCGCTGCTAACGTACACCACATCATCGGTTTCGTCACTCGCTGCGACCTTAGATAAACTCTTAACGGCTGAAGCAGAGTATTGTTCAAAAGATCAGGAAGGGCGTAGAGACAGTACTCAGCGGCCGTAGCCGTTATCTCTGGGTTTTGACCCATGAAAAGCATGATGGGTCCAAGGTTGATCCAGAGGAGGCTAATGGGAACAGAGGCGATTAAGAGAATCACGACCATACGATGGAGAGAGAGCGTAAGGAGATCCCAGTTTTTGCTTCCGTAGGCTTGGCTACACACTGGCTCGAGACCCGAGGCGAGTCCAACGAGAACAGAGTAGCCTGTGATGTTGGTGAATCCGATGGAGAGAGCTCCTCCGGCTAGCTCGAGGCTGCCAAGCCGGCCGAGGAAGAGAACAGACACGACGGCGCGTACGTAGACAAGACAGTTCATTGCTGTGATTGGTAAAACCATAGCCCAGAGCTCTTTTAGCTCTTCTATAACTTGAGGAAGAGTTGGGTTTTTATGGGAAATGAAATCATCTGATTGAGTTTTGTCTGCCATTGAAAATGGTGGACCTTTTGTTTTTCGAGTTTTCGGAGATTTGATCAAACAGTAGTGAGCCGATAAACAGAGCTAGAGGAAGCTGAAAACCAAAAGAAAAACAGAGCTATAGAAAGTTCTGGATATATTAGAGAAGAAGGAGAAAGGAAGCCATGGGAGGTGAAAAGTTGTGAGCTTTAGAGGAAGACGTGAAACAGGGGAAGCTAGAAAAGAAAGCTAAAGAGAGAAAAAGAAAGAAAGTAAAATCGGAGAAATAAAAATCTGTTCGTGAAAGGAGGAAAGCTGCAATAAATAGAGGAGAAAGAGTTATAAAAAAGATGAATTATATATATATATATACTTTCTCTATTTCAAAATAAGAGATGTTTTAATAATTTTTAATATATTATTATTTTATTTTCGTACCAATATATATATATATATATATATATATTACGATTTTATATTTTCAGTGCAAAAAAAAAAAGAAAAAATATTATTTATTCCTATAATTATTAATAGTCTTTAGAGTATTTATTATAATATCAAAAATATCTCTTAAAGTTATTTTACAAGTTTTTTAGTTAGTGTGTATTTATTTACGTAAAACATTTTTTATACAAGAGAATATATTTTTAACACAAAAAGTTAAAAATATATATGTCCGATTGTCGGTATATCGGAAGAAAAAAATTTAACGGTTTTCTGTCACTATTCATTACGGTGACAAAAATGCAAAAGATAAGACTGACAATCTAAGAAAGCGGAAAAAAACGACAAAAAACGATCGTACAATATAGTTTTTAGCGGTTTAATGTGTCTTTTGTATCTTTATAATATATTTTTCTAATTTCTTCCTGTTTTTATTTATTTAACTATTTGTTGTGTCGTAATTACTCAAATTGTTTTAATGTGATATAAAAGCAGAGTCAAATTGGATATGAAAACTTTATTGAAAGATAGCATCAGTTTTCTCTGGACATGTTGCCTTTTAAATATGTAGATCATACTCCCTCGTTTCATATTAAGTATCGTTTTAGTCTTTGAATTTTATTTTAAAATAAATGTCGTTTTGTGTTCTCAATGCAGATGTTTGGTAAAATTTTCAGTTTTATCCGTACTAATTTAATGTATTAACTAACAAAAATAATAAAATATATAGATAATAGGTAAAACAGAAAATTAATTATTTTTTTAATATATGTGTAAAAATCTTAAACGACACTTATTATAAAACAGATGGAGTATATAGTTAATGATTTATGATAGAATGAACTTGGTCTTGGATACTCCCTCTGTTTCTAAAAGATTGATTTTCTAGAGATTTCACATTTTTAAAAAAACAATCATTGTTTAATTATTTATTTTTATTAAATATTTTTTAATAAACTATGAACCAATAGTAATCTGAAACAGTTAATCATTACGTCTTGAAATCTACGATTTATTAAAATCAGTTAATTAAAAATCAATATTTGTGGAACAAACTCAAAACACTAGAACATTAAACTTTAAATAACAGAGGAAGTACTATTTAGGTGTTGCCACATATGATTTGTAATCTCTTGCGACGTTAACATTGAATTGAGTATATATGTAGTTTATGAAAGGAATAAAAAAGAAATCAATAACTTTTATTTTTTCAAGGTATAAGTTTCGATTTCTTGCCTTTTTCTTTGGATATCCAATTAGTAATGAGGATACATATGTCATTATGTCTATATCTCGCAACAACAAAAATCAGAAGTTCTAAACATTTTGTGGTGAATTGAATCAAATTAAAGAAAAATCAAATCATTGCTTATAAATAATACACACTAAATGCCGATCAAAAAGGCGATTATTTTACAGGGGCTTAACTGCCTCTATTCCTTCTCCTCGATAGCGGTTTTGATCGATTTTTCCGGCAAAGTGGGGCGTCCTGTGACCACTCTTCCGACGGTTATCTCCACGTCGTTCACCCATCCACGACGTGATGTTAATACAACGGTTATACAGAATCCTTCTCTATATAACCGAGGTTTTTCAAATGGATTTTCATCAGTGTTTCAAGCAATTGCTCTTTCTCTCAATTATCCTTTCCGATTTTACTCTGTTCTTACTAAAATGGCGGATAATTTGCGTCGTGCGGTTCAAGAGATTAACTTGGGGGCGGATGAAGAACCTTTTGTTATCCCAGAGGAGATTGTAGCGAGGGCGGAAGCGGTGAATCGTTACATCTTGTTGGGACGTCCGGTGATGCCACGGAGACAGAACCTCCGGTCAATTGTTGCCTCGATGCCACGAATCTGGGGTCAATCGGGTCTAGTCCATGGCCGGATTATTCCGGGTAATCAATTCCAGTTTGTTTTCCCATCGGAGGAATCACTTGAGACAGTAATTAGGCGTGGCCCGTGGGCTTTCAATGATCGAATGCTGATTCTCCAGAGGTGGACTCCACTGATGAATCCTCCTTTGATCAACTTCATACCGTTTTGGATCCAAATCAGAGGTATCCCGCTACAGTATCTAACGATTGATGTCATCACTTCAATTGGACGTGCTCTTGGAAATTTGGCGGAGGTCGACTATGATGCGGAGACCGCTGCAAGAGTTGAATTCGTGAGAGTTCAAATCAATTGGAACATTGACTCTCCAGTCGTTTTTCAACGAAACTTTCAATTTCAAAGAGGAGTCAACACTCTGCTTAAATTCCGGTTTGAGCGTCTCAGGGGATTCTGTGAGGTTTGTGGTTTGTTAACTCATGATTCGGGAGCATGCTTGATCCAGAATGGAGGTGAAGAGGATCACCCTGATGGTGATGACGATGACCAAGCAGAACCAGGCTCGCCAAGGAACCAGAATCAGAACCAAGGGGTAATCATTAGGGAGATAGAAGTAGATGAGGCTAATGGTGTCATGGAGGCTGAACCAGTGGCGGCAATGGCTAATGAGGATGAGGTTGCTGAGGAGCTTGCAGATATTGATCCTCACCATAATGCTTTGGTGGATTATGAGGAAGAGCCAGAGGACAGAATGGCATTGAGTGTTTTTCGTGGTGAATGGGATACAAATGAGCTCTTCAACCCGATACCAATCTTTGAGAATTCGACGGGAGACATTCCTGGGTCTGAGAGTAACTGTGCTTACTCAGTTAACATTCATCCAAGACCAGAAGTCATGGAGGAAACTCTGAGAGCTCAAGAAGTGACTGCTTTGGAACGGGGCAAACGCAAGCGTGAGGATACGATTGAACAGTTGGAGGAGACAGTGAACACAAGGGTGAAATTCCAAGAGATGGAGAAAGGAAGCAGCTCTTCCAGCAAGAGCAACCAGTGCAGAGGTGCGGTGGGCCCGAAACCACCACAGCCGCCATGATTACAACCACTTGGAACTGTCAAGGTCTGGGCATAGACCTTACAGTTCGACGCCTAAAGGAGATTACGAGAATGTATCTCCCGGACATGATATGCCTTCTGGAAACAAAACAAGGAGACGACAAGATCCGTGAAGTTGCTGGTGACTTAAATTACCCTAACTTTGTAACAGTTCCACCACAGGGTATGAGTGGTGGAATTGCTATCTTTTGGAAAACTTCTATTTCAGTTTCTGTTATTTCCCTTTCTCCAAATCTTGTAGATATGCAAGTTGTTTTTAATGGAAGTTCATTCTACTGTTCTCTTGTATATGGATTCCCTGAGAAACGTCGGAGAAATGAACTATGGGAAGAACTTGAAGGAATCGCTGAATATCGAAGGAATCCTTGGCTCCTAATGGGTGATTTCAATGAAATCAAAAGCAACAATGAGAAAAAAGGAGGACCTAGGAGAGCAGAACGAACCTTTGAAGATTTTAGACGAATGATCACAAATTGTGGTTTATATGACTTAAGATCTGTGGGCAATCGTTTCTCCTGGACCGGAAAACGCTACTCTCATGATGTATGGTGCTGCTTAGATCGTACAATGGCAAACACGGAGTGGTTAACTGATTTTCCCTCAGCCCAAACAGAGTTTTTGCCTTTTGAAGGTTCCGATCATCGACCATTAATCACGAGCATTTGCAACATCACAAGGCAAAAGAGAGGCAGTTTTCGCTATAACAGCAGATTATACCATCGTGAAGGTTTCAAAGATATGCTAATCAAGTCATGGAACGAAAGTCATTGGACTATTGACCTTAGTCGCAGAATCAAGCTGAGTAGGAAGAAAATGTCGGAATGGAAACGGCGGAACAGATTGAACGCATCCGTGCAAATTGCTACCCTTAAAAAGCAATTAGACTCAGCCTTAACTCATGGCACCCACACTACTCAAGAGATTGAAGATCTCAAGAGCAAGCTCAATCAAGCCTACCACGATGAAGAACACTATTGGAAGATTAAAAGCCGAAATACATGGTTGAAGCTTGGAGATAGGCACACAAAGTTCTTTTATGCTACAGCGAAGCAAAGAATAGCTAGAAACAGGATCATGGCCATCGAAGACTCAGCGGGAATGATTCACAGAGGAGAAGATAGCATAGGAAGGGCAGCTGAAAGTTACTTTTCTGATCTTTTCAAAACAACAAGAACTCATGATGGCGATTACACAAGATCTTTTGAAGGTTTTCGGACAAGAGTGACCAATGACATGAATGTAAATCTTCAAAGACCAGTGACAGAGGAAGAAATAAAAGAGGCTGTTTTTGATGTTGGACCAGATAGAGCGCCTGGTCCCGATGGTATTACAGCTGCTTTCTTCCAACAATTTTGGCCTGACATTAAGGATGCAGTGATTCGTGAAGTTCAATCTTTCTTTAGAGATGGTGTCATGAAGACCAGCCTGAACCATACTAATATCTGCTTAATCCCAAAGGTTGAGATCCCAACAACAATGAGTGACTTCAGGCCTATTGCTCTGTGCAATGTGAGCTATAAAATCATATCCAAGATTTTAGTCAACCGTCTTAAACAACATCTCCCAGCAATCATCTCAGAAAATCAAGCGGCCTTTATTCCGGGTAGGAACATTATGGATAATGTTATCATTGCCCATGAGATGATCCATTCTCTCAAGAAAAGGAAAAGATGGGCTAATTCTTACATGACAGTTAAGACGGACATCTCTAAGGCTTATGACAGAATGGAATGGCAATTTCTCAGAGATACGATGCTCCATATGGGTTTTGGTTCAGTTTGGATTAACTGGATAATGCAATGTGTGGAATCTGTCAGTTTCTCTGTGCTCATAAACGGCTCTCCTTTGGGAAACATCATGCCTGAGCGTGGAATTCGTCAAGGCGACCCGCTCTCACCGTACTTGTTTATTCTCTGTTCAGAAGTCTTAAGTCATCTATTAACAACAGCTGCAGGAGGAAATAGCTTGAAAGGAATGAAGATTAGTAACACGGGTCCAACAATAAACCATCTTCTATTCGCTAATGATGCCTTATTCTTTTGCCATGCTCATCAAAAATCATGTTCAACCATCATGAATATTCTTCAAGAGTATGAATATATCTCAGGACAGGCAGTCAATCTCAACAAATCGGCCATAACTTTTGGGAGTAGAGTTAAACAACATGTCAAGACAAGGTTACGGAGAATTCTTAACATCCATAATGATGGGGGATGTGGTAAATATCTCGGATTACCAGAACATATTGGAAGGAAGAAGAAGGAGATCTTTAATTATGTGGTTGAAAAAGTTAAGCAAAGAACACAGAGTTGGTCTCATCGATTTCTTTCCGAAGCAGGGAAGGAAGTTCTTCTTAAAACGGTGGCTCTAGCTTTACCAGTATACACGATGAATTGTTTCAAGCTACCAAAAGGTATTTGTGATGAGATCAACAGTATCCTGGCAAAAGTCTGGTGGAGTAAAGCACACGGGAGACGCTCTATGCATTGGGTGTCATGGAAGCGTATGGGATTACCTAAGAAAGAAGGGGGTCTTGGTTTTAGAGATTTAGAGACCTTCAATTTGGCTCTACTGGGGAAACAAATTTGGAGGATCTTTCAAGCACCCGACAGCCTCTTAACAAAACTTTTAAAAGGCAGGTATTTTCCAAATTCAAATATTTTCAATGCAGGATCAGGATACAAGTCCTCTTTTATTTGGAAATCTTTGCTTGAAGGGAGAGATTTGGTAAGGAAGGGTATGAGATATCTAGTTGGTAATGGGCGGGATATCAATATTTGGCTTGATCCATGGCTCCCAACTCACCCGCCAAGACCACCTAGATGCATTGATGGAGCAGAACCTATGGGGATCCAAGTTAGGGACCTAATGTTGGAGGGTCAACCAAGATGGAATTTAGAGTTGCTACACAACATTATTCAGGAAGATGATGTCCAAATAATTCGAGATATCAAGTTGAGTGCATCGGATGCTCCGGATATGTTAGGCTGGCATTACAATGATTCCGGAGAATACACGGTAAAATCGGGATATTGGCTAGCTTCTCATCTTCCAGATTACCAAGAGGACATACAACCACCACCGGGTTCACAAGTACTAAAGGAAGCCATTTGGAAAATGAAAACAGCTCCTAAGTTGCAACATTTCCTATGGAGACTGCTCTCCCGAGCCTTAGCTACAAAAACAGAGCTTGCTAGAAGAGGAGTATCAGCGGACACAGTTTGCAAACGATGTGGGTGTCATGATGAGACAGCAAATCACCTGTTTTTTGAATGTGACCACGTTCAGAACATTTGGAGGAGAAACCGGCATCTCCAACAGCTCTTATGCAACCCAGCAAATAGTCTCACGTCAAATATTACAGGGGTGTTTGAGTGCTATAACAATAAAAATTTGTCTTTGTTAGACCGACAAATACCGATATGGACTTTATGGAGGATTTGGAAGAGTAGAAACCAATTACTTTACCAAGATAAGAACAGCACTTGGCAACAAGATACCATAACGGCAATAGAAGAAGCCACGGAATGGGGCACGTGTTGGCAAGATGACTCAAGCAATTATAGCAGAGAAGCACGGACTCGCACTCGGGCACAGAGATCGCAATAGAATCGACCAAGCAGGAATTTTCTTAAGTGTAATTATGATTGCAAATATGCTCAGGGTGGGAACGCTACTCAGGCAGGCTGGATTTTCCGGGATCCTGATGGTTTTTTCGTGAGAGCAGGGATAAGTAAGGGTGATCATTGTTCCTCGGTAGTAGAAGCAGAACTCCAAAGTCTACTCATGGCGATGCAACACGCGTGGATACAAGGTTATAGGAGAGTTATCTTCGAAGGGGATAATATTACTGTCCTTAAACTAATCACAGGAGAAAAAAGGAATTTTCGACTGCATAATTGGATTAGAGAGATTATTTCATGGAAATCAAGGTTTGCCTCTGCAGAATTCCAGTGGACAAGAAGACACAACAATCAAGCTGCAGATAGATTGGCAAAAGAAACTTTAAGAGATAATTCAAGCTTTGTATCATATTTCTATGTTCCAAGCTTTATTGTAAACATCCTCCATGAGGATCACATTTCGAATTAATGAAAAGCAGCTGTTAAAAAAAAAAAAAAAAAAATCAATAATATTTCATGTTATCGCCTTATCGGAAGTTCTTATTTCAACATGTACCTTTTCTTCGGAATCCATTGAAGCAATGAGGATACATATGTCTATATCTCACAAGACCAAAAGTCATAATCTGAGGTTCATAAATCATAATGCTATAGGCTGATAGAATTCACTGATATTTTATTTGGTTTCATGTATATTCATTGTTAACAAATCTTATTGTAATCATTAAATATAGAAATTGAACCGTTTATATATTTTTCGTGAATGGAAACATCTTAGGGGAAATCAAAACTTTCATATAATTTTATTTCAAATCATGAATGTCTAGTTCCATTTCAATCTAAATGAAAGTTTATATATAATCAGTCATACAACTACTTAAGTAAAGATCTTGTTCGTTGAAAAAATAATCATTAAATTCTATTAATAAAAAAATATTTATAAATTTTTTCTAGGGTAATCAAAAACAGGGAAGCAAGAAAAGAAGAAAATGAAAAAAAAAATAAAAAAAGAAAATGAAAAATGATATTTGGATCACTACAAGAAAAACTTACATTCTTAGCGCGGAAAAAGTGCTATCATAGGTAATACATAGCGAAATAACAACTGCTATGATTGCGGCAGCTATGGTAGATACCCCACCTACAATAGCATTAATTTTGTCTGCTATAGTATGTTCATCTACAATAGCACTTTTTTAATGTCTTTATTTATTGTTTCATAGCAATAATCGAATGCCATTACTACCTTTAATAGCATATTTTTTTGACGCTCATAAGTTTTATGATAGCGTTGTTATTACGTGCTACTG
>NW_003302554.1:15083789-15092713 GCF_000004255.2 Arabidopsis lyrata subsp. lyrata
TAACTCTTCTTCACGGTTGGTATTGTAGGTTTTCGCTTAGCCACTCTTCGAAAAAGACTTCTACGGTTTTTGTCTATTACGGCATCGTCTATGTCACTATCCTCAACTACCAACTCTGTTAGAAATAACAAAACAAACATTTCAAATCAGAAATATGCACAAAACAAACATTCATATATTGACTGCAGAATTGAATCATTTTAATCGCATCACATTATAATAAAGCCAAAACAATAACATATATTTGTTCACCTGAATATGCAGCTTGCGAGTCAGTCATATCATCAATCTTAGAAGAGACTAAGTCATCGATTTTTGTTGGTGTCTCTTTCTTAATTTCCAAATCCTTTATACTTTCACTTTCTTTAAGGCCAGAGAATTCAAAACCATAACATGTATCCAACATCGGTGATTCATAGACATAGTCCGGAAACCATTTACTTAAATGAGGAGGTTCTGATAATCAATTGAAACAAAACATATTAGGTTTGATACAAATGATTAACATGTACAGATTGAGCAAGAGCATAAGAGAAAAGAGTACTTACCAGAAAATTCTGAATCATAAAGATCATTATCTGAAGTGTTCTGCACAAAAGTACCCAAATTTAAAAGCTACATAAGGACACCAAGTAATAAAACATTTGCTTACCTCTGTTTTCATTTCATCTCTGAACTTTTTCTCTTGAAAATGAGCTGAATATGAAAAAAGCAAATATCCATAATATTCAATTGATATGCTAAGTTGACTATATCATACAAATTGGTGTGATGCCTCTTACCGTGAAGATGCGACAAGTAGTCTCTTTCGTTGTTATGCACCTTTAGACAGATTTTACATTCGTAACTTCACAATATAAAACACACGAAAGAAAACAACAATCAAATTAGTCACACCAGATTCAATAATGATCCATAACTAAGTTCAATAATGAACTAAATGTAATAAGCTGTACATAATGCCAAACAATGTCAAGAAACAAGCAAACCAATAATGAGGCAATTCGTCGAACACCTGGAGGGCATGAAATCATCATCAGTTTACACAACAAAAACTATTCTAAGGAATCAGGTAGAGACGCACAATAGTTTTGTGAATTCAACCTTTCCAAAACTCAGATTCGACAATAGTATAATCAGAGCCGAAACTATTACTCACAACTATATTTGGATGGGAGAGATTTTTGAGAAGCTTAACTTCTTCTTCAAGCTCCTGAATTTAGCACCAACACCTGAGTTTTATCTTTGGAAGATCTGAGAAACAAAAAACACAAAGCACAACACTAATTTGTATATGAAATTTTGTTTTGTTGAAAAGTGAACCCTAATTTGAATCCGTCAAATATCAAAATTATCGTTATCCCTTTTGAAACCAGTTTCAATTTCGATAAGACCAAATAAGGACAACTAACGGTAAAGGAAAACCTAATCAAGGTATATATTGGTGATTTCGTACCTTAAGCTGAAGATTGAACCCTAATTTGAACGACATAGATAAAAATTCAGCTGCGAAGCTTAAAACTATCGGCGGAAAGGTAGAGGCCGTCGGAGATCGAGATTATCGCCGGCGAAGGATGAGGCAGTGGTCGTCGTCTTTGCAGAGAGAGGGATGATATGTCGGAGAAACTAAAGAGATGAGAAAAGTTGCAGAGAGAGAGAGAGAGAGAGAGGCAAGGGAGATCGAATGAAAGAACATAATGGAGAAGAAGATTGGAGGAGAAGAGGATCGAAGATGGTGAGAGTGAGAGAGCTTTTTTTTTTTGTTCAAAGTTTTGTTTTTTTTTTCTCTCTCTATCTAATTGAAAAGGAAAAGTCACCGTCTGTTTTTTTAAGTGTTAGGATCGATGAAAAAATTGGCTCTAATAGTTCCCGCTTAGTTAAATTTCGGCATAGCATTTATAAAATGCTATAATAGAGTATTCCAATCCGACATGGTCTTTTTCATAGCAAAATCGAAAATCGTGCTATGCTTAAGTGCTATCAATGTAACCTTTTTTTGTAGTGGATAATAAACAAGAAGAAAACGGTGGGGTGCCTGAGTGTATTAAGTAAGGGTCATGGCACTCACGAAAACAGTTTACATACATATAGAAACACACATTGGTCAGTTATTCCATTGCACATATGCTACTCAAATAATTATAACGGCTGCTATATTTATTTAGGTCGGATAACTGTTGGGCATTAATTGAAGATATTTTGCATTCATTCAACTTGTACCGTGACACGTTTTTTATCCATCATTTACTATTATACTACTGCTTTTTTCTTACTTTTAAGAAAACTCTTTGTTCCAACTAAACTTTAAACGAGCAAATCGGAGTTTAGCACGATTTCAATACCATTCAATCTTCTTTGATATTTACAAATTGGTCATATTCACTCATTTTAGTATGGGAAAAATGTCATTAAAATCCTCAACTTATTCAAAACGTTGATTTAAATCCTCAACTCACGACGAAACGAAATAAATATCAAACTTATGTTGACTTTCCAAATAAATATTAAACTTATGTTGACTTTCCAAATAAACACCAAACTTTCATTGACTTGGCCATATTATGCATGACGTTAAGTGAGTTAACAGACAATGTTAGCGAGATTAATTTTCTGTTAACAGACCCGCTAATTAAAAATGACAGTATTGTTGAACTATAATCAAATCTCATCTCAGTCATATAACCTGAAGTCGTATTCATATAAGTTAGTTATTTACGTAAGAGTCACGAATGTACGTACGTATAGTTGTATCTGTTCGTAAAGTTGTGTCTTTTCGATTAACACATGTACGTACACGTTGTTTCGTGTTGTATAAGTAGATCGAGTCAAACTCAATAACATCATTGTGTGTAATACATTTTCTCTTATCAATAAAGATCAAGTTTCTTCATACTCTATTTTTCATTTTGGTTTTGTTCTTCATACTCTGTTAAAACAGAAATCGTTTGTTGATCAAAACACTAACAAGTATTCCTTCTAAACATAAAACGACGTTGTTTTGTCGTAACTGTTCAATAAAATCCCGAGTTTCAAATCATACTCTATTTAGGGTTAGAGATTTTACTCGATTTGGGGATCGAAGATTGACTTTAGGGATTTAATTCAATCGTTACGACAAAACGACGTCGTTTCGTTGTTATATGAAACAATGTCGTTATCAATTAACATATATGTTAACAGAAAATTACCTCCGTTAACGAGATCTATTAACTCACTTAACGTCGTACATAATATGGTCAGGTCAACGGAAGTTTGATATTTATTTGGAAAGTCAACATAAGTTTGATATTTATTTGGAAAGTCAACATAAGTTTGATATTTATTTCGTTTTGTCATGAGTTGAGGATTTATTAACCCACTTAACGTCGTACCTAATATGGTCAGGTCAACGGAAGTTTGATATTTATTTGGAAAGTCAATGAAAGTTTGGTGTTTATTTGGAAAGTCAACATAAGTTTGATATTTATTTCGTTTCGTCATGAGTTGAGGATTTAAATCAACGTTTTGAATAAGTTGGGGATTTTAACGACATTTTTCCCATTTTAGTATTATAGATTTTCTTTTGTGCTAATCTTTTCAATATGTTTTTTTTTCTTTCACAAAGTATAAAATACATAAGAAAGAGGTGTTCCACATGTTGAGGACATATTCTTTGGTTAACGAAATGGTGAACTAGTGATAAAGAGTTTTGGTTTTCATTGCAAAGGTTTGTGGATTTTTATTCGGGATTACTCTTTCCATTTTATAACTTCCAAATCACGCAAAAACTAGTATTTCTACTATTTTAAACACAATCATGAATTAAATTGCAATAAAAAGATTTGAACTTTTATTTTTCCAATCCATGATAAACCTTTAAACTACTAAACCACAAAAATTTAGTTAATCATGTTTACGTATATATATTGACGGCATTTGAGTGCATCAGACACTCGAAACTTTTGTATCAGTAAACCAAAACCAAATATTTACTTCACCGAATGATGCAATACACACTTATCAGAATCCATGTCCATGGTGTTGGAAATTGGACTATTAGACAGGCACAAAACCTAGCTAAGACCCTATAAAAGTTTTTATAGATTGTGTAGCAAGAGCCGACACGTGTGGGAGGCAAGAGATAGATTGCACGTGCGCAGCCGCCTGACAAAATAAGTGTGGTTCTGTTAAAAGGTGACATTATAAATCAGGTATTAGGGATAGGTCACATTAAGGTTTTACAGGTTGAGATACCAAAAAAAGGACTGATTGAGACATTTTTTTTCATGTTAGGGCATCTCCAACCCTATTCTATTTTAGAGTAAAAATACAAAATTCTTCTCCAACCCTACTCTATAATTGACTCTAAAATAGAGATTTCTACAGATTGACTCTATATATAGAGCAACTCTATTCTCTACTCTATTTTTGAGTTCAACTTTTTATTTATACTTTAGTCCCTCAAATTTAAACTTTTTTATTTAATACATATAATCATTTTACAAACAACAATTACATAGTTTTATAAACTTAAAAAGCAAACAAGTACTAAATTTAAAATAAACAATATAAGAAAACTAAAACATAAAACTAGTAATTTAATAGTCCGGTAAATTGTTTGTAGATCCGCAAGATAGTTAAAATATCTTGTTATTTAAAATAAAATTTGTATTGTTTTATTATTAATTGTTATATGATGTAATGTTTTTTTTAATAAATAATTAGTGTTTAATTTAACTAATATCATATTTTATGGAAATTTTGCAAATCTATAATATATGGGGTTAAATTGTAAATTATAGAATTAAAAGGTATTAGTATATAAAATAGAAAAAGAATATTTCTAAGAATATTCTTTTTTAGAGTAGAAAATAGAAATATACATTGGAGAGAAACCCTCCTCTAAAATAGAGTAACTCTATTTTAGAGTAAAATATAGAGCTATACATTGGAGATGGTCTTACAAGATGTTGGTTTTCAAAATTAATGTTTAGTCACGACGGGAAGATTTAAATACGAATTCGACAAATTTATTATAAACTCGTATGCGAATGTGGCCAACATTTATACGGAGTGAAAAATAAAGGCTCCGAATGGAAAAAGTAGTTTAGGCAGAGCGGATCAAGCGGTTCAAACGGTTCTAACGGAACAAGTGTGGATCAAGCGGTTCTAGCAGAACAAGTGCGGATCAAGCGGTTCTGACAGTCTATAAAATATTTGAATGGTGAAAGTAGTTCAAGTCGTGCGGATCAAATATTTATATAACAAAAAACACTAATTTTAAATAAAATATTTTTCAAAAGTTATAAAAATGGTATTAAATTAAATTTTGCTAATTTATAGAATATTATACAGATTATAAGAATTATTTTAAATTAAAATTTACTATATTATTTTGTATTTTTTTAATATGTATTTTTCAATTTAGTGTAAAAATATTTACATGAGTTTAATATATTAACATTATTTAGTGTTTTAGATACAAACCAAAAACACAAAATTTAACAAATACAACCACAAAAAAAAAAGAGTAGAGTTGAATTGAGCTATATTGAGAAATAACCATATAACCATCAAATATATTGAAAAATATTGAAAATCCAAGAAACACATCACGTACACAGCAAATAAGCAGCATTTTTACTGTACAAAGCAGATCATATAATTTGTTCACAAATCTCGTCCACTTTTACTCTGGCGTTCCAAATTTTTATTATTATTATTATTTTCTGAAAAAACTGCTTGCTTTTTTTAATAAGCTTGAATGGCAAATTATTTGTGGTGCGTCTGCTTTGCTTTTGGACTGCCTAAGAACCGGTTATCCATTCAAGCCCAAAGTGTATTCAATTGATTATCGGTAAGTATTTTAAATAATTAGGCTAAATGTGAATGATTGAGACCATCACTTTGTAGAATTCACTGCCCAAGTGTTTGCCGATAAAATTCATTCATATGTTGCTGGATAGTCTCCAGGGCCAGTTCAGTAATAACAAATAAATATCATGAATTGCGTTCAAAAATACATATTGCATTTAAATAGAACCGATCATGAGTCTTGAACTCAACAAATGTATACACTACTTATTTATTATAATTAAAACATCAAAAATATTAAAGTTTGCAAAGACTAAAAGATTGTGTTTTAAGATGAGTTAATCAAATATTTTATATCCGGTGTGGACACATTATTATTGCTAAAAAAATATAAAAAGGTTTTCTGTGTGGTAAAATTTTGGTGACTTGGCCAAACTGGGCCTATAATGGCTTTATTTTCACTCTCTTGTTTTCAATTGAAAATCTTTTGTTAATTTTTGTTTGGTGACTAAATGAGTGGTGTAGTGAGTAGTGTAGTGACTACTAAGAAAATAAAATCCCAAATCTTTTGGCATTTTTGTTTCCGTACTAAGATTTCTAGAGTTTTCACATAACAATCGTATGTACTTGACTATTTTTTTTTCTGAGGATATGATAAAATGTATGTTGATCGCAAATTCAACACCTGCATGCTTAGCTATTATTAAAATGTGCAATTGGTGTGTCTGTGTGCCATTCTCTACCATGACAACATAGACATTTGCCATGGGTCCAATGCCATTTTCAAAAAAATTAGTGAAGAAAAAGGGTTCAATTTTTTTTAAAAAACAAATTTATAAAGAAAATTTGTTTTTTTTTTTTAGTTTTACCAAGGGTCCTTCTATAGATTAAGACGGTACCGTGTGTCTCCGAATATATTTTTTTTAATTCTAAAATTAATTTAAATATATATTAGCTGATGATAATTAACATCAAATTTCGTTTCGTTTTAAGAAATGAACAAAACCTTTAAACAATGCGATACGACGCTTAAAACATGCCGCATAAGTCATAAGTCATCATCAGTCATCATAAATCAACACCAACTAAATTAGAAGTTAATCCATTAAAGAATTATTTTGGTTTAATAAAGACTTAAAAGGCAAATAATGCACGTACGGCTACCCATAAACCCAGTATAAGATAGTGACTGGTCCGATAATACGACACCAATCAATCTATTTCTTAAAACATCACTAACACTAGTATGTTTTTTGTTGCCTTTATAGGCATTTGTTTATATTTCGGCTTGTCGATAAATAAATTTAGATTCAATTTTAAAAAAATCGACCAAAGCATGTGCCTTCCGAATCAACATAAATTATATCGTTAGTGTCTCGTACGTCATAACCAAAGTAGGTTGTTGTTGCCTCGTGGCCAATCCCAAGGGGCTAAAGTCCCACAATTTTACTGATACTCATGCTAATAATATAATCCTTCAAAATCGATCGATTAAATTTTAAAATGTTTTTGGCCTCCTGTCCTATATTTTTTTTTTCGTCTGTTTTTATTAATATCACAAAGAATGATACATTGTTGAAATACATAAGCCGGCGGAAACACTAAAAATTCCCGGAAACTTAAAGCCCAAAAGAAGGAAGCGAAAGCCCAAAAGAGGGAACCAGTTGAACACGTGGAGAATACAATCCACAAAAACGAAACAAAAGTCAAAAACTTAAACAAAAGCTCGAAAGAAAACGAACTTGCCAATCTTACTCCCACACCAATGTGAACAAAGCCAACCACAAAGGACAACATGCGTCCATCTTGCAGTTAACGAAACCTCCTATTGCGTAGCCAAGGTACCTCTCAAATCGAATGAACCTAGACTTCTATTCCGACAAGAAAGACGCGAGACAAAGAGACCAAATCCCACAAATCTTTCGGAAGCGGCGTTTGTCGCAAACCACGACCTTTAATCGCCTCGTTAGAAGACATGAACTGACCAGACCTCGATCAGGTCTTGAGTGTAGAGACAAAGAGCGAAACAAACCTCTAACCGGCAAACACTAAACTCAAAAGGAGAAAAGCATACGATCGAACCGGAGAGATCACAATAAAGCTCATCAAAGGACAAAAGCAAGCTCAACAAGACACAAAAACAAGAGAGCTCTAGCAAGCTCAAACCAAAGCTTCGGGCAGCAAGAGAGGAAGGAGAACGAGGTAGCCATACCAAAATCCCAGATTATCCGTAGAATCAGAGCCTAAACTAACCTACACAACCCCTTAAGCTACCTAAACTAACGATTATACAACCATAAAGCCACAAGCAAGAGACCAGAGGCAACGATTAAGCCATCAACACAAACTACAAAGACTACACCAAGCGCAACCATGGGAGAAACCAACGAGAGGAGCAGCCCACCCGACAAAGGCCAACACCACCACAGCCCCAAAAGAACCAAGGGGACAGAAACTTCCAACAACCACAAGCTCTCGTCACTTACCAGATCCACCATCACCCGACAACACTAACCAGAGCCAACACCTTTAACATAGAGAACCCGCCAATCCTTGCAAAATCCACCGTTGCAATCACCAAAGACCCACGCCGCAACCAAACCGCCACTCCAATCGCCAAGGTTTCACCAAAGAAAACACCAACAAGACTAAGAACAAAGCAAAGGAACAACAACAAGAGCCCTCTCGCGGTGCCGGTGAGAAGCACCGACCACCGGAGAGGCAGATCTAAGAATCGATTTTTTGTGACCCTCGACGGCTGCGAACTGTTTTAGGTGAGTCTTTTCTGTCTTCTGTCCTATATTAATCATATATGTTTTCACCAAAATTTTAACTAAAATAAAAAATAAAATAATGTAGGTGTAATAAACAATAATTGACTATGTGTAGAGAAGAATCTTTGGATAGGGATGGAGAAGGGAAATTGAAATGGAAAAAATGTCATTTAAATCGTCACTTTGCCATTTGTGGAGGTTTAAAGCATGAACTTTGAGCCTGGTGCTTTTAATCCTCAATTTCTAGTTGACTTTCAATTTAATCTCTAACTTTCGTTGACGATGCCGATTGAGGCACGTCTTTAACTGGACAAACGGAGGATTAAGACGTTGTTATCTGTCCGTCTAATCTATCCG
>NW_003302554.1:15092813-15100055 GCF_000004255.2 Arabidopsis lyrata subsp. lyrata
CCAACAGATCCTGAGGAATAAAGACGCGCTCGAGATTTGAGAAGAAATCGAGTGAGAGAAGAAAACGAGAGAGAATCTTCGATTTTGTATTTCTAATTTCGATTTGGTATTTTAGGGTTCGAGCTTAATCGAATTTGGGAGTTTTCATTTGATTAAACGACGTCGTTTCGCTTATTAACGGATATATTAGACGGACAGATAACAACGTCTTAATCCTCCGTTTGTCCAGTTAAAGACGTGCCTCAATCGGCTTCGTCAACGAAAGTTAAAGATTAAATTGAAAGTCAACTAGAAATTGAGGATTAAAAGCACCAGACTCAAAGTTCATGCTTTAAACCTCTACAAATGGCAAAGTGACGATTTAAATGACATTTTTCCCAAATTGAAATTGGTCGTGTGAGTGTACTGTAGATTGAACTACATAATCACATAAAGTTTCTACAAGGTTAAATTATACTATTGTTTATGTGTGGCTAATATGCGATAAACGAGTATTCTTTAGGACATAGGCATATATTTAATTTAACTAAATGGCAGACAACACATTCCTTTTGTTTAAAGCTATGCGTTTTATGAAAGTAGATTCCTACATTTTAGTACAACCTTATTCTCTAATCTCTAATATTCCTCATTTTTGATAGATTAACTAAACTATTTAGCGGTGACAATAAAATAACTATTTTGGCTATAAATCTTCTTTTATTTATGCCTCTTGCTATATAGCTCTATAGCACTGACGAATAGCTAGTGTAGTAGCCGCATAGCCACCACATTGAATTCTATTCCGGGATTGAATTCCATAGACAAATAACAAATATATTACGCGAGACACATATACAAGATAATAAAGTTTGATATAGTTATAATGTGGATCAAAGAAATAAATAAAAAATAGAGGGGATTTCGATGATATCAAATATATACAGCATGAATATGATATTCACTTGTAATCTAATGCGCATTTGGATTCGATAACCACTTTCTAACCCAAAATCTATAGTAATCTTGTTTTTATCTTTTTTGCCAAGATTACCTTATCTTAGGTATTGTTGTAATATCTTCACATTTCATTTTATATGATATTAACTTTCATAGCAAAAAAAATGAATATGATATTCCACAAACGAAAAGAGAAAAACATAAAAATTGATTATTACTTTGTGCGAGATGAGATATTCAACCGAGCGATTGAAGCTACTCATGTACGTCAGCCCCCCATTAGCAGCAAGTAAAGCATTTGGACATAAAGTTTCAATTATTTATTTTCACGCTAAACTTTTGATTCTTACATCCTCTAATTTTGAGAATATTATGAATTTGTGATATATAGTTCTCTACTAAACAGTTCATATCTATCTTTAGAATTTGAACATAGGTGGTATCTCTAATGTACTTTCTTTGTTAAGAACACATTAATAGTAAAAACTCCTCTTATGCTAAAATAGTTTAGAACATATGTAAATATTCAGTTTGAACAAAACATGTTACTTATTAAGACATAAAGGAGAGTGAAATTAAACTTCATGACCACATACTAAAGAGATATTAGACTTCAACCTCATGCTTATGCTACCATCATGACCACATACTAAAGAGATACTATTAAACTTCAACCTCATGCTTATGCTACCATCATCATCATCATCATCAAGCTCATCCTTCAAGCTTCTTGTTACTTGATCTGGCGGAAGCAGAATGCTAGAATTTCTCCACAACCCACTCTACCTCTTCAGCTATTCAAGTTTTTCTGGATCGTTCTATCCGTGATCGTCTTCTCTATTTCCCAGAATCTTCTTCTTTTCAGTCTTTCTATTTTGGGTGTATCAATTTTCTTTTCTAGTTTGTTGTTTCTTTTTTTTGAATAAGTTGTTTTCAACATTGTAAATAAATAAATCAGAAAATGGTATAAATTTAACCTTTTAACAAAAAAGAAGAAGAGATATTAGACCAAGTATATCACTGGTATAGTTTAAAACATTTTAAATATGGTACCAGGAGAATATACACTATCATTTCACATGAGTTACTAAAAATTTCCAAGAAATAATAGACGTAATAAAATAATGGGACCCTATAAATAATATAGGAAACGATTAACGATCGTATTCAGCTCCATTATATGAAAAAGGTAAATGCTAAGCTAGTTAGGTAAGGAATAGAATATATTTCATGATTATTGGAACACTTTAAAGAGTTAGTATCGAGCATAAATTCGATTTGGAAAAAAACAAAAAAAAAAAGACAAACTTCGTACTCGTCGACACCTCCCTAATTTAAAATTCGCTTAGAGTTATAATCAAACGAGTGTTGTGAACACGAAAAAACAAAAGTTACTGTATAATCAAACGAATCAGATAAAAAGAAATTAAAAGAAAAACTCTAACGGGTCATAAGGCCAACTCCTTGGAATTTGGCATATCTGTAATATATACATATTAAAAAAACATATTAAAAATTGATTATATATATATATATATATATATATATATATCTTTTTGTAATTTTACAATTTTTTATAACTCTAAACCATAGTATTTAATTTTCTTGAAATTAATAATTCATTATCAATATTAATGAAAAATGCATAGATAACTTAAAAATACATTTTTTGAAATAATCTTTTTTCTTAAAAATAGATTAATACTAAGAAACAGAGGGAATATGTTTTAGTAGTCCACCATACAATTTTATTTTTTTGTTGTAAAATGTTAAATTACACATACATTTGACTATAGTATTTTCCAAACAACTTCGAATCAAACAATACCAATTGTCGAACTTACAGGTAAGTTTCATCTTATTTCAAGGTATTTTATATTTTCCCCATCGATCTACCTTTTAAACGAGAAAGATAAGAGTTGGACCGAATCCAAACAAAGCGCAAAAGATATGTTATCAGTTATGTGATGTGCAGAGGGTTTTACGTAGCCCGTTTAATATAATGCTGGGCCTTAATGCTATCCACTAACTGATGCAGGCCCAATAAATAGTTTGGGCTATATACTTCTCCAATATACAGTTTTTTTTTTTTTTCCTCTACATTTATTATTTATTGCAAATTATGAGAACGGTGACATAGACGATTTTACAACAGACAATTCCTTCCTATCCTTATTAGATCCACGATAGACGATACTTCATTCTTCATGTTCTTGACGGACACCTTCAATGATCTACGATCTGACGATACTTCTCTCTCTGCATAGAATCTTGGCGAATGGCTATAATTGTACATCGTTGGAGATCTCCTGCACACTTGCCTCTATTAATATGCAAATTTATTAATAAATCACAATATCAATGACTCGAACCCCAGACCTCTTGGTGTAGAAGCATTAATTAACCTTTAGTCAACCAATTGACCAATGGAGTTTCCACATACAGTATTCCATTCTCCATTTATTTTTGTAATTTCTTTTTCCTTCTCTCAACTAAAGAAAGCTCAACTAAGTTCCAGAGTAGTTTTGGGCAAAAAAATTCGAGAGTAGTTCTTTGTTTACCTTTTTACTAGGATCGGACCCGCGGTCCACCGCGGGAGAATATTGGTTTATATACGTTGATTTTAATATTGTCCGTGTTTTAAGTAGAGTTAATCATGTAGTGTACTTATAAATATTCATAATAACGAATTGTAGAGAAAATTTTAAATTGTTTATAATTAAACCGATCATATTAATTATGATTACAAAATGGAATTTTATGTTTTAGAATTCTAAAATTAGACGATTCATAAGAATTAGAGCAGTCAAATAGGTCAAAACCCGTGGGTCGAGCCCAAATTATCTCACTATAGGGCAGATTTGGGAAAATATATTAAATCCGTAAAATAAACGGGCAACATGGTTTGATTCGCAGTGGATCATAGGTTTTAATCGGTTTTCGTCCGCGGGTTGGCGGATCAGCCCGCATGTTAGTATTTATTGATAAAAATATAATTTATTCAACATTTGGTAATTTAAAAAACTTTTAATAAATGAAATTATAATATTTATAAATATAATGATATATAAAATTATTTTCTCTAAATTTTTTTATTTATTTTAGTAATATTTTAAATTTCGATACTTTAAAATTATTTAAACAAAAACCCACGGACAACCCCGCAAATCAGCATACATTCGCGGGATGGGTTTGTGTTTCATATATGCTACCCGCGGGTCGTGTGGACCAACTAATTATATGTCAAAATATATTTTGCCTATTACAAAACGGGCTTAACGGGACGAATCAACTCGCTTTGACAGCTCTAATGGGAATATTATTTAGTCATACAACAAAATAGAGTTTGGACATTGAAAAATTGAATATGTATCTTATTTGTTAGATGAGAGATTGAAACTTTGAAAGGTAAAATATAATGATTAAAAATTAATTATTATTTTTCATAATTCACAAAATTTGATAAATATTTATCATCTTGTTGAATAATTCTAAAAATCATATTCAAGAAATCTTTATAATTTTAAAATTAAACTTCTTTGGTAAGCTATCAGTATGAAAATACCATAATTTCGATTTAATCTAATTAAATTAAAATTAGTTACATGGATTACATATCTATTTAATTTACACGACCAAAATAAAAATATTTTTTTAATTTATAATATAGATGGGTTAGTTGTGATAAAATCAAGTAAGATATATTTAAATTAATGATAATTGACTAAAATACGCAAAATTAATGACAAAAACGTTTTTTTTTAAATCACAACCTTGAATAGAATATATGAACTTTGTTTTGCTTTTTTTTTTTTAAATCTCAAAAAGTAATAATAGAGCACAGAACTAGTTTCAGCTTCTCTTTTCGAATTATTGGGCATAAACAATTAAAAAAAACATGAATAGTTAAAAAAAAAACATGAAGAGTAAAAAGGGAAAAAAATTTGTGGGAGATGAATCGATGACATTATATATGAAAAGTAGAGGAGCAACGTATTAGCTAGAGTATTAAATACAGTGATACTGATATGTCTACGTAAAATATTTCTTTGTAAATTTTTTGTTTTTTTGGATCTGAAAAGATATAAGACTCAGAAGAAATGCAATCTGTCTACGAGTGAGTAAAATGCAAGATATCAATTTTGGTAGGGGTGATTTGGAGAATGATGTATGAAGAGCTTTCCATTTCAGCGTAGAGGAGACAAATATTTTGGGGATTTTTTGGTGGATGGCCTAAGCAGCTCCGGCCCAATATATTTGAGAGTTTTAGGGCAAACAAATTTTTTTGGTATATTATTATATATAAAAATAAAATTAGGTATTTTTTCCAAAAATTTACGGATAAAAATAAAATTTAGTTATTTTTTCCAAAAATTTACAGATTTTTTATAGTGAAAATTATTATTTTAAAAATTTTGCGCCTTTTTATACTTTTTCTTCTAAAGAATTAGGCCTCTTGAAATATAATTTTCATATTAATGATATTTTTAAAATATATTTGGGCCTTTTTTATATGTAAATTTTTCGGAAAAAAAAAAATTCCGGGCCGTCGCACCTCCGCCCATCCCTTTGAGCCGGGGCTGGGCCTAAGAGAACAGCCACAAGACATGTTCACATTAATGTAAGTAGTCTTATTTGGGTTTGGGTCTCTTGGGAGAATCTGATGGGCAGTTAGGTACTTTGGACTATGACATTTTCTTATTTTTCGACATGAGCAAAATTAAAATGGGAGCCAATAATTGTATCCCATTATGGCATTATCGTATTGTGTGTTATGATTTCTTTGGGACTTTTGTGATTCCACTCTTTACTTTTCAAATTTGAAAATTCACTAGTCAGTTTCTTATAAAGTGGTTTTCTGCATCTCCATTTTTTCTTAATTAAGTAGTTGTTCTAACATATTCCTAAAGAAGAAAACAATGCTTACACCTTTTGATTATATACCAGAAAAATTCATTTCATGATGTATAAAAAGCACGGAAACTTTTTATCTCGTACTTTCCAATTTGTACGACTTTGATAACTTGCATCTAGCTAAATGCAGGGGCGGACACCCATGAAACTTTTTAACTTAGTGCAATTTTGATTAAAATTTCTAAGTTGACCCCATCCAAAAATAAAACTTGACCCCTATCAATTTTTAGTTTAGTTTGCAGCTGAATAAATATTTGAATAATACAAACTTATATTTCAATAAAACTCCTCAAATATATATATATATATATAATAAAAATAGTTTCATTTTTAAATAATTATTTAGTTTGTTTTTATTAAAAACAAGTACTTAATATCGATCAAACTAATAAAAATATAAATGCACATGGTACATTTTTAAGGTGTATTATAAAAAAAACATTATGTAAATTTCTTTATAAAAAAAAAAAAAATTGACCCCTATAAATTAACTTTCTGCCTCCGCCACTGGCTAAATGTTGTAAAGATCATATAAATGCCTATGGTATTGAACTTACAAATGATTTTGTTGATATTGATTTAAAAATCGTTTGCATATAATATAAGATCATAAAAAAAATCAATTTTTTAAAAATCTTACCTCATACATGAAACACTATTTTCAAATATCGGGGTATTACCACATATAGTTATGGAAAGTTATTGCTTCCAATAACTCTATTATTCCACAATCTTATACCATATATTTTTTAATGAAACAATTGCAAAAAGAAGTTAAAGGTTAGATTAGAGCAAATTTAAAATATTTAGAGGAAAACAGTTTTAAGAAATCAAATGGAAATTGAGCAGTGGTAAATAATTATGAATTTCCAATTTGTGATTTCATTATGTAATAATCTTATTGCAAGACAGTCATCATTCTCCAAAAAAAAAAAAATCTTTAGACTAATTACACATACTTTATTTTCAACAGAAAGATGACTTATAATAAATACTTATATTTATTAATTTGAACACTACACTGGAAAATAATCATTTTAGCCATTCAAAATATACAAAACAATATATCATTTAAAATTATTCATTCAACTTTTCACTATATATATGCATTTTTCATCTCAGACTTATGTTTTATTATGCTTTTTTAACATGCTTGATAGCTCCATTTATATTGGCAGCATTTAAAATTTTATTTTCAGACATGGAAAGAGACCATATAAGAAATGGAAGAGTAGAATGCACATATTAATTATTAAGTTGACAACTAGGGTTTCGGGTTGTGGCATATAATTCATATTTTAGTATTTTATATTTCTCTGTTTCACAAAAAGTGTCATTCTACCATTTTTCACACAAATTAAGAAAATTAAACAAATGTCATTTATATCC
>NW_003302554.1:15100155-15102566 GCF_000004255.2 Arabidopsis lyrata subsp. lyrata
AGTCTTAAAAAGTTAAAAACTGCATTGAAAACATAAAACGACACTCTTTGTAAAACAAAATTAAAACTTTAAAACGACATTCTTTGTAAAACAGAGGGAATAACTTTTTAAAAATGTTTTATTAGGAGTCAATACCACTTCAGCTTAGTGGTGTCTTGGTCACGCATGCGGCTGCTATAAACAACCACAAGACTCTTGGATTTCTTGATTTCCAATGAAACTCTTTTTTTTTTAGCTATGATGTAAATTATTAGTGGCGATCTTACAGCTATCGCGATTGAAATGCATCATCCAGATTTGACCATAATTCAAACATCCTTGTGTTGTTAGTATTCGTTAAAATATGAACTACTCATGCAAATATCTTTTGGATTACTACACTAGATTTGGCGTGGAACAAAATTTATACCACTACTCCCTCTCATTTTTAATAAATGTTGTTTAAATAGATAAAAATTGTTTCATTTTATTTGTTGTTTTAATATTTAATGTAAAATTTATTCTTATTTTATTGTTTTGATTTCTAAAATTTTGCTGTTTGGTTTTTTCTTTTTTGAATTGTTTTTAAATAGAAAATAAAACATATTTTAAAATAGAAAAAAAAAAAACAGGAAATTAAATGATTTCTTAATTTATGTGTCAAAACCTTAGAATAGAGGGAATATATGTTTTAACAATATTAAGTTAAGTAGTATAAAATAGAATAGAGGGAATATATGTTTTAACAATATTAAGTTAAGTCAATAATTATTCAATTAAACTCTTATTCCACTATGTTTCCTACTAGTTGTGTAAGTTAATTTAACGTTATATACAAGGGAAAATGGTCCACACATGATCTTCGCTTTGGAAACTGTACAATTCAGTTCATAGATTCGAACTGAACTTTTGTTTTCTGGCATCACAAACAGTATGTGAAGAAACAACAGAAACAGTGAATCATAAATTTTTAACTTATCCATTTGCACGTAGATATGACTCATAACTCACAATGACTATTCGATGTAATATCTCTAACTTTAAATACCACTTGAAATCAGTGCCTTTCTCACATTTATTTCTTCTTCTTTCTGTGTATCGTTTCGGGATTCGCTGTAGAAAGGTCGACGACTCTTTTTTCATTAAGTAGGTCAATAACTTTCTTAATGTTGATAAGGTTTTGGATAAGTTTTTCAACTTTTCTTGACTATTTGCATACTTCTTAATAACCACATTAGTTGAATGTTTTTTCCACATTGTTTAATCATTGTTTTACTGATTCTATGCTATTGGTCCTTCTACATTGATATAAATAATTATTTTACAGTACTTATAAAAATATATATTATTCTACCATAAATTATCAAGTAAGACTTTCAAGTTTTTTCTCTTATATAAAAAAAAATCATTTCTAATAGTAAAATTAAGACAATAATTTTTTGTAAATAAATTATAGTGGAAAACGGCATATTTTCAAACTCAAACAAAAAACAAATTACAAACGATATTTATCTCTAAACAAAACGAATTTTATATAATTGGTATATAAATGTAAGTACTGTAGAACAAATTTTGACTATGCATCATTTAGAGGTCGACCAAATATCCAGATATGTATCAGAAATAGTATCCCATATTTTTTTGTTTTCAAAATATTAGTTTGACATGTAGGTACGCTTAGCATTCGTTATGTTTAATTTTGGAAAACAACTGTAGCATGCTATCATGGTAACATAAGCCGTCAGCGAATGACATTATGACATGCGCATAGCATTCGTAAAGTTAATCATGTTTAAGCCAACTAGGTGACGTATAAAGAATACTCCCTCCGTTTCAGTTTAGTTGTCGTTTTAGAATTTAAATTTTGTTTTATAATAGTTGTTTTAGGTTTTCAATGCAAATATTTGGTGAAAATTCCAGTTTTATCCCTACAGTTTTAATGTTTTGGCCAATGAATTTTTTTATAAAATATATTAATAAAAAGTAAAACAGAAAATTAAATGCTTTCTTAATTTGTGTGAAAAAACCTTAAACAACAACTAAAACGAAACGGAGGGAGTAGGTTATTTGTTTTTCAATTTGAGCAATATTACATTCTAGCGGTTTTTTCAACAGAAAACGCCACCCAAAATATTTTCTCACTCTTGGTTTTTAATGAACTTAGACGGTGTGGGTGTTCTACTGTTCTGGCAGAAAATGCAAATTAAATTGACATTTATTTTCCACCAATAATTGGCTGAAAAATAAAATCTAACAAGGGCATGAAAAATATAGTTGTATGGTGTTCTTATGATTTGTATACAAAAATAGAGAAAGACCAAAAAACAAAGATAAAGGGATAAGTGGCATTTTGGTAGCAATAATCGATGCGTCAAAAACTCAAAATATCAAAGAAAAAACCCGTGGAAGTAACACAAAAAATGGAGTTCTTC
>NW_003302554.1:15102666-15132702 GCF_000004255.2 Arabidopsis lyrata subsp. lyrata
TGGAAGTACACAAAAAAGGAGTTCTTCAATGGAAGAAAGTCAGCGGAATGGATTTCAACCAAAATCTGTCATCATTGAAGCCACGATAATTTAGCCCATATCGTAAATTGAATAAAAGATGCTGAATTTGTTTATCCGTACCTTTGTTTCTGATGCAGCGAGATATTTGGAATATTTCCAAATATCTATTATTATCATATTTTAATTAATTAATTATTATTGTTCTAGAATATTCTATGTTTTAGGGTTTTATTATAAATAGCCTTCTTAGGCCTCCTATTGTATTCGGTTGTTTTTGATTAATAAAATTAAAGAGCTTTTGATAAGCACTGAGAAGAGTATTCTCAAACGAAGTCTTTGAAGTCTTTGTTTATCGTGAATCCATTGATCTCCGATAACAATAGAATTCCGAGCTACGATTGTCTTGCTTGAGATCCATTGATACTCAAGATTACTTTCGTAATCTATCCCTAGAAGCTTCCGCTACGTCAGTTGGTATCAGAGCCGAAACGGTTCTTCGTTTACCATGTCGTTCGGGTGTCTCTATCAAGCCGATGAATTTCTGTTTTCTTCAACAGAAGATTTGTATGGGAAGTACAAAGAAATTTATGGGCCTCCGGTTTATGACGTCTACGAAGAAGACATATTCGTTGATCACATAGACTTTATCTTCATTGATGGATCTTTTAATACAAGGAGAAGGCAGAAGGTGGATTTTTGTGTTGAAAATAACAACACTAAATTGTTATTATCACATAAAAATATGAACGTGGCTTTTGTTGATACAAATTCCAAGTGTCTCCTTCTCAATTTGTCTGCAGCACATGGGCAGCACTCTCACGACAATAACGAGAACGAAGAAGATGTGTGTGTCAATGGATTGAAGAATCATGATGCAAATTGGGCTTTTGGGAAAGAAGAGCTAGTTAAAGTTCTTCATCGTAACAAAGACGTGGAGACCAAGTTTCAAATTGAGGTGCAAAATAATTTTAACTTCAACATGTCTTGCTTTAGAATTCATTTAAATTATCCGTACCTTTGTTTCTCTATTCATTTATGTGGTTGAGAGTAATTTTGGAATTAGAATTCCATCATGATAATATTATTACAAACTTTGCGTTATTATTTTAATGTTTTGAGATTTAATAAATTTTATTATACTTTTTTTTGTCTAACATTTTGTATTATGTGGATATAAATTCGGATAATAACAAAGCCACAATATGAGCAAAAACCCTTATACCAATATGAACGCAAACTATAATTGTATATGACGTCTGTTTTAAATATATGTCGTGGTCGAATATATTCATTGTGTTTGTGGGGGTGGATTCGAATCAAAACATGGCATCACCTAAATCGAACCTATAGATGTTTCCATGCTCTTTGAAACTATGATCATGCTATTGGCCCTACCCTATTATCGCCACCTACTCTACTATATAAGTATGCATGTGTGAAAATTATCTGCACATTCACACATATTCATCGTAAGTGGAAAAATTACTATAATTGTATATGACGTCTGTTTAAAATCATTTTACTGATCGAAGCTTTTTTGACAAAAGAATCTAGACTAATGCATAAATCTGCAACTATGTTTAGTAACCACTAACCAGGAAAAAATTGTGCCATTGTGTGTGTGCGTCACTGAATATATAAACATTTTTATCTGATTTGTTTCTTAATTCTATTATGTATAAATGTTTTATATGCACCTTGCATAATAATACCCTTTTTGTCTTTGGTATGAAACATGCATAATACTTTCTACCAAACGATTGTTGGTCATTCTCTCTAACTCCATTGGCCAAATTTTTTCAAGGCATTGTGTTTGTGAAGTCGGCTACGTACACAACCGGGGCCGGCGCAGAGGGCAACCACCGAAGCCACCGATTAGGACCTCAAAATTTGAGGGCCTTTTTACCTAAAAATTTGTTAAGTTTTCTTATATACAATAATTTTTATAGGGCCTTTTAAAAATATTGTGGACTTTTAGAGACAACTACAACATTCTTTTTAATGGTAAAAATCTGATTTAAAAGAATTTTTTTTTTATGGGCTTTAATTTTGCTTAAGGCACCTAAATTTACTGTGCCGGCACTGTACACAACCACCAACATGCAGAACCAAGTGGTAGCGGCAAATTGTCTTGTGAATCTACGAAGATCCATTTATGTTAGACTCAATTTTTTTTTTCTTTCTAGAATTCACTTCTATAGCAAAATGTAGATTGTGAAACAACATGTGGATTTTATCCTAAGATATCTCGATTGTAAAAAAAAAAATCAAGAATTTTACTTTTACTGATTCACAACCAGAGCCGGCTAAGACCATCAGCAATGGCAAATGTGTTTGTGTGGATGTAAGTATTTTTTTAGTATTATAATTTAAAGCAAAAGAGAAAAGAGAAAGAGAAAGAAAGAGAGAGATAGAGAGAAAAAGTGTTATACCCGAGTGTAAACTTACACCCGAGTGTGATGAGAGAGACAATTTTTTGGTTTTTTTAATACCTATACCCCAAGACTCACACTCACCTGCTTGTGCCACTGCTGATGCTCTAAGAGGCCAAACAAAATAAATTTTGGCTTGCGGCCAAAATAACTATATATATTTAACCGGCTTTTAAAATTATAAAAGTTGTTAGTAGATCTACCGTTAAAAGCATGCCCAAGAAATATCTAGACTGACAGTTGGAGTCATACTTCCTCTCAATTACAATTGAATATTTTTTTCCTAGGCCTTAATATTCTTTTTGCTTGGAACCCTGAATTATATAGGGACGGCTCTCTTCACAACGAATACATAAATCATGTAATTGCAATACATATATGATAGACCATCTGCAATAGTTAATTTACATAAGTTACCAAAGATAAATGCTAGTACTTTTCATTGAGCACATATTTTGATTTAAAATACTAGGTTACATTCAAATTGGGTCATGTCTTCTGAGGTTACAATTTTTATAGAGCAAATTTTCTTCTAACTTTACTGATCATTGTCACAGATTTAGACGTTGCGAAATAATGTATGTGTATTTTTTTTTTCAGTCTGAATAATGTATGTGCATATATATTAAAAAAAAATTGATTAATAGCACCACATGGGTTAATTTGGACTCAATTAAATATAAGTCACTCTAAGAAGGGTTATAATAGTTTTTTTTTTTTGTCAACCACACATTAATTATTAAAAAAATTCATTGATTGGTTACCTAATTAGGAGGAATAGTGCTTACAAAAGTAACTTCAATAAATAATAGACGGAAAGAACGGGCTAAGCAGTCCGCCTTGACATTACATAAACGAGAGATAAGGGAAAGCGAGAAAAAGGGGAAAGAGACACGAATCAAACCAAATTCGTCTAGTTGATTGGAGAAGGCTGGCCATTCTTCAGGTGATTGTACCATCGAGACTAACTCTGAGCAATCTGTTTCAAACGCCTGACAATCGATCCTTCTTGAAAAGATATTCTTCATGGTCCAAATTAAGGCTTCCATCTCCGAGTGAAGGGGGGAGGGTCATAATAGTTTAAAACTTTAAATCCAGATTCTAAACACCTGATTCGACCAATTCCTAGAAGTGGCAAAGCAAATATTCTACAAGAAATTAATTTTATTGAGACGAAGTTTAAGACTAATAATATACGTCACCAATTTGTGACTTTTTTGATACGTTTTTTGTGACTAAATATATTTGTCACAATTTCGTAGTAATTTCGTCACAAAATTGTGACGGTTTAGATCATGACCGAAATTTGTGGCAATTAGCGACAAAAATATTACGATTTTATGACCGAAACAAGTGTGAAGATTTTGTGACGTATCTATAGTCACAAATTAGTTACGAATTTGTAACGAATATGGGAATCACAATTTGTGACATTAGAGTGACTAAATAGTAGTCATGAATTGATACCAATGAGTGACAAAGTATTTTGTTATAAATAGTTTCGTAATTTTGTTACAATTTTGTCCCAATGTGGACTGATTAACAACATTTAAAAAGTTATCATCTTCATTTATTTAAAAATATTTGAAACCGTTATTACTTTAATGTATTTTTGTTATAATATTTTTAGATGAGATAAAGACTATTTTTCTTATTAGATAAACTTTAAAAGTATATATTTAATTTTAATTCTAATCCTAGTAAAAATAGGAATCGATCTTATCGATCAACATATATATTATCTTGTTTATGTGGAAGGACTTATAAACACATTATAATGGATTACATTTGATGCAAATAATAATATACCCCTGAAAAATGTCGTAATTATATATCTTATCCAGTAATTATGGTTCCTTCGTGTAATTATCTCCAGTTTAGTTTTGTTCAAGGCATTGATAAGATAAATTTTTAATTGTGAGCTGAGATTGAATAATGCCTGTGTTATTTTTTTTTTGTCAAAGACTTGTTTCCATTTCATCAACAGAAGTTCAAGTACAGAGATAACATGGGTGCAAAGATCCCAAAGTTTAAGAAAGCATTACAAAGAGGGGCATACCCCAAAACTACCAGAAGATAACTAAAATAGATCGACGAAGGTTCCATGAGAGCTTTGAAGCCAAAGCTAGATAGCATTTGGACACATGTGAGATCACGGTTTGTCGAACGAGCCTCCATGAACAAATCAAAAGATGGCGAAATGGTCACTGTCAATAGACAACGTGACGTTAGTGAAGGAGCCAGAGACGAGTTTCTATCCGGCAAGAGGGGTTGTAAACAGGGCAGTGCAACTGTAAAGCTCCGATTCAGTACGTTTTCGAAAACGGATGAAAAATCTTCTAGGTCAGAATGCGGAGAGGAGCACATGATTATGAGCTTGTTAGAAATGACATTTAACCGGTGTTTAAAGTCTTTTGCAAATGCTACCATAGGAGAACATTTGGACACAGAAGATCTGTAGCTACAAACAATCCTCCAACAATTTGGAATCGGGAACAGTAGACTATACACCTTCCAGCTCTTAGGTTCATAGGACTTAGCCAAGATTAACACTAAATCCAGGGTTCTCAGGGTATAATTGAAAAACCGTAGCAATGAGGGTGATTCCTCTCTCAGATGGTGTCTTCTGCCATTGAGGTGGAGGGATCGACCTAACTTTTGACTACAGATCGACAAGAAACAAAGAGAAACGGACCTGGGCTTTATGTCATTTAGACATGGATCGCTCGGTATGGGCTTGGGCCTTTGGATAGGTAATGGGCCGAAGTTGGGTTCAAAGCCTTCTAGGCAAAACCCTAGTTTTGCTGCGGTTGGCCACAGATCTGAGAGAGCGCGGCGGCTTGTCGGATCTGTTGAGAAGCTTTGCCGTGAGGGAGTGAGCTCCGATATGAGAAGATTCATCGATAATAGCATATGAGCATGGTCTGGAGCTGGGGCGGAGATCTTCGAAGCCGTAACCGTTTTTTAAGTGGATAAGCTTCACCGAGAAGAAATAATCGTCGTGCGCCGTCGACGCCTCCCCCAAACAAGGCGCATCTGAAGGTCCAATAGAGAGCTCTCTTGCCTTCAACGAAGTCCGGGGTGAGATTTCTTCAAGAGTGAGCAGAGATCCAGATCGAGAATCTGCTCTTTGGTTAGACGGTTCTGTTGAGGATGGTGCGAGCATAAAGTATCTGAAGGAGATTGAGAGAACAGGTTCAGATATGAACGTTTCCAGATACGCTCGTCGTCCGTTGTTGCTCAGTGGTGAGGCTCCGGTTTGTTGCAAGTGGTTCGAGAGAGTTCGAGAGGGTTCCAAGAGAGAAAAAACTTTTGTAAAACGAAGGAAAATTAAAAGCAGGCTTGTGTATTGAATTAGATGGGGATCGGAGTCCCGACGCCGGCAAACGAAGGCTTTGCCGGCGCCGGAGGAAGATGACATAAGAGGCTTCTCGATACTTGTGTCAGGGAGCGTTTTTTAGACTCAATTGATATACGTTTACCATGTTCGCCTGTGTTATTTTTATTATTTTTTTAAATGGCCGGTGTAACGTTGACCGTATACTAGTAAAAAAAACATGTATAGCCACAACAATTTTAGTGGCTGTGGTACAAAATTCGTGGCTATATGCTAAAACAGCCACTAATGGCCACTTAAACGTGGCTTTTTTATTTCGTGGCTTTTCGTAGCTATGTAGCCACGATCTAGTCACGCGTATTTCGTAGCTGATTTCTCACGGATAGCCACTTATATATTCGTGGCTCTACAAGTCTACAGCCACGAAAGTAATCCTGACTAATTCGTGACTTTTTCATATAATTTTAATAAAAAAAAAACGGAAACAAAAAAGATTATTATTTATAAATTAAAATGTAAAATTAATTTATTTATAAAACACAATGATTTTAACAAAAAAAATTAAAAAATGTTTCACGAGATGTCTTCTTCTGTCAAGCATCTTCGGTGGTCTCGTGGCGTCGGATCTGGTGGCTGGACATCAGATCTAGGAGCTCTCATTGTTGCCCGTTGAAAACATTACAGCAATCGGAACTTGGATCAGACTCCATGGCTGATGTGACGGCATCGTTGCGTTGAAATCCATGGTTGATGTCACGGCGCCGATCCGTTGAACTTTGTCAATGGTGGTGGTGAACGACGTCTTAGTTGTGGCTTAGTCTTCTATGTTGTAGTTTTGGGGGTTGGCGGAGGAGGTGTGCTCTCTTGGATGAGGAGAAGAGGTGGAAGGTGGAAGGTGACGAAGATGAGAAAAGAAGAGGAAAAGAATCAGAGAGAGGCCCACTTCACCAGCTCTACTCATTGATTCACACACTCACCTGCAATCTCTTTCTTTCTCACTCTCCAAGTCTCCCCCTGTGAAAGCTGAAATGAGAGGTGGAAGGTGACGAAGATGAGAAACGGAGAAGAAAAACAATTGAGAAACTTTGTGTCCGTTGGATATAGTTTATCAACGGTGGAGAATAGCAAAAGAGCAATCCATGTCTCTATGAACTAACCAATAAGAAGTCATTATTATTTGGTTTATTAATTTTGCAATTTGCAGTAGTATTTGGTATATTAAATAGAAATGGTAGACAAAATGTCTTAGTTGTTGGGTATATTAATTAGATTTTGTTTTTAGAGTTTATTGTTTAATTTCTATAATGAAAATTTTAATTAAAGTTTAGATTTTAGGATTTGGAGTTAAATTGAGGGTTTGGGGTATAGATTTGAAATGTTTGATTTAAAAACTAAGAATTTTATAAAAGTGTTGGATCTTAATTTTAATTAGGGTATACATTGGTAATTAGATTTTTGTTTAGAGTTTATAAATTTAGAGTTTGTCTTTAAGATTAAGGTTTCCGTCTAGCCACGGATAAATTAGTGACAAATTCGTGGCTATATAATAAAATCAATTCAAAAATAAAATAATCACGAAATTTTTGTGGCTTTTTCGTAGCAAATAGCCACGATTTAGCTATGGAATAATTTCGTAGCTATATTTAGCCACGAATTTGTTACAAATAAAATCCGTGGCAAATATTAGCCACAAAAAACCACTAAATGCCACGAAAATTGTCACGTTATTGTTAAGTGACTAATTCGTGGCTGGAATGAAATTAGCTACGAATGTCCATGGCTAAACCGTGGCTATACGAAAATTTTCTACTAGTATATATTAACTTATTAAGTATTAACCAAGTAGTGGGAGATCGCAGTTCCACTTGGCCCATGAACCGGTGGGTAAATCAAAATATACCCATTTTATGAAACTGCAAAATTTATAAGAAGTTTTTCCTATAAAAAAAATATTTGTTGGAAACCATAAACGATCAATACTATTTTTCTTCTACTTAATTGAATTGAAGACTTAAAATAATAATAATTGAATTCTGGTTTTATTCTATTCTATCTGATTGGGAATAATTGGTATGTTATTTTAGTTTGTCTACCAAAAAAGTTTGGAATATATGATATTTCTAAACAGCAGGACAAAAAATAAATACATAGAGAAGCATATTGAAAGAGACAAGACCTTAGTAGACACATGAGTTGAAGTTGATGTTGATAATAATATCTTCACTATACTGAATCCTGTAATGTCAAGAGCGTGTTTATATGTTTTCGGTAATGGTAATTATTGCAAAATTTTATAATAGTTTGAGACTCGCATGATATGCAGTTTAAGTTTCTCTAAGAATTCTTTTCACTTTTACTTTGTCAACGAATTCTTCTTATTTATGTATCAATATCATGATTTTTTTTTTGAGATAAAGGATTCATTGATGTACAAGAAAATTTTATAGTAATTCTATTTGAGCATAAGTTATCAACAAGCAGTACAAATTCAACCTTTTTATACTATTTTTGTGAATATTACTTTTATTAGCTCAGGCTGCTCAGCTTTTATAAAGGAACAGTATTAAATCTTACCTGTAATACTTTTTACTATTCAATTAATTTCTATGACCACAATAAAACCGTGTTTTCAAGTTTCTGACGTGTAAGTGAGTCATTTAAATAAATAATGGGTCAGTGGATTTCTTTTGGGAAAAAGGAAAAACTGTGAGTGGGTGATTTAAATCGTCATCAAATCTAAATTTTTACTTTTTGAGGTAAAGGCAAAATATAATATTGAGGGATAAAATAGTTTGATATTGACAAATGAGACCATCTTAATTCCTTAACTGATGCCCCATGACGCTACGAAAAGGTATGCCGTATGCGTCAACGTCATACAAATAAAAACCCTCCAATCACAAAACAGACCAATTGGGCTTGATTTGCAGTTTTAGTAATTGCGTGCCAAATATGTAAACTTTTAGAGTTTTGGAACCAAATATGTTTTTTTACATGTGAAACCTTCACTTACACAGTTATATGATTGATATGCACATGAGAATCATTCATACCACTATTCTTTTGCCTTTCAAAAACGTAAATGTTTACATAGTTACATAGTTGTTGTTGTTTGGGTAAATTTTAACCCGTTTATATAAACAGTTACAGTCTTATGGTTTTTTTTTTTTGAGCAAACAATCTTATGGTTCGTAGTTGTTGTTTTGGTAAGAGAACAAAAATGGATAAACGTTTTAAGAACATACTATTTAACTGTCCATTGTCTTTTCTTTTCTTCTTTTTTTGGGCAAAAAATGTCATTGTCAATACGTTGTTTTGTATGATAATAAATTTAAAATTTAAGCGTTTATTGATAGAAAAACTATCATATGAGATCTAAAAAAGGTATTAAAATTGCAAGATTTTAGATATTAGCTTTCAGTGAAAAAAAAATCAATTTGGTTTAGTTGGGCTGATATACTCTTGAATTCGATTAATTTGGCTACAATATTATTTTATCACGAACCACAAATGTTTTGTATTCCAATTTTGGAACACAATTGAAAGTTTTTGGGGAAGGAATCTCTATATCTTTAACAATTGTAGCTTATCTGTAATTTGTCTCGGCAGCTACAAAACTCCAAACTTGGTTTATCATGTAAATTTAAAAATCTATTATTTTCTTTAATAGAACCACGTGAATCGTGATCCAACCAATTGTATTTTGTATTCGTCTATACTCGAAATAGAGATTATTATGGATTTTGTCATTTTTTAATAAATCTTATAGATTTGCCATTTTTGAACATTTTAAAAATTCAAATTTATAATTTTTTTTTATCTCTAAAAATAAACTGAACCGACTAAACCCAAACATAACGGAAAAAAACGCATAAAAAACGTATTTTTATAACTTAAAACTGATAAATCCATAAAATTTTAACAAAAATAGAAAATCCACAAATGCCATTCAAAAAAATGGTAAACTCATAATTAATTTCTCTAAATACGTTGGAATATTTTGGTTTGTAGTACTTCTGTTGCTATTGTGCAAGTTAGTTAATAGAATTAGCAGCATCACCACAGTTCAAAACTACTCCCTCCGTTTCGTTTTAGTTGTCGTTTTAGGACTTAAATTTTGTTTCGTAATAGTTGTCGTTTTAGGTTTTCAATGCAAATGTTTGGTAAAAATTCCAGTATTATCCCTATTGTTTTAATGTTTTGGCCAATGAAAAAATTTATAAGATATATTAATAAAAAGTAAAACAAAAAATTTAATGTTTTTCTTAATTTGTGTGAAAAAACCTTAAACGACAACTAAAACGAAACGGATAGAATATATGTTTATTATAAATATAAATACCAAAAGTACAAATGAGTTCTACTTTGGTGTGCAAATCTAATACAGTGGAACCCATTTGTACTTTTGGTATTTACACAATTTTGTTACAAGAGAACGTCATACTGAGATGAAATGGATCTTTAATAATTCCCCGACATGGACATTGTTGTGTATAAATGCACCTTTGAATATTAAAACGTGGCTACTTTTTAAGGGATCCATACATTCTATTTCTATTTTTGCTACTTTGTATAAATTAGAATGGGAAAATCACATTTTTAACCCTGAAAGTGTAACTGGGTAGCACTTTAAACCTCGAAAAAATTCTACTCACTCTATAAACCACCAAGATTATTTTACTAACACTTTAAACCTCCAAACTACATTTTCTTTTTGCAAAGCTATAAATGATGATGTAACAATCAATTTATCTTTGTTTAATATATATTTATTTAATTTAATTTAAATTTTAATTAATTTTATTATTTATTACGATTTTGACGATTAAAAAAAATCATCATTTTCGACTATTCACCATCCGACCATATGATTTTTATTCAGTTCATTGTATGTGTTCACCATCTTTTTATTCAATTGGTATTATGAGATTCCAATTTATCCACTCGAGAGAGTGAAAACGCTTATGGATCAGTCTAGAAGATTGTTTCAACAGTTTAATAAGAAATTTCATGCTCGGACGGTGAGTAAACGAAGAAAATAAAGGTTTTTTTTTTGTTTTTTTAGATTTTTATTAATTGTAATAAATAATAAAATTAAGTAAAAATTAAATTAAATTAAATAAATATAGATTAAAGAAAGATAAATTGATTATTACATCATAATTTATGGCTTTGCAAACAGAAAAGCTAGTTTGGAGGTTTAAAGTGTTAGTAAAACAATCTTGGTGGTTTATAGTGTTAGTAGAATTCTTTCAAGGTTTAAAGTGCTACTCAGTTACACTTTGAAGGTTCAATCTTAGGATGTTTCAATATTAGTCCACACCATTTTGTATACTCTATTTTATTAATTTAAATCTCAGACCTAACTTAAATAAAATTTCTTAGTCATTTCCAAACCATTTGATAAAAAATCACGAATAGCAATTTTTTTTTTGTCAATTACGAATATCAAGCAATCTAATCTCTGTAACTAAAAGAAAAAAGGAAACAAACTAGTGAGCTGTGAATTTCGTCATGACCAAATAAACATGGTCCATCTTAAAAATCGTTTGGAAACTTGCCTTAATGCTCTTTGTTTTGTTGTTGCTGATAAAATTAAATATTTTTCTGTCTCTTTCGTGAATTTATTACTTTTGTCTTTCTAATTATCTGTAGCATCGTATTCTCGAATCAGTCAATTTGTTACGTCATATTTTGAAACCCTAAAATGTATTACTAAATATTATCCTCAATATATTTGTAAGAGAACTCATTTAAACCAAAAACACGCAATGTCGGTAATTTAAGTTTCGTTTTTTCTCATCCACTATACTTTAAAACCCTATAATTCGTCTAATTTAATACTGATAAATGACTAATAAAGTCTTTAAAAAATCCGTGTTTGGAGAGAAGACGAAAGAGGCTAGCTGAGTTGCTCACATATAGTAAAACAATTATTGATTGATTGAACTTGGTTTTGTGATGGTTTCGATGAATCTAAAAAAAATGCTCTCAAATCTGCAGCTTTGGTTTCACTTTCTAAACAGATTAATATTTCAAAAAAATTGGTCGGCACAAATTTAATTTTATAGTGTTGTAATTAATTACCGCGATATAAATATTCTATCGTTAGTTATAGCAGATCATAAGAGTATGGGAGACTCACAAAAATGCCTCTTTTTCAATACCTCTTTTCAAAAATGCCCTCTTTGGCTGTCCATTTTTAAAAATACCCCTTTTTATATACAAAATGACTAAATTACCCTTATTTTAATAAAAGATATCACAAATATATAAGGAAATATAACAAAATTAGATCCACAAAATACAAAATATTTTTTGGGGGGAAAGTGATCCCGCAATTTTTCCCGCCAAAATACTTGTAAAAACTTGTAAAACCTTTAAAATACCTTGTAAAATTTTCCCGTAAAATTTTTTCCCGCCAAAATTTTTTTTTTGCGGGAAAATTGATTCCGCATATTTTTTGGCGGGAAAAATTTACAAGGTATTTTAAAGGTTTTTTACAGGGTATTTATCAGGTTTTACAATGTATTTTAAAAGGTTTTACAATGTATTTTAAAAGGTTTTACAACGTATTTATAAGGTATTTATAAGATATTATAAGATTTTACAAGCTATTTTATAAGGTTTTACAAGTTATAAGGTTTTACAAGTTTTTTATAAGGTTTTACAAGTTATAAATACCTTATAAAACCTTATAAGTACCTTGTAAAACCTTTTAAAATACATTGTAAAACCTTACAAAACACTTGTAAATACTCCGTAAAACCTTAAAAATACCTTGTAAATTTTTCCCGCCAAAAAAATTGTGGAATTTTGCGGGAAAATTTTTTGGCGGAAAAATTTTTACGGGAAAATTTTACAAGGTATTTTAAAGGTTTTTACAAGTGTTTTGGCGGGAAAATTGCGGGATCACTTTTCCCGCTAAAAAATATTTTGTGTTTTGTAGACCTAATTTTGTTTCAAATAAGGATAAAATGGTCATTAAAAATTAAAAGAGGGCAAACTTAAAAATAGACTCTCAAATGGGGCATTTTTAACAATTTCTCTAAGAGTATCTACAATTCACGTATGTTAACGTACGTGTTCTATAATACTATTATTATAGTTATATAATTGGAAATTATAGCTAGATTTTATTTTTTAATTGTTTATAGTTGAAAATGTAGATATGTTAGGGACTTAGTTTTTGTTTTTTTGTTCACTAAAAGAAAAGATTTTAGAATTTACAAATGGATATATAAACGTATACAGCAGAGATATGATGGAGTTAGACAATCTAACAGACGCATGGTTCAATCTGCAACATGTAGGAGTTTCTAAAAAGCTTGCACTATGCACAATTTCTTCATTGTGTGTAAATATTACAGAGGTCTTCTCTATATGCACTGGTCTCTTAATCAACACATACAGTTGTATCTTATTACAACCAAAGATTTATGGTTACATACTTACATATCATAAAATGATTTGAGGGTAAGTAGGTCATGCACCCGTCATGCTAGAACAACCAAGGACAATAATAGAACCGAAAAAGGATTTGACTATTCCATACATAAAATGGGTAGATTTTTCTGTTTTAAACTTTCATATGACGATATTATGTGATTCTGTAAAAGCGAAATGAGATAGGGAAGAAAAGTCAGAGATGAGGAAGGAAGGGATGGGGAAAATCCGGCGGAATAATGAGGACGAATCCATAGAACAAGTTGGCTAATTTCAGATTCAATTCAGACGCAACACTTCTTCTCACAGACATTGATAGAGTGATGGAGAGTGGCTTTGTTTTGTCTGTTTTGTTGTCCTTTTAAAAGTCAACCAAGTCGCTGCGTGGTCCCACGTTTCTATTTGTTTTGGCTATTTTTCAAACTAAAAAATAATTTGAGAGAGAAAAGAATGACAGATTCGTTATAATGTTAATAACTTATAACCACAACATTCATAATTAAAATATATGAATTCAAATTTTTATGTAAAATTGAATATTTCAAATGATAAGATTTTGAATATATTAATAACTCGATATTTTCTTGGATCTAATAATTTTCTTAAGGCAATATCAATAAAAACCAGACCAACGTATGTTAAATCATATTTTTGAAGCATGAAAAAGGACAAAATGCATAAACTATTCAAAAAAGGACAAAATCCACAAATGCCCTTATGAAAAAGGACAAAATCCGTAATTTATTCAAAAAATAATTTGAGAGAAAAAAGAATGACAGATTCGTTATAATGTTAATAACTTATAACCACAACATTCATAATTAAAATAGGGTGATTTAGGTGAATAACCAAAAAAAAAAAAAAAAATTAGTTTTTTAGAAAGAAGGTAGAGAGAGATAGGAAGAGAAAGAGAGTGAATAAGGAGGTTAGAGGTTAGTTATTGAATTAAAGTTTTTTTGTTGGTTAGTTTTGCCAATTTTCCATTAAAATATATGAATTCAAATTTTTATGTAAAATTGAATATTTCAAATGATAAGATTTTGAATATATTAATAACTCGATATTTTCTTGGATCTAATAATTTTCTTAAGGCAATATCAATAAAAACCAGACCAACGTATGTCCGTGAGTAGGGTAGGTTACTAGGCTATTACCTACCATGTTCCTTCATTTCTACTCATCTTTGATCTCCTCCAATTGCAAGTTGCCTCGAAGAGAATGTGTGACGTTACTTTTTTTTGCTGCCTACCGACCATTCCGTTTTTTAAAATTGGATTAGAACACTGAATTTACTCGAGTATCTAATATATTAAAACACCGGAAATTCACTCGAATATCTAAAATAGTATAATGATGATCAAATATAATACCTATTAACGTTTTCATTATTTTGTATTTTTTTGATGAAAATGATTTTCTTCCAAATATAAATTTAGTTTAATTTTAACGACAGTTTTTTTTTTTTTAATATAAATTTTGATTTTAAAACGTCTATAGTCAGACCAAAATTATTGGACAAAGGCTAATTTCCTACATTCAACATTTGGTAAAATTTCTCTTATTTTAGTTGTATGAAAAGTGTAAACGATGTTCAAATAAGTGTGATATAGCCAAAATATTTATACCGGTTATCATTCACATGTATAAATTAGCAATTTTGTTACAGTTATTTTGTTTATATTTTAAAACTAAATATCTGCAAACAATCCAAAAATATGTGCATCTAACAAATTTAGCAATTCTCCCAATTTAAGATGGAAAAATGCTATAGTTACATATTTTAAAAAAAAACAAATTGCTAAGTTTTTTTTGGTGCCGTCTAGCTATAAATTAACCCTATGCATGAGCGGTCTTGCGTTCTTTGGCTACAATTTTCACCTACACTATCATAATCATTGATGTTTTTTTTGAATAAATTATACAGAAAATAATAATAGAAAATCCACGAATATTATTTTGATGATAACTTCAAAAGACAAAAGATATGGGAATCTGAGACTAAGAGTTGAAATTAGAGTAAAGAACAACAGGAAAACAACAGAAGATACAACTCAAGTCCATGCGATATTTCAAACTGTCAACTTAGAAGTGAGTACATCAAATATTAAACGCATATCAATACAAATTCAACTTCAATTTCTTTTTGGCGATAGTTTAAACGGCTAGATTTAATAATCAGATAGGTCTTTTTGGAACTAATCGTACGCTACAAATCTTCCTTCCAACCTTTTTATTTTTCCTATTACTTTTATTATTTGTATTATTATAAATTATAATCTTGTATAAATTTATACGGTGTTTATTTATGTGCGCTGTATCAGTTTAAATGTTTTATAAACGATTTGAGGAATCATTTTTTACAATTTTTATATATGGTCTAATGTTTATTTTACATATATATGTAGATTAAATTCGAAGATTGATACTGATATAAACTATTAAATTACACATTCAAGTTCAAACTGTAATTGTTTAAAACAAAAATAATATAATTTGTTAGTAAGTATGAAAATACAAGTTATTTTTGCTTTCCATACCAATATACGGGTATAAAATATATTGTAATTAAAATATTATAATGTTATAAAAGATTATTCTGTTTAAAATGAGTTTATTGTTAGTGTCTTGTGTGAGATGTAACTAGGGACTATATATGTAAGAGATTAAACTTTTTACAGAAGAAAAAAAAACTAGAAAGAAGAAGAGATAAGTTTTAGTCAATAGATAAATTAGATATGTAAAATAAAAAATAATTGGAAGATAAGAGTGTGAACAATTATAGTTGGAGTGTAATTAGAGAGGTCAATGAGTCAACAACTTCCCTCGAGACCTTTTTGACAATTATGCGCTCTAAACCAACAATGATGTCCAATCCCAACATCCTAATTGCGCCACGCCATATATCATATTTTATTATTATTTTATAACTATATTTGGTTGGCCTTAGTGTTCGTTAAAAATAAGTAAACCACTATAAGAAAAACTTTTGTGTTGTGCTGGTTTTGGAAGCTGTCGAAACCAAAACTGTAATTCCATTTATGAGTAGACAAACATTCTACCACAGTTTATTTTTAGTCTTTTTTCGATGGTTAAGAGTTAAGACCAGTTCGTTGATTCCAGTTGAAGTAGATTAAAAACTAGTAATTGTTTGAACATTAAACATTTTATGTGAAGCTAAGCAAAACATAGATATTGAATAAACTTATTCAACGTGATCCTAAGGTGGTGCAGAGTGAAATATTCAATAGTTGTGCGATGATTACAGTTTTGAAAAATTGTTATCCATTTTTTACGTTGTGTGATTTTCCACTGATAATTAGATGAAAAAGCGAAAATTATAAACAGTTCTCTCTCTGAGAATATTATTGTTAGCTAGCATTCTCTTCGTTCTGTTTTTCTTTTACATTATTTTTGTTGATCTCCTTTACACTTTTCTAGTGTTCTAAATTAGTAACACTGGATTCTCCAGTGATTAATATGTTGACTAATCTCATAGAATAATATAGTGAATAGTTGAACTTTAAAAGAAAATTAAGCAAACAAAAAAAAAAAAAAAAAAAAAAATTAAGCAAATACTCATTGCCTAGTCATATTCAACTACGAGTGCATAATGATGGGGCGAACCACAATCTTTTTAGGCTAAGAAACTATAAGCCTCTTTTGGGGTCCCGATCCCCGACCCTATAATTTCGGGGAAAACAATTGTAATTTCATTTTGACAAAACCTTTTGAACTTTAATGTGGTTATATAATTCATGTTACTTGTATTTTTGTCATGCCCCTGAAACTATATGCAAATGAACTGCATTGATCTAATGACCACTTTGTTTTGCGGGAGACATTGAGTTTATTTCATTTAGTGGATGTAATTTTTCTGTTACTTATGGGTCATGAATAAGATTTTGTTAAAAAAAACTTTACAAAGTGATGCAAATATTTTGAACCTTGTTTGTGATGTTTAATGCTGTATATTTGGCTAACATAAGGTCATATAACATAAGACTTGGTGATGTTTAATGATGTATATTTCGGTAACTGATTTCTTATATATCACAATTTAGAAAGATTCCGATATATTTATTCACTTTTACGCACTATATATATTTTTTTTTCGTCACACTTTTACGCACTCTAAAAAAATATATATATTTAGATATATATTCATTTGTACTCTATTCCATTTGAGGGTATTTCCTTATAAAAATATTTCATAGTCATTCACCTAATTAAGTTCCAGAATTTGGTTATCTACCTAACTAAATCTTAAATAAAGATTGACGATTTGTATATAAACAAAAAGGGTACGTCTTATGGATATTTCTATAGATGCAAAAAAATAATTTAGGTGTTCTTTATTACTCTTGCTTCTTTAAAAAATTATATATATTCTGTCATTACTATTTTGAAATTATGTATTGTCTACCATACAAACTTTTTTAACATTAATTTTTCAGATATATTCTTCTGTGGTTTCATTAATATTTAAGTTTGCGATTCACAGCCAATCAATATGTTTTAGATATTACTAAGCAGATAGACAGGTAAAACAAATTGTTAGCACAATCTATTAAGCGAATGGAAAAATAGTTGAAACTACGGTGAAAATTAACAGCATACATATATTGGAACATAAGTCCAAGTAGTTGAGACTTGAGGGGTTGACAAACATGTGATCCGATCCATTTGAGACTAACTAGTTCACAGACAACTAAAATCCAAGAGTTCTACAAGTAAATGCTTTGGTTATTTTAATATCTTTTCAAGTCGTCTGTCCGGTTGACTTACCTATGATGTCTGAACAAAAGAATGTAGTAAATAGTATAATTAAAATGTTTAATTGGTCGGATAAACAATCTAAAATAAATGGGAAATGAAGTTTTGAGTGTTGGGATAGTGATCATATCTTGCATTACAAGAAACAAATTATAGGGTTAAATTTTCTGTCGCAAAACTTTTCGTTACAAAATTGGTTTAATTTTGAATATGTGACAGAAACTAATTGATAAGTTAACTTTATTAAACTGGGTTTGAGACAGTTTAACAACTAGCGGTGGACTAATAATCATTCTTTTCATTTTTGTTATTATTACTGCATGCTTCTATATTCGTCATTTGGTTGTTACAAATATATTTGATCTTGAAATTAAATTTGAAATTCGTCACTAGTCAACAACATAATTCCAAAATATAATACTAATTTTTTTTCGCAATAACTTCATCGCCAAAAAAAAAAATGTCACCATACAAACCAAATGTTTTTAGTATTGTTTGTGATCAATCCAAATATGATAAAATTAATTTAATATTTATAACGCGGATATTAAAAGTTGGATCGAAAGACTTGGACGTCAAAGATAACGTTTGGTGTACAATCTTGGACATGAAGGATAACATACTAGTTGGGATTGTTCAGATAAAATTGAGTGCATCAGTTTTGGAAAGTGTTTGGCCACTCAGATCTTTGTGAGATACTCTCTCGACTATGATTAAGGCGGAAAGATAATGACGTGATCTAAAGGTGTGATCAGAGAATATTTGGCAAAATGCTTGATCCATTACTGTAATTGTAGTCGGATATATCAGTACCTGATCCACAACCATTATTACATTAGATACAATTATTTGACGGCCTGAAAAAAAAAGTGTATATGTTGCCCAGAACTATCTCATGATGTGCTATGAACTCGTGAGTTTCAAGCGTTGGTATATAAGTCGTTTTTCCTCCTTAAATCAAAGTCATTTCTTACTCTTTTCTAGATAGTTCAGTCTTTTATATTTTTGTGAACCAAATGAATTATTAGGACGATTCACACTTATTTTATTTGTTTGCCAAACAAAATATTATATTTTTTTTCTCCGTAAATCAAATGTGACTTATTTTAGAGTACAAATAAATATATTTCCAGTTATTTTTAACTACTTACGTGGTCTCTAATTCAAAAGTAATAAATAATAATAAATTAACTACCGGTTTGAACCAAATTTTTTGAATAAATTAAATCTTTTTAGGTCAAATTTGCTATATTGTTTTATTTTCATGATTTAAAACTACACTTTTAAAATTTTTGTACCCAATCGGAATCATAGAAACTTTATTGTTTAGCCAAACAAAACGGTACTGAATATCGGAACTTTTAAAGAGAGTTGAATAAATAAAAAAACTGTGAGAGAGAAATTGAATCAACGTCAAAGTCACTTGATGCAAGAAAACAGCAAAACCAATTAAATCCCCGTAAAAACAGAACACAAAAGAACAGGAGAGTTAATGTCCTAACTGACACGTGTCCCTACCTTGCCATACACTCACACTATTAAAATTTCTAACTGTGTCTCTTATCCGGAAAATAATCATCTCCAAGTGTAATAGAAAATTAAAATTAAAATATCATTTCTTCTTCTTCCTCGCCTATAAATACAACTTCATTCTCTCGTCTCCTACATCACAAAACAAAAACCTCACTTAAAAAAAAAAAAAAAACAGAGAGAAAGACAGAAAAAAAAACCAAAAAAAGAAAAAGAAAAAGGAAAACAAACAAATTTTCTTTCTTTTTTTTCCTCTAAAGTTTCTATTTTGTCTATTCGTGTGTTTTTTTTTCTTCCTGATAATGGGAGCCTTTGAAACAGAAAAACCAACTAAAGATGCGGCGGCTCTAGAGACACAGTCGCCGGAAGATTTCGATCAACCATCACCGCTTCGTAAAATCATCTCCGTCGCTTCCATCGCCGCCGGTGTACAGTTCGGGTGGGCCTTACAGCTCTCTCTTCTGACTCCGTACGTTCAACTCCTTGGAATCCCACACAAATGGTCATCTCTCATTTGGCTCTGTGGTCCAGTCTCCGGCATGATTGTTCAACCAATCGTCGGTTTCCACAGTGACCGATGCAGGTCCAGATTCGGTCGCCGTCGTCCTTTCATCGCATCCGGAGCCGCACTCGTCGCTGTCGCCGTTTTACTCATCGGTTACGCTGCGGATTTCGGTTATAAAATGGGAGATAAACTTGAGGAAAAGGTAAAAGTACGAGCTATAGGGATCTTCGCTCTCGGGTTCTGGATCCTCGACGTTGCCAACAACACCTTACAAGGACCTTGCCGTGCTTTCTTAGCGGATTTAGCCGCTGGTGACGCTAAGAGAACGCGAGTCGCAAACGCGTTTTTCTCCTTTTTTATGGCGGTTGGAAACGTTTTGGGATACGCGGCTGGATCGTACACTCACCTTCACAAGATGTTTCCGTTCACAATGACTAAAGCTTGCGATATCTATTGCGCGAATCTCAAGACTTGTTTCTTCTTATCCATCACTCTCCTCCTCATCGTCACCGTCACGTCTCTTTGGTACGTTAAAGACAAACAATGGTCTCCGCCGCCGCGAAACTCTGACGACGACGAGAAGACCTCAAGCGTTCCTTTGTTCGGTGAAATATTTGGAGCTTTCAGAGTCATGAAACGTCCCATGTGGATGCTTCTCATCGTCACGGCCTTGAATTGGATCGCTTGGTTCCCATTTCTTTTGTTCGATACTGATTGGATGGGTCGTGAAGTGTACGGTGGAGATTCAGATGGAAATGAACGATCGAAGAAACTATACAGCCTTGGAGTCCAATCTGGTGCAATGGGATTGATGTTTAATTCTATAGTTCTTGGTTTCATGTCACTTGGTGTTGAATGGATTGGTCGGAAATTAGGAGGAGCTAAACGGCTTTGGGGAATTGTGAATTTCATCCTCGCCGCTGGTTTGGCCATGACGGTTCTCGTTACTAAACTCGCCGAGGATCACCGGAAAACCGCCGGTGCTTTAGCCGGACCGAGCAGTGGTATTAAAGCAGGAGCTTTAAGTCTCTTTGCTGTTCTTGGTATCCCATTAGCTGTAAGTACGCTTTTGTGTTTTGTCTTTTATTTTAAAAAACTTCTTGCTTTGCTTAAACTAACATTAATCGATTCGTTATTTATTATTTATAGATTACTTTTAGTACTCCGTTTGCTCTAGCGTCCATATTCTCAAGCTGCTCCGGTGCAGGCCAAGGTAAACATTTATATATTTTGATTAAAGTTACAAATCTGTGGGACCGTAATTGTTCTTTTATTATTTATTGGTTTCATCCACCTTATGCAATTATAACATAAGTATTTAAATTGTTTTTCTTTTGTATTACAGGGCTTTCTTTAGGAGTTTTAAATTTGGCGATTGTGATACCACAAATGATAGTATCACTTGGAGGTGGACCTTTTGACGCCCTTTTCGGCGGTGGAAACTTACCGGCGTTTATCGTTGCAGCAATTGCAGCGGCGATTAGTGGAGTATTAGCGTTAACCGTTTTGCCTTCACCGCCACCGGATGCCCCTAAGGCAACGGCCATGGGAGGATTCCACTAGTTTACTATGTTTTTTTTTAATGAAAATCATCAAATACATTATTACTGTGCAAAACTGCAAAACCCAAATAAAGAAAAGAATGGATAAAATGATAAAATCTAATAAATCTTGGGTCGTCTGTATTTCACCCTTTTTTAGTTTTTTTTTTCTAAACTTTTGTCACTTATTTTAATTTGAAATAGAATGTGGTTTTTTTTTTTGGCCCTTCAATAAGATTTGTGTGTTGAGTACAGTTTTTTACTGTTTGCTTCGGTAACACAAATATCCAACTAGAGAAAAAATTTCCCTCTTCCCTCAGAAATATAAAATAAAATTCGGATAATAATTGATGGCAATTCTTTTATACATAGGGAATATAAGTTGAACAATTTTTATAGTTTAGAATGATTTGGGTAATAAAATAACTTTATTTGAGGAGAAAAATAACCATTACATTATTTGATTTATAATTTTTAAAACACTTATTAGTATATTAAAACTATTCTCATGTAAGTACATCAAATTTAGACCTATAAGATATTAAAATATTAAATATTAAATTAGAAACCTTAAATATTCTTGAAAACAACTAGTCTAATCAACATGGCATTTTGTATTTTATAAACACACTTTATTATAATATAAAATATATGTTTCTAGCATAGAATGACAATTAACAACCTGGTTATTTATTACTAAGCAACAACCTAAGTTTTTGAAGATCATACATTATCGTATATAATTATATCATTTTTATGATACTATATAATGATATAATTTTTTATCAACAATATATAGGCCTGAACCAACATTTTACATATTATTATATATAATATTTTCCATAATTTATTGAACATATTAGAAATGTTCATACTGCTTAATGATGATTGATGAGTAAGAACAGGTAGTCCATATCCATTTTGCACAATTCGGACTAAATTGCTACAACTTCGTCAACTGGCAAGTAACTAGATTTCAGGACACATCAAATCAAAGCAAAGGAACAAAGGCAGACAAAAATGAAAAAAAAAACAAGAATGAAGGCCTTTGGGCTAAATAATTGTTTTGGATACATCAAGATTTCAATGATTGGATAAGTTTGAGGCTTTCTATAATTGGGCCTCGATCAATACTCTTTTTAAAGGTGTATGAGCCCAGTCTTTTGATAATCCACATTGGATACTCTCACTTTACACATCCGAAGAAATAAATCTTGTCTTGTTTGTGTATTTATTTTTTGGTCAAATGTCTTGTTTACTTTGTAAAAAACGGATAATCTGCTAAACTCTGATTCACTTACCAAATTCGTCTTTCAAGAGTCAAAATTTTTTACTTGCTAACTGTATTTCTGGTCCGAAAAATAATAATCTCTTAATTTGGAGTTTTGGACCCAAAAAACATTTGATAAGTTTGAACGTTTGAATTGAATAATTATTTGTTTAGTTCCATATATAATTAAAACTAGATTTCCCTTGGTTGCCAAGAATTAAAAGGGAGAAGCAAATTTCCTTTGTAAGTTCCTTTCTTCAAAATCCTTATGTCGATAATATCTTATCTACAATTTCAGCCTCATAATTTATTATGGTGAGATTCATTAACTTAATTATATTATTCGATATCTTTCTCTAATCCGGTCATATATCTTATGCAAATATCCATGGGTTTCATCCCCTTATGCAATTTACCAAAAATGTATGAAACATGAATATTTAAATTTGAAAACGTGGATTCATTTTTGTACATGACTAGATTTTAACCCGCGGTACACCGCGGGGCTATACTTTAAACAAAAGTTTGAAAATTATCTATAGATATAACCTATTGTTTTGTTTGGTTAAATATACTTACATATGTATATATTATATATATTACCCCGCGATACTTCGGGTCGATTTTTTATAACAATAATTTTTAAATTTTAAGTTGTATTTTTTGTTAATATTATTTATTTTATTTAGTGTTTAAGATTATATAACTGTATTTGATTGTTAATCCAAGGATTTCACCCGTAGTATACCGTCCCGTATTAATATCGACCCAAACCCGTCCCACCATATAACCCGTCCCATGAAATTAAACATCATTTTGTTATATTTCTTTTTAATAATATTTTTATTTAAAAACATATACAATTCGAGTCAATTTATAAGTTTGCTTTAAAAAACATATAGTTGTAATGTTTTTATTATAATAAAGTAATAATATATAGATGTTGCTTACTATAGTTATAATTAAAACCAACTAAAAATCTAAGTTTAGTGTTGATTATGAATCATAGTTACGACCAAAAAAAAAATTAATCAAATACAATTAGTGTAAATTAACTAATTAAGAAAACAAACAGAAATATAACAAAACTTGCTTTAAAATCGTTAACAAAAAAAGGAAACATCATATTTAAGCAAGATCTTTGGAGCCAAAATCTTTTTTTCATATCTTTTATTTAATTTTCCAAATCTTAAGAATTAAATCCAGTGGCATTCTATTGTAAATAGTAGTGAAAGCCAGAATTTATTTCATAATTGTATTTAAAAATGTATATATAGACTTTTGTTTAAGGAGTTTTAAATTTGGCAATAGTATCACTTGAAAGTGGATCTCCAGTGGAAACTTACCGGAGTTAATTTTCGTAGCAATTACAACAGCGATTAGTAGAATATTGAAGTTACTTGTTTTATCATCACTGCTTTGAAGTCAGGAATCATGGGATTCCACTAATTTTCTATGTTTCCTTTTTTTGGAATACAGTATTATTGTGCAAAACCCAAATAAAAGAAAAGATTGATTAAATGATGAAATCTAAAAAACCTTGGACCCTCTAATATTTCACTTTTTTTTTTTTTTTTTTTTTTTTTTTTTTTTTTTTTTTTTACATATTTGGATCGATAAGGCTCGATCCATAGCTAATCTCTACTACGCGAGGTAACGCGACTTAGTGGAGTCAAACTCCGGTGGAGAAGGCGGAGTCAAATAGCACATCCCCAATATTTCACCCTTCTTATAGTTTTTTTTTCAAAAAATTTTCTTACTAACTTTAATTTGAAATAGAATTTTTTCTTTTTGGCCTTCACTAAACATTGTGCGTAACGTTTTTTTTTTGGTAAACAAGAAAGATCCCAAAAGATCACACTAGAGATAATAAAATCTCTTTTTATGGCACTTCCTTTTGAATTAGATGGGGAAAATTTTGAATAACTTTACTTTTTATTTATTTATTTAGGGAACTGAATTACTTAAGATGTCTTAAAAAAAACATTAAATAAAATTTCTTAAAATTAATTAATTTGTTATTTGTTTGTGAATTAAGTAACTGATTTATGAATTCAAATTACTTATAAATATTTGAATTCTCATGTAAATACATCAAATATTGACCAATAAAATATAAAATAATATATACTATCAAAATAAGGGCTTTCATTAAATAATAAACCTTAACTATTCTTCTTTTTTGTTTGGTAGAAACCTTAACTATTCTTCTAAACAACTAGTTTAGTTTAGTCAACTAAAAAAAACAAAACAAAAAGGAGTTAATGTCTTAAACTGCCACGTGTCCTCACATTGTCATGCACTCACACAAATGAGATTTCTAACTGCGTCTCTTATCTGGAAAATAATCTTCTTCCTCGCTTATAAATACAACTCCAATGTCTCATCTCCTACATCACAAAACTAAATCCTCACTTAAAAAAAAATCGATAGAAAGGTAGATAAAAAAAAAAGCAAATTTCCTTTTCTTTTTCTTTCCTCAAAAATTTTCTTTTTGTCTGTTCGTGTTTTTTCATAATGGGAGCCTTGGAAGCAGAAAGAGCCGCCAACGATGCGGCGGCGTTAGAGACACAGTCTTCATCGGAAGATCTCGGTCAACCATCTCCGCTGCGTAAAATCATCTCCGTGGCTTCAATCGCCGCCGGTGTACAGTTTGGGTGGGCCTTACAGCTCTCTCTTCTGACTCCTTACGTACAACTTCTCGGAATCCCTCACAAATGGTCGTCTTACATGTGGCTCTGTGGTCCTATCTCCGGCATGCTTGTTCAACCAATCGTCGGTTACCACAGTGACCGATGCGAGTCCAGATTCGGTCGCCGTCGTCCTTTCATCGCCACCGGAGCCGTACTCGTAGCCGTCTCGGTTTTCCTTATCGGATTCGCGGCGGATATGGGACATAGTTTTGGAGATAAACTCGAGAACAAGGTAAGGACTCGAGCCATTATAATCTTCCTTACCGGGTTTTGGGTCCTTGACGTGGCTAACAACACCTTACAAGGACCATGCCGTGCTTTCTTAGCCGATTTAGCCGCCGGAGACGCTAAAAAAACGCGAGTCGCAAACGCATGTTTCTCTTTTTTTATGGCGGTTGGAAACGTTTTGGGTTACGCTGCTGGATCTTACACTAACCTTCACAAAATGTTTCCTTTCACAATGACAAAAGCTTGCGATGTCTATTGCGCGAATCTCAAGACTTGTTTCTTCCTATCCATCACTCTCCTCCTTATCCTCACCTTCTCGTCTCTATGGTACGTTAAAGACAAACAATGGTCTCCGCCACATGGAGAGAAAGAGAAAACATCAAGTGTTTTTTTCTTTGGAGAAATCTTTGGAGCTGTCAGAGTCATGAAACGTCCCATGTGGATGCTTCTAATGGTCACGGTTATTAATTGGATCGCTTGGTTTCCGTTTCTTTTGTACGATACCGATTGGATGGGTCGTGAAGTGTACGGTGGAAATTCAGATGGAAATGAGCAAGCCAAGAAACTTTACGACCAAGGAGTTCAGGCTGGTGCATTGGGATTGATGTTTAATTCAATACTTCTTGGTTTCGTGTCACTTGGTGTTGAATCGATTGGTCGGAAAATGGGAGGAGCTAAACGACTTTGGGGATGTGTGAATTTCATACTCGCCATAGGTTTGGCCATGACGGTTCTTGTTACGCAATCCGCTGATAACCACCGGAAAACCGCCGGTGCTTTGTCCGGACCGAGCAGTGGTATTAAAGCCGGAGTATTTAGTCTCTTTACCGTTCTTGGTATCCCATTGGCCGTAAGTACACTTTTGTTTTGTCTTTTTGTTTTCTTTACAATTTTAGGTTTGTAACCGATTCTTTTTCCTTTTGTTATTATTATGACAGATTACTTACAGTGTTCCATTTGCACTAGCGTCCATTTTCTCAACCAATTCCGGTGCCGGCCAAGGTAATTTTGATTTATTGAAAATGTTAAGTTACAAATCTAATGGTCAGATTCTGATAATGTGGGGCCGAAAATGTTATATTAGCATTTATTGAGTTCAAGCGTTTGATTTGAATAATTAATTGAAAGATTATGTTTCCAATTTTGTGCACTATTGTATCTATATATTCAAAAGTAATTCTTTCCTTTATTGCATAGGAGAAAAAAGGGAGTAAATATTTCCTTTGTAACTTTTTTCAAATTCTTTTCTACTTGTGTGGATAATATCTACAAGTTTATCTATAGCATTTAATAGGGTGAGATTTATTAACTTAATTATATTAATTGAGATCTCTATGTAATCTGTTCTTATCTTTTAATTATCCATAGGTTTCATCATTCATGCACCTAATGTTTGAAACATAGATAGTTTCTTTTGTAACATAAATATTTAAATTTGAAATTAACAAAACCTTATTTCTTTTTACAGGACTTTCTCTAGGCGTTTTAAATATAGCGATTTGTATACCACAAATGATAGTATCATTCTCAAGTGGACCATTGGACGCTCACTTCGGCGGTGGAAACCTACCTTCATTTGTGGTCGGAGCTATTGCGGCTGCGATTAGTGGAGTGTTAGCGTTAACCGTTCTACCTTCACCGCCTGCGGACGCACCAGCCATGTCAGGGGCTATGGGATTCCATTAGTTTACTAGTCTTTTTATATGAAAATCCATCAAATACAGTAGTGTTGTCTAAAAGTGAGAATTTAATAAACTTTGGGTCGTCTGTACTTTACCCGTTCTTTATTTTTATTTCATTTTTTTTACTTTTGTTATTTATTTTATTCTGAAGTAAAATCTGTTTTTTTTTTGTTTGGACGTCAATAAATACTGTGTTTGACTACAATTTTTTACTGTTATGCTTCGGTGAAAGAAAGATCTCAAGAAAAGGAAAATATAATCTGAGCCCTCTTATGTAATAAATTCAAAACATGAACCATTTCTGTGAAAACTTTGGCAGGGTTCTCTAATGTCATATTTGTTAAAGAGATATGGCCCATGGGCCATTGCACTCGTGTCAAATCCATTTGAGTCGGGCAATACAATTTTTTTTTCTTTTTTACAATCCAACTCTAAGCTTCGCTCACTTACCAAATTCATCTACCAAGAGACAAATTTATAAAGGATTTATAGTCTGTAAGACTGTAACATGTATATATAATTATATATGATGCATTTGTTGGCGTTTACAAGTTTTAAATCACAAATGGCCTGATTGAAAAAATTGCATACATGAATCATAAGTTTGTCTCTGACCAATGCGAGTACTATTTGCATTGATAAAATATTGTAGTTAGGCTTAAAATGCTAAGGAATAAATATACTATAAAATTTTAATTTTGATTTTCTTTGTTTTTATTTAATTTTTGTTTTTTGACCAAAAAAAGGCTAAGGAAAACCAAAATTGAAATTTTATTTTATTATTTAGATAAATCTCAAAAAAGAAACTAAATATTATTTATTTTTGTGACATTTATCCTTTTTAATCTTTATTTTAGTAAAAAGAAAGAAGGAATGGTGGCGCCGGAAAGTGACCGTAGGGACAGTCATTTACATTCTCAGCGTTTCTCTTTTTGGTCCTCAAATCTTCACCTACAAGATCTTCTTCCCTCAATCTCCGATTTCAAATCTCGCTTCTCCGTTCAAGCAACCTCCGAATTCGTAGAGTATAACCAGGAATTAGTAGTCGGAGAAGCGATTTCTGCTTCGATCTCTAAATCCGAAGTTCCGATCTGACGAAATCTAGGGTTTTCTCATCTGGGTCGAAGTTAAAGTGGAAAAAGGTTTCGAATTTGGCGTTAGAATGGCGGAATCTGGTGGAAGCTGGCGAGATTCTTATAAAGGAATGTCGTCTGATAACATCAAGGGTTTGGTTTTAGCATTGTCTTCTAGTTTGTTCATTGGTGCTAGTTTCATTGTTAAGAAGAAAGGGCTTAAGAAAGCTGCGAGCACTGGCACTAGGGCAGGTATAAATCTCTTTCTTAAAATCGAATTTTGGTTTCTGGGTTTCGATTTTGGTGCTGGAATTGTGGATTTAGAGTGTGCAGAATTATGTTCAACTCAACAAGCAGCTAACAGATTTGGGATCTCTAATTGTAATTGAACTTATCAGGATTCAATTAGCTAGCTATTCAGAGGTTGTGAACAGATAGGAGATTTTGTGTTTCCTCTGTTGAACTTCACTTTATAGTTAATAGCCACATTGCTTCAAGACTGTGTGTAAATGTTGTTCCTTTAGGTTTCCTTTGGTTCACGAAAGGTAACAGACTGTGTTTGTAGGTGTTGGTGGGTATTCTTATCTCTACGAGCCCCTTTGGTGGATCGGCATGACGACAAGTGAGTATTGTTTGTTCCTTGGTGTTTGCTTTTTCTTCTTCTTTCTTAGTGATTGATTACTATGTTGTTGGTTTATCTATTGCTCATTGGTTTCTGCTTCTTTCAGTGTTACTTGGTGAAATTGCCAATTTCGCTGCTTATGCATTTGCGCCGGCTATACTTGTCACTCCTCTAGGTGCTGTCAGTATCATTATCAGGTACGAGAGTGCCCATGTCTCTGACTCTTCTATATGGTTTTCTATATACGTTTAAATCGGTGATTTTTCTTTCTTTCTCATACACTTTGTTCTCTGAATCTCAGTGCTGTCTTAGCTCATATTATATTACGGGAAAAACTACACATCTTTGGAATTCTTGGCTGTGCCTTATGTGTTGTGGGTTCCACAACTATTGTCTTACATGCCCCTCAAGAACAAGAAATTGATTCTGTGATTGAAGTTTGGAATCTTGCAACAGAACCAGGTGCGTTGCTTGATGGGACTCTCATACTCCAGTGTTTGGGAGATAGTACTTTGTACCATCTCACGAATTTTTCCCCCCTTTCATTGTAAGTTTCTAACTTCATCTAGTTTAATTGCAGCCTTCATGTTCTATGCGAGTCTGGTAATTGGGGCTGCTGTATTTCTCATTATCCGTTTTGCCCCCCTATATGGGCAAACAAACGTAATGGTTTATATTGGTATTTGCTCGCTTGTGGGATCATTATCGGTATGTAGTTTTTGGTATTTTCAGTTTGTAATCCCATATTTCTTTAAAAAGAATCTTAATTCACTTTACCGATAATGATATTGTCAAATATGTTAACAGGTCATGAGTGTAAAAGCACTTGGAATAGCATTAAAGCTGACATTTTCTGGAACAAATCAGTTATTTTATCCACAAA
>NW_003302554.1:15132802-15182868 GCF_000004255.2 Arabidopsis lyrata subsp. lyrata
GTGCTTCAGGATAATCGAATTGTAGAATTCATCGTGGGTATTTTTTGTTGTCTAACTTTGTTACTAAAGGAATTGCATTTCACTTACAGGCTCTTGATACATTCAATACAGCTATAGTATCCCCTATATACTATGTGATGTTTACATCTCTAACTATTTTGGCCAGTGTCATCATGTTTAAGGTACCCTCTTCTCCCATAAAATGTATATATAGTTGTATGAGGGTGTTGTTTCGGTACATGATTCGAATTGCCAAGTTTTTTTGAACAGGACTGGGATCGACAAAACGGTACTCAAATTGTTACAGAAATGTGTGGATTTGTTACAATACTTTCAGGCACTTTTCTTCTCCACAGAACAAAGGATATGGTCGAGGGTGCGTTCCTTAATTTCATTTATGGCGCTTATTTGCGTTTCTTTTTTATCCGACCTTGGAAGACACGTTTTTCTGACTGGCAAGAGCTTGATTGTTTTTGCATTCAATCAGAAAAAATAGTATGCGGATATGAAAAGAAACCTTATTCTTACTCTTACTCTCTCTTTAAGTACAAGGAACAAGAATATGCATACTATATGTATATAGATCTATGTACACACTCCTAGCTAGAATTTGGTAAACACAGTTGGTGATTTTACAAAAGGATTGACATCTGTTGTATCTATACATTCTTAACACCAAGTGTCTGTAACTCTGTATCCCTCTGGAGTTTCTGAGAGCTTGAAACTGACTGTTATTCGCTATTTTATTGCAGGTTCATCGGTAATATTACCGTTGCGGATAAGCAAGCATATAAATGAGGAAGAAGGCATTCCACTTAGACGCCAAGAATCTCTCCGGTCACCTTAAAAGCTTCTTCACTTTGTTTTCTGGTTCACTGCGATAACTGCAAACCAGAGAGTCAACCTCTTTTCCTTATCTCGACCTACTATGAACATGGACCATGGTTCTGTCTAACACTTACAAAATGGTTCAAGAAGATCGAAGAAGGAAAGAGGAGCAAGAGGACGAGATCTCAGATGAGATCATCTTCTTCTCCAATATTGGTAAATATGCTGTGAGTTCAAGCACACGCCATTAGCACACACCCACGCGTAAACCCTTTTGTGACATTTAAAATTCTATAAACAAGAGATGGGTTTTGCTTAAATTGGTCTTACAAGCATCTATAACTAAAGACTTCAATTCAAGATTTGCATTTTTTTTTATATTGAATCTTCTATTTTTCTTCCTTGGTTGGTTTAAACCCTTTGAAAAACAAGAAATGGAGACTTTCTAAGTTGACGAAAACACATGTTTTATCAGTCAATTGTTAAAGAAATAGTGTTATTTAATGAGGTGGAGTTATAACATTGATGATAATAGATAGTGACAACGTTTTATGCTCATCTTTTCCTCAATCAATCACTCCACCGGGTAGATGAGATGTCAAATTGGAACTGCGTTATGTCACTCTCATTACTCTTTTTTATACATTTCTTACTAGATTTTATCCCGCGGTACACCGCGGGTCGATTTTTTATAACTAAAAAATTATTTAGCAAAATTTTAAGTTGTATTTGTTTTGTTAATATTGTTTATTTTGTTTAGTGTTTCTGATTTTATAATTAAATTTTGATTTTTAATTCTAAGATTTCATCCAAAGTATATTGTTTAATATTAATATCGATCTAAACCCGTTACACCATATAACCCCGTTCCGTAAAATTAAACATCATTTGTTATTTTTTTTGAATAATATTTTTATCCACTACGGGTCGCAGGTTCATGCGGATAAGCCCGTAGAGAGTTGCGGGTTTGCGTGTCGACCCGCCAAAAGAGAAGCTATCTTTTGAAACCCTTTGTTGTATTTAGAGGTTTTGAGAAAATATCCCTAAAAAATAATTTTCATTATATGAAAAAAAAAGAAGTAGAAGAAATTGTAGTATCAAGTATCAACATTCCCGATTTTTACATCATTCGTTACTATTAATTTTTTTTTGCAGATAAAAATCAAAAGTTAACTAAGTCGAGATTTTTAAAAAAATTGTGTAGAGATTTTTGGTAAATTGTTGAAAACTTATTTGATTTCAAAATCTTTACTTAAGGAAAGATTTTGTAGAGACTTTTGCTAAATGGAGTTATAACATTGATGATAATAGATAGTGACAACGTTTTATGTTCATCTTTTCCTCAATCAATCACTCCAGCGGTAGATGAGATGTCAAATTGAAACTGCGTTATGTCACTCTCATTACTCTTTTTTATACATTTCTTATCTTATAGCTAATCCAAAACCAATTTATTCAAAACTATATAATAGCTTAAAATCTCTAGCTTAAAAAGTTTCAACTTTCACATATCTGATTTGGATCATGGTAAAAATTGATAAAGTTAAATCTGATTTGCATTACAAACAGAGGGATACGTGTACAAGGCTATAAACTATATATTACCTAAAAAAGAAAACTAGAGTTGACAAATCGCCTATAAATATCGTAACTTAATAAAAAAGAACCCAAAAGAGACAAAATTTTATTTTGTTACCATAATTACATATTTCTTTCGAATAAATCAAAATCTTTCTCTGCAACTCCTAAAATCCTTAGAGAAAGAAAAAAAAGAAAAAAAAAAAAAGCGCTTGTTGTAGCAGTTGAAGCAGAAAAGAAAAAGAAAAAAAAAACAGAGTAACGAATCCAACATCACAAAACAAAACACAAACTGTGTGTTGTCTCTTTGGTCATCTCTTCTTCTTGTTTCTTCTTTTTTTAATAATTTTTAATTTGGTTTCTTGATCTCAGAAAAATGGCTCTGAACAGTGTCTCATCTGAAGAATTTAGCTTCCCATCGCTAGCTTCTCATGATCCTTCTCACCATTCTGGTCTCGATTCACCTCCTTTGTGGAAACACTCGCCGGTTAACTCCTTCCGCCGGAAAGATTACGACTTTGGTTTAGCGAGATTACTCATTGGAAAAGACGATGATCATGATCAGAGGAAGAGCTTCTCGTACGTGGAGATGAGAAGTCGTTGGATGGACGACAAAGAAGAGGAGAAAATGGATATGTTATGGGAAGATCTCAACGAAGAATTGCCTCCAAGAAGCCAGAGTTTAAGGATTGAACCTGGCGGTGACGGTGGAGAGAAGAAACCGTCTTTGTTTTCCGATGAAAGCTCTGCCGTGGCCGTGGGGTGTGGGATGAAGTTATCGAAGAAGACGAAGAAGAAAAAGAATCTGAATGTGTTGGTGTTGATGAGGGTTTTGAAGAAGCTTATTGTGTTGCGAAGTTCGTCTCAGAGATCGACGGTGAAAACTCATCCACGGTGATCGATCTCCACCTTGGTAATTGTGAATTTTGGGGTTATTTTTTAGAGTTTATAAGTTACGGGGCTTTTGTGGAGCAAAATTGTAATTGTTTGAAAAAGATTTATTAGTAGTTTGAGTGGTTCACAAAAATTAATTTTAGGGTCCTAATATTTTTAATAACACATCTGGAGTCTTTTTTTTTTTTTGGTTTCTCGTCTTGATTCACTTGCCAGTTGCGTGGGGTTTGATTTGAATATGTACGAATTTACAAGACGCAAAATGAAAGAGGGTCAGAATATTAGGGTGCAATAGTAAAGGAAGGTAAAAGTTATTTATCATTTTACCGCCCGAAAACTTTTAAGTTTCTATTTGAAACATTCCATTTGTGGTTTATTGATATCACTTTTTAAATGTGTGATCAGAAAGATTTGTATCATTAGGAGCGGTCCAATGAGTACAAAAGTTATGTCTAAAATGTCTTTTATCATACTAAAAACTTTTAGGGATATTTTTTATCATGCTAAAATGAGTCTTTATTTAATACTGCTTTATTCTGAATCAAAAAGGTTTTTAAAATCGTCAAGATGTTTTCAAATTTCATGCCAAGAAGTCAAGAACCGTCCTGCCCAAAATACTTTTACAATTAGTTTTCTCCAAATGTCGAAATTAATAGAGTTTTGTTTTTGGTTTCAATCATAAAGCTTACTGTTCAAAGACTAAAAGTAATTTCAAAGGAAACATGTTAAGCTACAACTATGATTCTATAGTAGTAAACTAGTAATAGGTCTAGTGCAATGGATCAAAAGCTTAATGACCGATCTGGTCCAATTTCATCAGAATCAACCCAATGTTTTAGTATATACATCAAACGACAAAAAGATTTAAAACCGATGTAAAAAACATGAATATTGACAAAATATGAAGATCACCAAGAATTAAAACTGATATAGGTATCTCCGGAATCATTGGCAGATTGGAAGAGAAATTAGGTGACCTCTTCATATGAAAAAAAAAAGAGAGTTATTGAATACTCTTACTTAGAAGACTGGCAAACTTTTTCTATAGGTCAAGAAGTCTAACGGCGCGACTCTTAACCTACTCTCACTATCGACCCGAATCTTCAAAACCGGGTTACGGATCCAATTTCGGATAACCCCTAAATTCTCAGTCACTCAGAATTAAAAAAAATCCCAACTTTGTCCACAAATCGCAAGTGGGTCATTAGAAAAATCGAAGCTTTTGACTGATCTCCGTCACTTTAGTCTCCGTCCACGACCCTTCTCGTTTCCTTAGGGTTTTCTCACTGAAAGCCATTTGCCTCTCTTCCTGACAAATTTCAGGTATATACCTCAGACTCAGATTGATTATTACTTGTCAATAGGATGTGAAATTGAGTATATGCATCAGTAGATTGAACTGATGATTCCACTTTTGATATGCGCAGACTGATTGATGGGTGTGATCAATGTTCAGGGCTCTCCATCGTTCTCTATTCATTCTTCAGAGGCTAATCTTCGAAAGTCTCGAGCTTTGAGGAAACCCTTGTGCTCAATCCGGAATAGGGTTTATTGTGTTCAGTCTTCAAGTGTATCTGTAGACGAATCCAAGAACATAACCATGGGAGACTCTTTTATCCGTCCACATTTGAGACAATTGGCTGCTTATCAGCCAATTTTACCCTTTGAGGTGATGATTAGATTGGATTTATCTCTTGTCCTGATGGTAGTATTAGATTGGATGTATCTTCTAAAACGTGCATTGTTTTTTTTTGATTAGGTATTGTCTGCTCAATTAGGAAGAAAGCCTGAGGATATTGTCAAGTTAGATGCTAATGAGAACCCATATGGTCCTCCTCCAGAGGCAAGTTCATATCTTTATTTCTCTCAAGAGTTATGTTGAATCGTTGATGATTGAAAAGGGATCATTTGTTAGTTAGTAGTTTTCCTCTCTGACTTCAGGTTTCAGAAGCTTTGTATAGGTTTTTGAAGCATTAGGCAATATGAAATTCCCTTACGTTTATCCTGATCCACAAAGCCGTAGACTTCGTGATGCCCTCGCTCTAGACTCTGGTCTTGAGTCTGAATACATTCTTGTAGGCTGTGGCGCTGACGAACTGATTGATTTGATCATGAGGTATGGCTTGGGAATTTGACTTTTTCAGTAAATTGAGTTACTTCGCCACTAAAACCGTGTTTCCTGACTATCTTTGCAGATGCGTGTTGGATCCTGGGGAGAAGATCATAGACTGTCCTCCGACTTTCTCAATGTATGTGTTTGATGCGGCTGTGAATGGGGCAGGTGTCATTAAAGGTGAAAGATATACGATTTCACTCGTTTCATTCTCTTCGACTTTTCCACTCTCTCTGTGAATGTATAGTCTTAGGCATGTTTTGTCTTTGTTTGATTCACAGTTCCAAGGAACCCTGATTTCAGCTTGAATGTAGACCGCATCGCTGAAGTTGTAGAACTAGAAAAACCCAAATGCATATTCCTAACTTCTCCCAACAATCCAGATGGGAGGTAAAACACCACCACTCTAAACAACTCAAAGGAAGATACTTTTTAGTAGTCCGTCATGATTAATCCGAGTTTCTTTTTGCTACAGTATCATCAGCGAGGACGATCTGTTGAAGATTCTAAAGATGCCAATACTTGTTGTTCTAGATGAAGCTTACATCGAATTCTCAGGAGTTGAATCAAGGATGAAATGGGTGAAGAAGTATGAAAACCTAATCGTTCTCCGCACATTTAGCAAACGAGCTGGTAATTTTGGGTTTATCACTAGTGAATTATAAATTCTATACAATATATTTATATATAGTCTGCATGTAAAGAGTTCCTTATGATATTTCAGGTTTAGCTGGGCTTCGAGTTGGATATGGAGCGTTTCCATTGAGCATAATCGAGTACCTGTGGAGAGCAAAACAGCCATATAATGTCTCTGTTGCAGGGGAAGTAGCTGCTTTAGCAGCACTCTCAAATGGGAAATACTTGGAAGATGTGAGAGACGCGTTGGTACGGGAAAGAGAGAGACTTTTCGGGCTATTAAAAGAAGTCCCTTTCTTGAATCCTTATCCGAGCTACTCGAATTTCATTCTCTGTGAGGTTACATCTGGAATGGACGCAAAGAAGCTGAAAGAGGATTTGGCAAAAATGGGTGTGATGGTTCGACATTACAACAGTCAAGAGCTTAAAGGTTATGTTCGAGTTTCTGCTGGAAAGCCTGAACACACTGATGTTCTCATGGAGTGTCTTAAGCAATTTTATTGACTTCCGCATTTGTTGGGAATTCTTAAAACAACCCAAAAAAAAAAAACTGATTTTGTTGTTTTAGCTTGTTGGATTCATTGTTTCAATTAATAAGGAGAACTTTTGTTGTATTGTATGGTCTTTATGGTCTGAAAAAATGGGCCTACGTCCATAGGTAAAACTTGTTGATGGAGCTCATCAAAACTGAAACTACTAATTCCAGTCGGGTCGGATCAAATATCTACGTTGATAATTGTCTTGATGAGTAAGAAATTAGCAAGACAATGGTTGGTTCCTATAATATATAGTAATTTTTAACTTAAATTTGTTATACAAATCAAAAATTGTTTCAATCCATAAATACATTACTTGATTCAAAATTTTAGATCTGTCTCTAAACGAATTAGTAGAAGTGAAATTTTTTTCTTTCACTATTTTTAGTTTTAGTTAAAAGTGATAAAAAAGCATCTTAATATGTTACAAATTATTTTTATCTTTTTTTTTTGAAACTTTTGCCCATGCATAGTGCATGTTAAGCACCTAATTCTTTATTAAGCCAAAAAATGAAATAGTAAGAAAAATGTATTAAGCCATAAATATACTAGCTAATGCCCTAAACTAGATATAAAGTATTTTGTAAAATAAAACAAAATTTTGTCCCTTGTCCAAGAAGAGCCATCAAACTATTTTCATTTTAAATAAGTAAAAAGCTAATTAATTTTTAAAAAGTATAATTTTAAATAATTAAGCTGTAAAGGAACCTAAAAGAAAGACAAAAAGAAAACTAAAATACAATGTAAGAAAAGAAGAATAAGTATGAGAGAAGCAATAAGATCAAAGAGACAACTTGGGGGGTGTGGGCCGACATACCATCATCAGCCTCTCTGTTCCATTCAAAACCTCTAGAAGTTTTTGCTTTTCTCATCATTACATTGTTTTAGTTTCTCATTTTATTAATCCATTTCTAAAATTTCTGGATAACTGTTGAATTCACATTCCAATTTATTCGAAGATTCAAAATTATTTGTTTTGTGTCCCAAATTATCTGATTTTAAATCAATTTTTTGGGGTTAGAAATATCACACTATACACTACATAGTATAGGTCTTCTGATTGGCGTAAATTACTCGAGTCCCAAACTAAAATTTAACTATCAATCAAGCATTCTAAAACCATAACCTAATCATACACCATACAACATAGTAAAGCCAGTAATCCTTAGCCTTACTGACTAAGAATAATTGTACTATAATCTGGCTAAATAGATGGTTAAGACTCTCAGGTGTTCAAAAAAAAAAAAAAAAAAGATGGTTAAGACTCTCAATTCTCATTATAAAGTCAAAATTTGGTTATTACTAAATAACAACATTTTACAACTATATATTATTTTGGTTATAAGAAGGAAAAAAAAAGAAGAGAAATAGCCCAACATGCAACAAAAAAAAAAACTGTTTTCATAAATAACACAAAATAGTTTTATAAAATGTTTCTTACAGATTATTTAGGAAGGTTTTAGGATTGGTTCCTCCTAAAAGTACATGGTATATATATTTTTTTTTTTTTAAACCGCGATATTTTGAAAAATGTCCACTAAAGACAAAAAAAATGAGATATACAATCTAAACTTATATTGGTTATGGTCATATTGTCACAACATCTATAATAAACGTTGTAAACGTTTTTAACTGTATATTAGATGGTTATGGACTTATGGTCATATTTTTAACAGAACAAAACTAAAGCTAAAACAGTTAGCTTCTCAGTTTAATATATCGGTTAAATATAATTATCACAACACATATTAGCTCCTCTCAAAGTTATATAAACATATAAGAGTTTTATAATCCAGGACTTGTACGGTACAACACGCAGAATGATACAAGGGGAAATAAAAAGAAAAAAAGGTGGACTGGAAGGTATTACTCGGTTTTATGTTGTCGTTGATTTTACTCATAAACATGATATGAAAAGCAAATGATAAAAAAATAATGAGAAAATTTTACAATTTCCAAGTAGAACATTTAATAATAATTCTAACAGTATGCAACTATTATTTGATATATAAATTGTGATAATTAGCAATCTCAAGATTTCTAATATAAGTTCCCACTAAACCGCCCCAAACATATTAATAACAGATGTGCCCGCATGATTTCGCTTCACTTGTGAATGTGATCTCTTTACAAAACACCGAAGCTGATACTTGTATGTACATGTTAACAAGTTTTGACGTACTAAATATCTACATTGGTTTGTTTAAAACGTAAGATTATCAAACTAAAAGTGAAAGTTTAGTGGGAACCTTTGACTTGATCTTTACCAGATAGGTTGTGGTATAGGGAGACAAGTAGAGGAGGTTGTAGGGGTCACTTGGAGAATTAGTGGTCGATATCCATCCACCGTCCGTCCATCATTAATTGCAGCTAATTAGTATATTAATTTTCGTTAACATATCCAATAATTTCTCATTCAGTTAACCTAAACAAATGTGTTGAAAAGAACAGAATCGTTTTTGATATGAACTGATAGACATGTAACAGTTTTCATTAAGTTGAGTTGATAAATGATCACTTGTACAAAATAAAAATTCGACGTTATGAATTTCCGATATCCTTTTGATGGGTATTTGTTGATGTTAGTTCTTCAAAAAAGACATTAGGGTTCGAAGTTTATAGATATAGTTTTCAAGTTCTTCATATAGTAAAGATACTTTCCATTATAAATTAAATTTCGGAAATTTTTCACGTAAAGACAAATTTGAAATCAATGCCTACGAGATATTTAAAAAATCGACGATGATTAATATATATAGGGGTCATTAATTATGACTTACTATTTCTTAATTATTATTGCCACCAGGATCAGCTGGTAATAATTCATTGGTGGATATGATATCTTTCAGGGTTCAAATATATTTCTGTAAGACTATCGGAGAAAAGCCTAAAGATAGCATTCAAGCGAATTATATATGAATACACAATGATCCATAAGCACAAAATTGTTACAAGGGGTGAATATTACAATAGAAAAAAACATGACTTCACTTTTTTGTTTAAAGATTTAGATTCATATATATATATATATATTCAAACAAAAAAGTGAAGTCATATTTTTTTTCTTCTTTTATTATTAAACTGGTAAATAAAAGAAAGACATTGAAGCTTGTTTCTAGATACCGGTCGTTGTCAAAGTTCAGTTAGGATAGAATCTAAGACAAGATCCTAAGCTAACTCTTTCAGCCAAAGCAAATCTATTACTTTCTTTATCGGGAAACTTTCCTTTCTCATTTAATTCATTTAATCTTATCTTATTTGACCTTTCAAGCGATCTCTTAAACACTGCTAGTTACTGCAGTTGGGCACAATACAAACACCCGAACATTTGTAGATATTCTTAGGCATCGTTACATAGTAAGGTACTTTGATAACCATTTTGTTTCCATATATATACAAAGAATCACGTTGAGTCAACGACCAATTCTTTGTATAGTGATGTAACAAATAAGAGAGTTGATAACGTGATGCATTTTAGTGATTTTACAGTCTTGTTGATTTCCTCAAGTGTAATATAATATTATGTGTGCGGCCATAATTTTATAGTACAGTATATATATTTTATGTTGGCGGTTTGGTGAACAGTCCAATAGAAATGGACTACAATAAAAAGAAAATAAAAGAAAGTGAAAGGTCGGTAGATCACATCAGATTGTAATGATTTATCAGATTAAGTTCATGATTTTACATTTTTAATTAGTATAGACCCATTTAAACGAACTTTTCTTCATAAGTTTATAAAATTAACCGATTAGATCACTATACAAACAAATCATTCATACAAAATTCGAATGATAACAATAAACATATCATTCTACTCAACCTATATTGTTTGGAATTAATATAGGGATCATATAGATTTCCTCAAATTCTACATCAGATAAAAAGGACATTGGAGTCTTTAGACCAATGTATCATATTTTCAAGATATTGGCGTGAGTGATATCAACAACCTTTTGATTCGTGGGCGGTAAAGTGACAGTTCCAAAAAAAATCCGGTCGTCTAATGTGTCAATTACTTTTGTTCTCATGCTTTAAGCATTCGGCTTGGTAATCTAATTATTATATCTGGTAAATATTTTAGTTGATTAAATATCTTAGGGTATTAAACCGGCCAGCCAATAGTTAGGATGGAATCAAGGACTAGTTTACAGTGGCGTCACTATCTTCTACAGACAAAAAACTTCAGATGAGAATTTTAATTAGGTTCAGTAGCACGTTGACGTCTGCTGGATGAAAAAGTCAAAAAGTAAATTGTTGTATACATCGGTAATTTAATTATTTGATTAAATAATTTTAAGTTGCTAAACCCACTAATTACCGTTAAACGCTAATTTTAGTTAGTGAAGAGTGGCAAGTACACACGCACTATGATTTGTGACCATCCATATATATATATATATTATATATACAGTTCAATACACCAATATATTATATATTTGGCTCAACGCATCATGTTTAAAGAGAATAGTACTGATACAGGTATAATTCAAACAGCTTCGATAATTTGTTAATATGAAGAACACATTTGCTATCTCATGATTTTTTTTTTTCTGCCATCTCATGATACGATCCAACTTATCGTAAAATCAAATTTTTGGATAAACAAAGGGCATGCATGCTTTATCTTTTGGTGCTTCATGATATATCCAAAATTAGTAACAAATTAAACCAAAGTGAAAAAAATGAAAAAATAAAAGCAAATTCATTATACATGGGGCTCGTATATGCATGGCATACACAAGCAAGTCTTTAAATATGGTTTGAATGCAAAGAATAAGAGGAATATATATATATATATATATATATATATATATATATATATATATATTGTTAGAAGTATATAGTATATGATATATATTTATATTGAGACTTGAGACATTATGAGTAGAGAAAAGGAAAATTAGGGATCGAGGGACATTTATATAACGAAAAAAGTGAATGGTGTGAAAGGGTTTATGGATAGATGGTCTTGGATTTGAACAAAAGCTCTCTCTCTCTCCCTCGCGCAGTAGACAAATAGGCATGCATGTGAATCTGACTCCAAATCGAGTGCTAGCTCTTTGCCTTTTCTATTTTTGGTACCCAATATTTGTATTATTTTCATTTTTCTGTTTTATCCATTATCCTCGAATTTTGTGTTTACCTCGTCTTATGTTATTTTTAGGTTTTTCTTTAAGACAATAGGGTCAATGAGTTACTGAGATGACGTCACCTTAAGCCGAAAGGTGAGGTAGAAGAAAAAACAGCCAACGGCTTTGGGTGGACCCGCACAAGCGGGTAAATAAGATGAGGAACAAATGATTAGTTATGTGATAGAAACAGGTATTATTCTTACGTGTCTTACACTCGTAGTGACACGTGTTAAGGACGGCGCCACCAAACCAGACAATGGGAGCTGGATTGCTGGAGAAAGACTTAAGAACATATACATGAATCATATTCCTCTGTTTTACTCTTCTCCTTCTTTTTGGTTATATAATATATATTAGCAATGTTCATATATAAACGGTTCTTGATGTTTTAATGGCCAATGTTCGTTCCTTTAGGTTTACTATAAATCTGAAAGTTCATTTTAATCATTTAAGAAAAAGTTATGATTGTGGTTTCGAGTGGATCTAGCTAGACTCACATTATAAAATTAGATGCGGTGGTATATTGAGTGAGATTTACGTAGTAATCCATAAATGTACATGCGTGTAAATCCTTTCGACGTTGAGACGATGTTATATATACTTAATAAGTTAATAGTAATATCTCTATGACAAAAAAAAGTTAATAGTAATATCTCAACAACTTTGAGATATTACGTGTCTTATTTTATGGGTTAATGAGACATACTAAAACTAAGACACATTTCAGTAGCAAACATATATCTTCTAAGTTTCTAACAACAAGAAGCAAAAAAACAGAAAACAAAAAAAGGAATATATTTCTATAGTTCATCATTTCGGGTTTACAAATCCAGTCCTTGTAATTCTTTAATTGTGAATTTCCAACAAGCCACCCTCACAATTAATAACTAGGTTTTTATTACTGAAAATATTTTAAAGTTACATAGTATAAGAAAATTATGGTGAGTAGCTGAACATAGTGATTTAAGAAAATAGATTAATTAAATTCAAAACGTAATTTTTTTTTGCCATCTAATTTAATTGATAATATCATGACATCGTTTTGCGAAATATTATCCAATCAAACTGAAGTTTTTGTAAATATTCGGAACATTTTACCAGTTGGCTTAATTTATTTTTATTAAGAATGTAAATATTTTATCAAAATGAAAATAGTTTAGTATACAATCAATGATAATAAATCTATAACAAACGATCTCATGCCAAAAAAAAACAAACATGAGAGCATATTTCAGAAACCAAAGATTTTAGTTCATCCACTCAACCAAAGCAGATAAAAACATCTATTTGACCTAATTACGCAACATAAAAACCGTACGTTAATCATATATAGCTATGAATAATAGATAAAAGATTTTATCTTGTGTGATGTAATAACTAATGAGCAATAGACAAATTAAAGAAAGGTTTGAATATCTTTTAACAAAAAAAAAAAAAAAAAAGGTTTGGCTTGTGCAGTAACTGCCGGTAAAGTGGAGAATATTGGAAAAACTTTAAACAAAAAATTGCGGTAAGAGAGAGAGACGCCGACCAAAAACAAACCGTAGATGTCTATCCCACGCGCAATCAAACCCTGCCTTCATCTCCTTCTTCTTCTTCGCCTCCTTCTTATATCATCATTTTGCACCCACATGTCACTCACTTACCATATATATATATATATATATATATATAAATAAGCATACTCACATAAATGATAAACCTATATATACAGTCTAAGATTTCTAGCTGGTCCATATGCATGTGATCTAATCAAAGCCAAACCCTCCTTGTCTTTGCTATATTAACAATCGTTTAATCCATACCACCAGAGATTTCAATCTTCCTCTCCTTCTTCCTTTGCTACTCTTTTTTTAGATCGTTGCTTGCTTGCAAATAACGTATTATTTCCGACAAACCCTTCGTCCAATCTTTATTAGCTCGTAAGTTTCACCCCATTGTTCCTTTTAAGATTTTTTTCCTTTACGCACTACATGCATGAACCATGATGAATTGATCATGATGCATCTGCGTTTCTGTTTTGCAAAATTTCACTCATATATACATACATATATGGGTAGGATGTATCGTGTATGAAGTTTCATATCTTGAATAGTATACATATGTGTGAGTGGTCCTGTGGACGTTGACCCACAAATATTAGAGTAAACCAGGGAACTGAAATCATGGTGGGGATTTCTGAATCTATGTGTTTCTAAGATATTATTGTTTCTTGGAAATTAATTGTTGTTGCACCATTATAATTTATATAGATAGTATAGGAATATAACTCAAGATAAAGAGTGTGTAATACACTCCAACCTCAGTGACTTCCACCCGTCAAGCTTTTCGGCTATATATATCCTTTATATACAAATATTTTACATATAGTAATAAATATAAACAGTATTTGTTTGTATATTTTTGGTCTTATAATGTATACAACCCTTATGTTGTTAAACAAAGTTTAAATATTTTCTTTTATAAGCATCGTTCGGTATGTAGAAGGCGAAACAAACCCTTAAACCTAATTTTTTTCTGAAAAAAATAAAGAAAATCCAAAAACTTTCTCTATCAAGCTTTTGTTATTCATTTTTTTCTTGTAAAATAGTAACAGCTCCTCCATTTTTGGGTGGTCCCATAAAAATACATCATAACCATCATCAGCAACATATAATAGCGATAGCCTTAAGCTTAAAGATCCAAGCTTTTGGATATAATATCTAGTTACATGTGAATTCATATATATTTGTGTGTTTGTATATTTATAGGTATATAATATCTTATCGTGTGTATAGTTATATACCTATAAATATTTATAGGTATATTTATAGGTATATAACATCACTATCATTACCCAACATACAGCTTTTGGAATTTCATTGGACCCAAGAGCCATTCGACCCCTTTCTTATAATTAAATATAACGAAGCTTGTAATAGGCTTTGGTTTTGGTCCCAAAGACAAAACTTTAAGGTTGTTCCTTGTTTGTCTAAGGTTTTCGCAATAGCTTCCAAAAAGACACGCTTATGTTTATATACATTTCATTTTCCTTCATATCATTCTCTTCTCTGCCACCTCTCCATCTCGTTTCTTACTCATTTCTCTAACAATTTTCCAAATTAAATACATTTAATTATAGGATCATCGTGGATGGATAATATAATGCAATCGTCTATGCCACCGGGATTCCGATTTCATCCGACAGAGGAAGAGCTTGTGGGTTATTACCTAGAGAGAAAGATCAATTCAATGAAGAGTGCTTTAGATGTTATTGTAGAGATTGATCTCTACAAAATGGAGCCATGGGATATACAAGGTAATCAACGTGGATTTTGTATAATGATTATCATTGATTAATCCTTTGCATGGAATGGCAGTAAATTGTCTCAGTTATGACATGATTTTTGAAAACTAATTGAATTTGGCATGCGAAGTGATTGAGAGAGCCTACTTTCTTTGACTTGTAGGTTTATAAACGGAGTGTGAAACGAATTTTACAAAGAAAAATTAAGAGATGTAGTACAATCATAAATCATCACACTTCTTTTGAAATTAAGCCGGTTGAATTTATTTATTGAAAATGGGAAAGTATAATCATATCATATATAGCATAAGTTTTCACTCTTTTTATTTTTTATTTTTTTATATTTTTAATATTTGGTTTTACATTTGCAGCTAGGTGTAAACTAGGGTATGAAGAACAAAATGAGTGGTACTTCTTTAGTCATAAGGATAGGAAGTACCCGACCGGGACTAGGACCAACAGAGCCACCGCGGCAGGGTTCTGGAAAGCCACCGGTAGAGACAAGGCAGTACTTTCAAAGAACATTGTCATCGGAATGCGGAAGACACTTGTCTACTACAAGGGTCGAGCTCCTAATGGAAGAAAGTCCGATTGGATCATGCACGAATACCGCCTCCAAAACTCCGAGCTTGCCCCAGTTCAGGTACACATTTAGCGATCTAAGAGATACGTGACTCACTATCAAACCAATCATTCAAAAATTACTAATACAATAGTACATTAATACAATACTTATTCCGTGTATCAAACCTAAGCAATAATGTTACATGTTTGACAATGGATCCAATAATGTTAAAATAACAACCTAACCGGACTAAATCAATAACGGGTTATCTAAATAGTAACTTTATATGTTTGTGAACTATAGGAGGAAGGGTGGGTGGTGTGTCGAGCATTCAGGAAGCCAATTCCAAACCAGAGGCCATTAGGGTACGAGCCATGGCAGAACCAGCTATACCACGTTGAAAATAGTAACAACTACTCATCTTCAGTGACAATGAACACGAGTCATCATATCGGTGCATCTTCATCGAATCATAACCTTAATCAAATGCTCATGAGCAATAACCACTACAATCCTAATAATGTATCCTCATCGATGCATCAATATGGCAACAACGAGCTACCTCAGCTGGACAGCCCGAGCTTGTCGCCGAGTCTAGGGACAAATAAAGATCAGAACGAGAGTTTCGAGCAAGAAGAAGAGAAGAGCTTTAACTGTGTGGATTGGAGAACACTAGATAGCTTGCTTGAGACACAAGTCACACATCCACATAACCCTAATGTTCTTATGACTTCGTTTGAAACGCAGTCGTATCATCCGGCGCCGAGCTTCCCTTCCATGCATCAAAACTATAATGACGTCGAAGCCAATATTCATCATTCTCTTGGATGCTTCCCTGACTCGTAATTGAAAAAAAACACTTCTATATTTGTATTCTATGATTTAATTGTTCCATCTGGAAAATAACATTTATAACTGTCTATTTGTAAAAGAAGTTTGTGTTTATTACGTAGAAATTTGTTGTTGAATTTCACAAAGGTGGACTTTTTTTTTAATACGCCCTTGTGTTTTTCTATTCATTTTTTCTCCATTAATTGTCCGAATTAATTTGTAACTCATCCATTCTACACCCATTAATTTTTTTTTTAAGAGTGCTAGTAATTATATACACTTGCATATATACTTCAGAACAGTGGTGGCGTATTAGTTAAGAGAACTTATATTTTTGGAGACTCCTAAATTTCATGCTAAACCTTAATCCATGCTAAACCTTAATTACCCTAACCACAATGCACGATTTGGATGGTAATCATACACCATGTATATAAATATAATGTCAATTACTTCTAAAAATGTTTATTGGCATGTGAAGAAGGTGATGAAAAAATTAATGAAACCAAAAAAAAAGATGAACTAAAAGTGTTACGGAATTAATAAAAGTAAAACTATTATTCAACCAAGAGCCATATAACAATAAAAATAAAATAAAATTGAAACCCTCTCAACGATACAGAGGTATCGTTCTTGTAAAATCTAAGTCAAAACTCTCTGATCCTCTTAGAAGGTTTTAAAAGCCACCGTCAAATCTCTCCGATAAGGCCAACACGTTTTCCGTTAAAAATAAATTTCAATTCTTTTTCTTCTTCGTACGTTTGTTTAATCTGAAGAAACCAATAACGTGAATCAATTTCTTTTAGGGTTCATCACTGGAAAATCAGAATGCAATTGAATCTCTACAAAATCTCTCAGATCTAATCCCAGATCTTTGTTGTTTCTCCGTAACCAAATCCCAAACAGATGAATTGAGATCGATCTCACCACAATTCGAAATCTTTTTTGTGTTGCTGCATTTTTTTGGTGATGGCTCCAACACGGATTCTAACAAGAGACGAAGAGCTTGGTGTTATATCTGACGATGATGATTCTCCATCGGGGAAAAGATCTAAACTTGATCGCTTCCCTCTTAGCCGGTGGGAACTTGCCGTTTCTCTCGGTGTCTTCCTCGTCTTCTCCTCTGGACTCTGTTGTATCTACATGACCATGCCTGCTGCTGAATTTGGCAAGCTCAAGCTTCCAAGAAGCATCGCTGATCTCCGTTTGCTCAAGTAAGTTTCTCTCTTATCTATGATTCAATTTGTTTAGCGAATTAGGAGAATTTACTGATTTGGATGCAAATTTTGATATCAGAATTGGAATTGATAAATCTGTAATCTTTGTTGTTGTTGTTGTTTCAGAGATAATCTAGCAAACTATGCGAATGAGTATCCGGCGCAGTTCGTTTTAGGGTATTGTGCCACGTACATTTTTATGCAGACCTTTATGATTCCAGGGACTATCTTCATGTCATTGTTAGCTGGAGCTCTCTTTGGAGTATTCAAAGGTGTTGTCTTGGTTGTTTTCAATGCAACTGCGGGAGCTACTTCGTGTTTCTTTTTGTCGAAGTTGATTGGTCGGCCTTTAATTACTTGGCTATGGCCTGACAAATTAAGATTCTTTCAAGCAGAGGTAAGTCTCTTTCAATGATCTTTATGAGAGTTCTTTACTTGGTACTGATTAGGTTGTGGTTTATAACTTTCAGATCAGTAAGCGTAGAGATAAGCTTCTGAACTATATGTTGTTTTTGAGGATAACACCAACTCTGCCAAATCTTTTTATCAATCTTGCGTCTCCTATAGTCGATGTACCTTTCCATGTCTTCTTTTTGGCGACATTGATTGGTCTCGTCCCAGCAGCTTATATAACCGTTAGAGTAAGCTCTTTTGCCTGCCTCCTTCACCATCTTTCCATTTATGATATGCATTCAACATTCCTGTGTTTCATCTCTTTTCGCCATCTACATAAAGTGCGAAGAAGAGTGCTTAAATTCTCGTTCTTTTTGATTGCAGGCTGGCCTTGCTATTGGGGATCTCAAATCGGTGAAAGATCTGTATGATTTCAAGACATTGTCAGTACTTTTCCTCATCGGGTTTATCTCTATTCTTCCAACGATACTGAAAAGAAAGAAGATTGTCGAATAGCCAAGAAGAAGCATCTTACAATACAGAGGCTTAACCTTCAATGCTATACAGAGGACAAGAATACACTTAACTTGTTAGAGGACACAACTGAACCAAAATTCTGATTCGTTTACTTGTCACATGTCGTGACAATTCGTTGATAGTTTTTTTTTTTGAGTTGGGGGTCGTATTTTCTTGCTATTTGGAAGTAGAAGAAGTTGATGAGAAATTACAGGAGCAATACATTTTTTTGTACAAGACAAGAGAGTAGAGACCATCAAATATTTTGGTTCTGGATTATTATTATTATTATTGTTTCTTCTCAAAATTAACAATCTGCAATTGGAACTAGAAGAAACATTTATCTTAAGAATAAACATATTGAAGAAACACATTTCTCAACAACACAGAACAACTCAAATCAAAGCAACTTCATGACATTATTTTAGTTAGATACTTCAAAGTCACAACATTACAACAACAGACTAGTTTCTGTAAAAACAACAGGTTTTAGTTCAGAAGTTGAGAATACACAAAGTCAAGTTAGGTCAACTTGAAACCACCACCACCACCACCAGGTTTGTGCAGCTGATAAGTCTGGCTTGGCACAACTTGAATCACACCTGGTTGTTCTGCAACATCCAAATTCCCAAAAGCATATAAGAACAACAGAACAAGACAAAAAGCATTGATCAAGTTGGAGACCTTTATCCTGTTTTTCCTACGCCTACATACTCGAAATCGTGCATTCGTGACTATATGATTCTATTTCTACAGGTTTAAAATCTCATGCGCCTATCTTAACCTGGAAGAAACATTGAAACATCACAAATCATGGAACATTTTGGGAACTTAGCCTACAAAAGGGATTTTACATCAACCTTGGTCACAAACGGATCTTTCATTGTTTCAGTCGTGTCGATGATCACAAGTTCACAACCAGATAATCACAAGTTCACAACCAGATAAGCACTTAAACCAACTAACATCGTATTGTCACACTTCAAATCAAACAAAGAGAGAGGGTTCAAATGCTCCATAAGTTACAAGTAAATGCAGAAGAATCAAACGAGAAATCTAAGACGTACTTGATATCTCGGTGACTTGCTCAGGTGTGAGCTTAGCTGAAAAACCAGAAGCAGCTTCCTTGTAACTGTAAATCAAAGCATCTTTTGCAGCTTCCTCACTGTATAATCATCAAACATAAGAAGAACAACCACAAAAATCCATCACCATCTCTTAGAATCACATAGAGTCAATCTTAAAGTAATCAAAACAATAAACATAGAAAAACAATCATAAATTCATAATCATACCCATTTCATAAAAGAAAAAAAAAAACCCTAAAATCAAAAGCGATCAAACCCAAAAATCATCTCATCGAAAACAAAATTCATCTAATTTCCGGCGAAAATTGAGAAAACAAACCTGCCGAGAGCAGAGGAAAGGGTACGGAGATGATAGGTTTTAGGTTCTTCATCGGTGGGTTTCTCGGTGTAGATGATGTGAACCTTTGCTTCAGACGATACCGTTGCTTCTCCGGTAGATTCAGCCATGACGATCGATGAGAATAAGAAGAAGACGATGATGATGATGATGATGTGGTGGTTCAGGTAGACTCTTGTTCCACGAGCAAATGTTTGCATTTCTCTTTTTATAGAATCTGGGAATTTTTTCAATCCAAGGTGAAATAACGCGTGAGAGGTGACATTTTCCATTTATGTCACACAATTTAAACCGACTCAAAAACGGACGGTCTCAAATGATTAATCCATAATCTGACGGTTGAATTGTGTCGGCATGTGATAATAATTCTATAATTCCAAAGATTTTTGTAAATTTACCTTTGTCTGCCAAGTGGCATTTTAGATTTTTTTAAAAAATAAATGAATCAGTCAATTATGTCTGATTTTTTTTTAAAAAAGTTTTATTAGTATTGATTAGCTATTTATCTTTGATTCTCCCAAATATGAATATGTAGCAATTTTTTGAGCTTTTATTTTATAGAAAATTTTATTTTATTAGTTATGTTTATGGTACTTCAAGATTTTATTTTAAGGTATTTATTGCTTTTTTAATTGATAGCTTCAATTAGATTTCTTTATACAAATGTTGGAGGTCAAACAGATTTTTCTAGTTAATGATTTTATCTTTCTATCTACAAGTATTCACATAATTTCACCCTTTTAGATTTAAAAAAATTAAGGTATTTATTGCTTTTTTAATTGATAGCTTCAATTAGATTTCTTTATACAAAATGTTACTCCCTTTGTTTCATTTTATAGGATGTTTTAGAGTTTTTAGTTTGTTTCAAAATATAGGATATTTACAATTTTCTATGCAACTTTTAAATGCCTTATAAATGCATTTGATATTTTATCATTATTTATATTCTGCAGTCTTTTATATCATTGGTTTAATTTTTATTAAATTAAATATTAAATGATAGTTTTTAAAAGAAAAAATTAATTTCTTAAAGTATGTGCTTTTAGCCAAAACATCATATATTTTGAAACAGAGGGAGTAGAGGTCAAACAAATTTTTCTAGTTAATGATTTTATCTTTCTATCTATAAGTATTCACATAATTTCACCCTTTTAGATTTAAAAAAATTAAGTTAAAATTAACATTTAAAATATAACTAGATTAATTGGTCATTTTCTACTTCCATTATTTATTGTTCTCTAAAATTTTCTTTGGGAGCGAAGTTTTAATTAATTGAACAAAGCTGTGAATTATTTTTGTAGTTGGTAAAATAACATATCATATCTATACTATTAATTGGCAAGCACTCAAACATAAATAACCTTATAAAGTGTAAAGTATTACAAAAATGTCATTGGTTTAAGTTCTTAAATAAATTCATTAAAGATACTATAGTAATCACAAAATATATTTAAATAATAAATAATAAATTTTTTTAAAAGTAATTATTAGTTTCCAAAAAATTAAACTCACTTTTTCTCTCTTATTAATTATGGACGAAAATTTTTAAAAAATTTTCTAAAAAGTTGTTAACCAATGAAAATTGAAAAACTAAGATTTGATATTCAACTAAAATTTTATCTAAACCAATCCTAATAAACTATTCTATATCAAAAATAAAAAGAAAAATAATACCATTTTAATTCAAAATGAAAAACACTATAGTTTAAAAAATTTTATCAATGGAGAATTTTAAGATTGAATTTGAAATTTTGTAAAAAAATTAAATACAAATATTTAAGACTCAGTTTTGTTATAATATTTTCACAAATTTTGAAATATAAAACAAAATTTTATTTCACAATTTCTGAAAAAAACGATATTGGGCATTCATTTAGAGCAAGTTTCGGAAATATCTAAACAATAGATTGTACATATTAATTTCGAAATATTTTGTGTTTTCTTTTTTTCTTCTCAACCGGATCTTCTTTACACCAATCCTAAATATATTGCACACAGTTTTCAAAATAATGTGAACTAATTATATATTTTGCATTCAAAACAAATTATGCAGCAATAGCTTATCCCTTTTATAGATATATCTCAAATTTAGTTTTAGTCCAAAAAATCGAATTAATTATGATTAAACAATGAAAAGAAAAATATGCAAAATTTAGCTAGAAACATTAATAAATTTGTTAAAATATATTTATAATTTTAAGAGCATACATATTAATCCGCAAAACTCACAGTATATATTGTAATATTGTATGATATTTAAAGGTAAGCAAACAAGAATTTGGAGTATAATTTTAATGGAATAAAATGGAAATAGAAATTACGAGACGAGATGGAAGGGGAACATATATTAAAAATCAAACTAAATACCAAACTGGTATGAGTTCGGGTTATAAGCACTATATAAAATAAATTTGTTTACACATAACCATGTACGTACGTTTTCAGTTACACATACTCTATTTATGACAGATATGGGACTGTAATATTTGTATTTTACGTGTACGTGACAGTTTATGGGACAAAGAATTTATGACAGATACCGGACAGGATATGTTTCCTGTTCCAAAATAGTTACGTCTTGCTAATATAAATGAAATAATCCAAACTAAAACCGAATTCATATTCTATTTAACATATGTAATCAAACTGTTAGAACTGTTTTGAGTAGTTAAGAAAATAAAAATGTAACACCATTTAACTTTTGCAACTAAATTAGTCCAGATCTTAAAATATAATTATGCATTAACGCAACTGAATTTTTTGTTCATTATTCTAACTTTATAATATTTATATTATTACGAAGTACACTAATACAACAAAATATTTTATATTTTTAAAATCTATATAACAATTTCTATAAAAATATTTCTACACGTACGTGGATCCAGATCTAATACACTAAAATATATATATATCATAAAACAACAAAATAATCTATATTGAATTAAATTTTGTTAAAAAAATTTTAAAATATCAAACCCCACACGTACGGGCGGGTCATGATCTAATATATATAAAAATCGAAAACATTATGCCTTTAACAAGCCCATGGGCCATAAACATGACAGAGTTTGCAGAGTCATATGGGTCTGTCTTTACTAATTGAAAAAAGCATATTCTAGGCGGAATATAAATTTTATTATAATTCAACTAAAAATACTTGTCATTTTCATTTTCACATGTTAAAAACTGAACCATTCAACACCTAAACCCGTCGCTAAACCGCAAAATTACAATTAGCGACGTCTTAACATTCCGAATTAAAGCCCTAAAAATTAAATTTTACCCACTCATTATTTATTTAAATTCCTCCCCTCTCTCATTTTATTTAATGTTTAATACGCCTCAAAGCTAGATATGCCAATACTCTATACCCAACAAACATCAAAAACAAAACACCAACGCTCGTCCATAGACCAATATCTCCGATCACTTCCTCTTCCACAAACCGGCATCCAGCCGATGTCGCCGCACCCGCTCCTTGCTTACCCTTCGAATCACATCCAAGCATTCGCAATATCTCTTCCCCACTCCCATATTGGACCGCCACTAAAAGACGGTAACAATAAAATGTTGTGGAAACGTATTTCAACCACACCATTCCGGATGGCACTTTGTTGACATAGTAACCACCGGTTAAGACAAACGCTAGCATTGTCACGGTTACGATTGTAGACGCTTTTTTAGCGTCCATGATCGCTGCACCAAGGGCAAGTCCAAGTCCTTGTGACGCTAAAACGTATAGTAAGAGCACGGAGAGGGTGAGGAGGAATGGGACTAGCCCGGGGCGTAGATCGACCATCCAATAAGTTAACGTCAAGAATGCTGCCGGAAGAACGAGCTCCATGGAGAGGGATCCGAGCACATGGGCCATGAAGTAAGAAGAGAGTGTGTACATACCGGACGCACGCTCTCGAGTGAAAATTGCACGTTCTTGCGGGAATGTGAAGACCGCGTTAAATGATGGAAGTACTCCCCAAAAGATGGATATGAAGAAGAGTAGGCCTAGTCGATCCTGTGACAGCATTATTATTAGCAAAAACGCAAAACTAAACCAAGAAAATGTTTTGTTTGAATAATGTTTAATAGTACTTACATGTACGTCTCGATAATCAGAGTGCCACCACATAAGACCAGAAAGCAACGAAGCCGCGATGACTTGGAAAACTCGAAGTGCGTCGAAAGATTCATGACGCCGTTCTTTTAAAAGTCTGTGGAGGAGAATGCAGAGTTGGCTAAACCATGTTGTAATACATGTTGTTATTACACCGCCGCTTACTCGCGTTTTCACAAAACGCGCGTTCTCTTGAGGAAAATGTGACGCTTCGATACAAGTTTTGACTTGTGGGGCTAGCAATGTATCATAAGCCGTGACCAGCGTTTGTCTCACGTTTGGCTTCTCGCGTTCGGTTACACCGTCTGTCTGACAAACTCCTGCATTATTAAAGAAAATCAATCAGCTTAGAGATAAATATATACCAAAAAATTTTATGTTTTGTAACCATTTGTGACATTAGCATTTACGATGACACACCACTCAAAAATAATAAATTCATAAGACAAAATATCCTAGCGGTTAATTAATTAATCTACCAATCAGAATTAGAACCACTCAAGGTATCATCCAAAATTCCAAATAGACGAAACTTAATTGGCTAGTATAGATAATTATTTAATTAACCTAATTATAAAAAGAAAAAGACAATTCAAAGTGGCATTGAACCGAACAGAGGCGTTACCGAATCAGCCAATCGTGTTCTTTGGACCGACCAAACAATTATACTTAAACAGGTTTTGACACTATGTTGGACCCATTATTTTATTAATCAAACAAAAGTAAACATCTTTAAATTAATAAATTGACTAGTTAATAAGTAATGGAGATCTGATTTGCAAGTAAAGCTGACCAATCAAGGTGGAGAGACGAGAGAGTCCACCCAAGAAAGCATAAGGTCGCCACTATGGTTCTTAATTTTAGCTTCTTCATCGATTCCAATTTTTTTTTTTAAACGGAAAAGTTTGAGCATCAAATAATCTATTGAGTTTAACTTTCCCTAAGATAAGCTTATGCAAAATAAGGTGAATATTTAGTATTTCCTAACACGTGTTAAGCTTTTTTCTTACGAGGATTATCAACAAGATTAAAATTGAAACTTTCGTAGAACAAAAGTTTGAGAAAGTCAATAAATAAATGAGCAATGCATAGTCAAATACTCGACAAGTGTAATCATGAAATGTCATAAGCCAGCTTTTGGAAAAGCAATAATTTTGGAAAAGAAAATTTAATTCTGTTGTTCTTTTCTTTCAAATTGATTATAATAAGTTAGAGCAAGTGGAGTTTACTGTTGTAATTTGACGTTGAAAGCAATATCCTAACAGCTCCTCATGAAAAATAGCAAAAAAAATTGATCTTTCTAATAACGTTTCAACAATATCCTAACCGCTCCTCATGAAAAATAGCAAAAAAAAGTTGATCTTTCTAATAACGAAATAATTATTCAAAGAAGATTCTTGCTTAGTAGATCATGCAAGTGAATGTGATTATCAACTTTCCACCCATGGAACATCACATACATGCACAAGTATATAATATATAGTTTATATATACTCATGATTCATGAAATAGATCAAATGGTCATGTGAATGGTTGGTTCAATAAAATGAGCTTTTTTCTTAGTGAAAATAATACAAAGAAAGATTGAATGTGAAGCATATGGTTCGTGGAGAAAAAGAACTTAATACCCACCAAACTATTAAATCTAATACTACTGTATATATGCCATCGTGCGCAACAAACTATTTATATGTGCCAATTTTATTCCCCCATCTTATTAAATGCCTTCTTACTATGGCGTCACCAAAATATACATACGTAACATACCATGTGCATATATATACACATACATACATTTGGTGAAGATTTTCCCAAATTAATAGACTCCTACTATAAATGAAAAGTCAACGACGAAGACATGTGATTTGTTTTGTCTTGGGTAACATAATTAGTCATTACCTCTATTAGCAATCCCCAAAAAAAACATTAAAGCATGGGTATGTATGTGTATGATGCATGTCCCTAGTTACATATGGACAATGAATGAATGAGTGAATATTTATCATCAGAACACTGAATGACCAAACGAAAATAAGTTTGGTCCACATTTTTAACTCATTTATATGCCTAAAACGTCAAAACATTCGTACCATTATTTGGTACTTACTGCCTTGTTTGAGATAAGCAAGGACGAATTGGAATAAATTAACGTGACCTCAAGGATATGTCTCTTTAGATTTAAGATCGTTAATTTCCGAGAAGTCCTTTTCTATTTCCTAAGTGAAAATATTGTTTGTTTTCAAGAGAAGTAGTTGACTATGAAAGAATGCAAATACCCATGAAGGTTTTCTTGTAATCAATCATAATGAGACACAAAATACACTGAAACTGAGTTAAGAGTACACTGAATATTCCAATTCCCAAAGCTCTATGTTTATTTCTTCGATGAGGATTGAGAGAAAAGAGAATGAACACCACGCGCTAATGCGAGTGTGATAGGTTTCTCTTAGGCGGTTACCCAGTAAAGTAAAGTTTCCCAAATCAGGATTTATGGAAATACGCAAGTGCAGACAATAAAAACCACGCGCCTGAACCTACGTGTGGGCTCAAACGCTACACAAAAAAATAGATTAAAAACAAAAGTAGAGAGAAAGAGTGTGAGAAGACTACTTTGATCAAAAGAATGTAAAAGCCAAAAGGATGTTGTTTTTTAAAGTTGGCTGAAGAAAAGGAGAATAAGAATTATTGGGAAAACATAAAAAGATAGTAAGAGATAAAACGAAAAAGATTGGATAGTGCGAAAAAAAGAAGAACTAATTTTTGAAAAAGTTGGATAAAGAGGAAACAGAAAACACAATGCCCATTGCCCATAGCTAAAACCATACGTCATCTTGTAACCAGTTAGACACGTGGTGTTTTTCTATAAACCCGTTTTTAGAAAACAAAATAAAGATCATTTTCTTCTGTTTTTATTATCCGTGGAAAAATAAATAAAAAGCATGGTTTACTAGTGTATAAATGTGTAATGCAATAAGTTTTTTTTATATAAAGCAGGGAATAACATTTATTCAAATGATATATAATATGCCAAAATTTTAGACCCCAAAAATCTGCGGCATACAAAAATCATACTCTAAAAAATAGAAAGAAAAAACATAACACGTATCCCCAATTGCCCATAATTATTAAACTTTAGAATAAACAATTCTTGGTAAAAAACGGTGAGAAAAAAGGATGCTATATAAGTCCCTTTACCATTTTTATATATGTATGTTTTATTAGTATAATCTAATGTTAGAACCGTACTAATGTAATAGCTATAGATTAGTGCTAGTTTAAGTCCAAACACAAAGCCATAATCAAGTAATTAAATTTGTAGCCACCACGACGACCAGCGTCAACGAGGGACACATCAAAACTTGGACTTGTATAGCTCTCATCGTACGTCGGCGATAACGATCATAAACATGCATTTATTACTCTCTTTTTTTGGGGTCGAGCTGTTATTTTCATCCCCACATGACTATTATGCATGGTAACAGTAACACTATCAAAGATCCATATTATACGTATACGTATACACGTATAAATATGATTTCTTTTTAAAAAAGTTTTTTTTATCCTATCATCAGTCAATTCGTGTAAGAATACTTTCACGCAAATTAAATATAAAACGGGAATCATAGCTCTAATCATGTAGTAAAATATTCGGTTATTTCAATAAGATAATGATTAAGTTAATAATCGTGTTAGTACAGTATATATATGAAAGCTTCATGAAATAAAATAAAATAAATCATTTAAAAGAGGACGTACCGTTAGCAAGATCAAGAAGAAAATCAGCCGGATTCATAGGAAACGCCGGCGAGAATCCGACGGACTCAAAGTAAGCCATGGCGTCTCTTCCTTTCCCGACGAACAAACACTTTCCTTCACTCAAAAGCAGCACAGTATCAAACATCTGAAACACACGACTCGACGGCTGATGAATCGACGTAACAACCGTCTTTCCTTTCCCATGAGCCAACCCCGCAAGAGTCTGAACCAACCGGAGCGCCGCGGTAGCATCAAGACCCGAAGTAGGCTCATCAAGAACAAGAAGACTCGGGTTTATAAGCAATTCATGAGCAATACTCACTCGTTTCCTTTCTCCACCAGAGATCCCTCTAATGAAAGTGTTTCCAACGACTGTGTTCTCACATTTCGTTAAACCAAGCTCCGATATAACCGATTCAGCGGCTCTGATTTTATCGTCTCTGGTTAGACTTTGAGGAAGACGAAGCAAGGCGACGAAAACTAAGGTTTCACGTACGGTTAAGTGAGGGTAAAGAAGATCGTCTTGGGCTACAAATCCGGTGCGTTTTAATGTTTGTTTCGTTATTTTACCATCGTTTATGAGTATTTTTCCGGTGAGGTTTGATCCATGGAGTCTCCCTGCGACTGCGTTTAGTAGCGTTGATTTACCACTTCCCGATGGTCCAAGAACGGCCATAAACTCGCCGGGGGATATCATTCCGGTGACACCGCTTAGTATCGTCCTCTCCTCCGTTGATCTTGTCTCATCGGACGGTTGATGTTTTAGTCCTAAAAATTTCTTGAAATTACAAGAATCGCTACTCATGCCATTGATCTTGACTCGGTAACACACATCGACGAACTAATTCAAGAAACCAAAAAAAAACAGAGTCAAAACTAGTCAACAATGAATTAGTGTGTTTTAAATCTAAAAAAATACGAATTAAAAATTGATAATCTGAGTTTCGTTGTGTAAACCTTGAGGGTGATTGGGAAACAAGAAGATGATAATGAGCGAGTGTCACGAGGATCTTGAGAGAGACGAGGAGATGAATCTGGACCGTTCATTTGATTTTCAACGCCGTCAAAACCTGACATTGGTCTTCCTTTGTAAAATTCAGACGGAAAATTTAAACGGAGTTAAAAAAAAAACAGAGAGAGAGATGTGAAAATGAAGAAAGCTGAAGAAGAGATGGTGAGAGCTGTATTTAAGGAGAAGAAGTTGAACGCAAAGCAAGTGGGTGACACGTCAGCAAACGAATGGTCATTGAGAAAATAACACGTGGCAAAACGCATAATGCCATCTGGCGACTGCTGAAAGGAATTAATAAAAAGTGTTTTAGTGTTTTTTTGCCTTTTTCTGCTTTGTAGTGTAATTAGCCCCTTTAAATTTCTTCAATTTTTTTCCAGCCTTTCTTTTTCATGTTTCAATTTTCTGCCAGCCTTTTTTTTTTCTGATCATTGTTATTGTTTTCTTTTTTTATCGAATATACTTTATTGCTCTTTACAGAAATTTTAATTTGTTTTTTCCACTCTAATTGTCAAATTTAGAATCCACCTGATCTTTATTTTTTGGAAAAAAGGAAAGACATATATGGAAGACTATTAATCATCATGACAATTGTGCAAATACTTTATTATGTGTTAGTATGTGTTTATTTCCTTTATCTTTTTTTAGTTAACTTTGTAATTAGTAATTACCCACATAATGTATGGCACATAATTAATTTTGAAATATTTAATATAATTTTATATTATACATAATTTAACATATCTAAATATATGATTTTTTAATAATTATAAAATGCAAACTGCCAAAACCATTAATTATTAGTTCAAGTCAACAAAATATATACTCTTTTAAGTATATAATTATATATATATTTATATTAATTATGTGAATCATTTATAATTTAAAAACTCTAAATATATAATTTTCCAATAATTATAAAATGCAAAACTGTTAAACCATTAATTATTTTTGTAACCCTACAAATGTCTCTTTAAAAAAAACTCTATACTTTACAATATAAAATCTCAATTATAACTCTATACTTAAGTATATAAAATCCAAATTATAAAAAATAAATGGTGTGCATCATATAGTTTATGATTGGATTTATACTAGTGGACTTTGTATGTGTTACAATTTTTAATTATAATTTTTTTCTTCCTTAAACTGTTAAAATTAATTTAAATTTTAATTATTTAAAGCAATTGATTTCTTTTATCATATAGTAGGTTTTAAATTACATTTATTTTAATTGATTGGTTAAATTAATTGGTCTTACTAGCTATTAATTCAATTAATTAAAACAATTAGAAATTATATTATTTATTTAATAAAAATCTATAAATAACATTTTTATTTAATATTATTGGTTGAATATTTTGGAGGAAACTTTAGGTTTATATAAATATATTTGTATTATAGAAATTAATTTCTTAATCATCAATTTAGTTTACATTAAATGATTTTATATTTAATCAAAACATATTAAAACAATTTAGATGGCTGTATATATATATACTGCAAATGTTTTAGAAGAATTTTTTTTTCAACTTTCTCCTTTTTTGCCACTTCTCTTTTAATTCCAGAGATACATATAAAACATATACATTGTGCTGGCTTTTTTTTGAGGCAAATTTTCATAGTTCTAATAGAATTTCAAATCGACATCCATTTTTTCTGGCACAGGCGATTTCTATTTGGATTTATTGGGATATATGTGGATACATTGATACCATGTATTTTTATGTATAAATTCTAAACCGTTCAAAGCTGCATAAGTTTTTTTTTTTGTTGCTATTCCATTAAGTTGGAAAGAACAAAATGAGAAAATTCAAAATTACTTTAACAATTTTTGCATGTCTTGAAAACATAATTTTGCCGCATTGATATATACGAGGCTACCTACATTTAACCTTTTATTTTACAGACACAGTTGGTTAAATCTAAAATGAAAAAAAAAAAAAAAAACTTTATAAAACGTGTTACAATGAAACTAAATTTTCGAATATGACAACCACAAATTTACACGTCAGACTTAACTCAAAATTACAAGTCGTGACTCAGACGAATGAAAGAAACTTATCGACTCCTTAGAGCCGATTGTTCCTTAGACCGGTCACCGGTGGATCAATTCAAATATGGTATGCGTACGAAGATATAAGACGATTGGGATAAAGATATGTACACACAAAAATAAATATTGCTGTATTCATCATGTTCTGCGTGTGGCTCAATATGACAAAGCATGTGTAGTAGCTGTCTTACGAATGTTTTATATATATATAACCAGCCTTCTTTTTTTTTTGTTAATCTTGTGCATGGGCATACTAATCGATTACATTTTGTTTTTTCACATTCACGTAACAAAATGTATATTGTGTAAACATTGTATCTAGTGATCAAGAAGGCGTGCTTTTACAAGGATGTTACGGTGGTGCGTTTTAGAGCCGTCACGACATTGTTTTAAAGACCGTTCTCATATTCTGTGTTAAGGAAAAAAAAACCGATTGAGTAGAGTCTAAGCGTTGACCATGACGTGACTGTAATTGTACAAATAACCATAACTCAAACACTCTCAAAAGTCAAAGTGAAGAAAAATACGTAACAGATTTCTCGGGATCATATAATTTAGTCCTTTCGCAGAGAGACACAAACAATGAATGGCTTAGATCAGTTTAGTTTTAACGATGGTGTCCCACTCCAAAACTGATGACGGCGACGCGTGTCACACCCACTCAACACTGTCCTTTCTTTTCTAAACTCAGATCCAATTTTAGATCATTCATGATTCATCACTTGTGTGTGTGACTGTGCTGCTTAGATTTTCCTTTCTTCGAACATGGGTTTAGTTAAGACCACATTCGACGACGGCGCGTGGTTGTGACGCCCTGTTGTTATTAAAAAAAGGTGTGAGAGATATATGTACAGAGAATTTGGACCACATGATCCACTTATGGCCATGACGAACGAAGTGAGCATCCCCCTCGTTCATTTTCTTTTGAGTACACTTTATTATATGAGTATGACAATTACGTCACGGCAATATAAATTAGTTTTGGATTCTTCTTTCTTTCATACGGTTTCTTTGTTAGTCTGTTTTAGTTTTTTCCCTGAATATAGGTCTCTATATTTACTGAATTTAGTATTTGTTGATCAAAGAATAGCCTCTTCTACGGTCTACCGTCTACAATTTTATAGAGATTACACATTTTCTCTTAACTACAATGAATCTTTTTCAATTTACAGAGAAAAAGTTAAGACGCTAGATTAATAGCAATTAAAATTTGAAATTTAAGTAGTTGTCAATTTGAATTTGTTCAAGTCCGGTAATTAGTTTTCTTAAAATTTGGTTGGACTATAATTAAAAATTGACATCCACAAGCATAAAGTAGATAAAAATGTACAGTGAATCTCGACCAAAAAATATAGTATCGTTACTCACTAGAGAAAAGACAAATGGGCTATGAAGATAGTTGGGTACCAATATGTTAGCTCGATTTGAGCCTACTTGTAATTTTTAATTGACCCATTGAGCCCAAAATGTTACGACCAAAAACATAAATCTCAATATGATTCCAAGTCTTTGAGAAACTTTGCTGGTAATTTCTTTGCGTATGATATTGTACATATAAATGCTTCAATGAAACAAACTTTGTTTCCTCAAAACATAGAACGGACAAAAGTTACAAACTTGAAGGGCAGAAAACTAAACAAAACAAATAACTCATCGAGACCATATTTTAACTATTAGGAATGTGGCATAACTTAACCCAAAAGCTAGTTCGAGAGTTAAGGATTGCCACATCCTTTATATATTAACCAAAGATCCTAATCTCAAGCAATGTGGGGCATTCTAATAGGCCTCCTCGAGATGTGGCTGGGAAACGGTCCAACGGAAAACAGTCCAAGCCCAACATCTCGGAAATTCAACAAGACATGCCACTTATATGGGCCACATAGGTGGGAAACCATTTTTGTGGGAATTTGCTTGTTGGGCCAACCTTGGGCTTTGATACCATATTAGGAATGTGGCATAACTTAATCCAAAAGCTAGCTCAAGAGTTAAGGATTGCCACATCCTTTATATATTACCCAAAGATCTTAATCCCATTCAACTGGACCACCCACCCGGACTATCCAAATATCACGAGGCTTAGTAGTTAGGGGCCATAGGGCCCATGTAATGACAATGTGTCATGTGCCATTGGCAAAGAAATCTCTTTGTTTTCTTCTTTTTTGAATGTGACCAGACCAGCGACCTAACGCTCTCCATACGAATGGGCAAAGTCATATTATTAATTTCAAAAGATGTTGTTGTATCTATCTAGTCAGAGGCGGCTCAAGAATATTATGGGTGTTATTTATAATTGTAAAATATATATCATATTTGTCTGTAAATATTCTTCACAAAATTTAGATTTTAAAGATAGGTAAGGTGCGACCAAAAATGGGTAAGGTTTGTTAATTTGTTTATGTTGTGGTACTTTAAACTATTTGATTACACAACCAGAATTATTTAAAACCGGTTTTGACAAGTGTGCTATGATTTGCTTTCACATGTAATTGGTGCATTTGTATGGACCTTCGATTCTAAAGTTACTTAGTTTAAACCATTTTGAATTGATAGTAGTGAAAAGTTTAATCAAATGACAAAAAGCTTGAAGATTGGTCAATAACAGAACAAAATTTTAGAGACTAGGAAGTGCTAAAAGTACCAAAAGAACTCGTATAGATTGTTTCCCATGGGTTCTACACCGAAGCTTAACCATGGAATCCTTGTACATGAGGACTACTCAACAACTAAACTAGCCTAGCAAAATATAGGCAATGAAGCTTAGATAACATGTTTAGTACTGATACTAAAAAATGCGATAAAAGCACTATAATTATATATAATCCATCTTCAGGTCATATCATTAAGACATTAACACAAGTTTGTAACTAACTATTGTGTAATTCTACTGTCTTCTTACCTTGTTCTACGTGGTAAATTACTCACATGTAAGGTTTGTCATATCAATCTATAAAATTATTTGTTTTTGTTTATCTATATTGACTCATATACTCGGCATAATTTTCAAAAACTAATAGTATTCTATTTATGAACTTAAAAGTTCATGTCCCTCTAGTGGCTTCACACAATGTCTATGTCGTTTTCATCTCTAACGTCTTTTTTTTTTTTTTTTTTTTTTGTAAACCCTTTCATCTCTAACGTCTAAGCCCATCAATCCCATGGGGTCGCCATTCTCACTCTTTAATTCATCTTTACTTGCATTTTCAGAATTTTCAACAAATAAAATGAGATGTTTCTCTTAGTCCACTAATACAACCACATCTACCAAAATCTAATCTTCTGTTTAAGTTTCCGTGCGTATTATTTCCACCAACCTAAAAGTTCTTAATCCACCACATTCATATAAAAACTTTAGATTGCAAGCGTATAAATAACGTTACAAAATAGTTATAGGTTGACTAGAAACAAAATAATAATACTTAGATGTGATAATTATGTTATAATTAAGAAAAATAATGTATCGTAAATTTTCTATCGATCATTTATGTTGAAAATGGTATAATAATAAAATTATTTAAAGAGATAGAAATATAAGGGAAAGAGAGTAATAATGTGGGAAGAAACTATACATTTCTTTGTTAAGTGAATCAATGGTGTATCTTACAATGGAGTGGAAGAGCATATTTATAGTACCAAATAATTTCACCAAACCATTCTACTACTCCAAACTATTCCACTACTCCAAACCATTCCACTACTTCAAACTATTCAATTACTTTATGGTAGTGATTGAATGACTTATAAGCTCCATTCAATATTCAAGAGTTTGATTTTTGTAACAGTTTAGCCTTTTTTGTCACTATAGTAATTACAATTAGTTGAATAAACAAAAGAAAAAACAAAAATTAATGGGGCAATTATGTCCTTTATAATTTTCCACAGTTTAAAAAGAAGTCTCAGAGGAGAACAAACCAATAAAGGCCAAAAAAACAGAGTTTCTCTCTGGATCACATTATCTCTTTCTTTTTCTTCTTCTTCTTCCTCATGGATTCTTCAAGAACCCGAAATGTATCCAAACGATCCGATCCGGTCAACTTTCCGGCGAAGTCATCCATTTCATCACGGAGATCTTTATCTTCTTCTTCTTCCTTCTCATCTTTTTCCTCCTGCTCCTCTAGCTCCCTAGTGTTTCCAGGCGACTCTCCTCTAAATTCTCCGGCGACTCCTCTCCGTCTCCTCGGCGTTCCTTTCTCCTGGGAACAACTTCCCGGAAAACCAAAAGACTACTCTCATAGACTCAACAACCGTCTAAACAATGAATCTTCAAATATACTACCCCTTCCTCCTCACCGGAATCTTTCCTTTCCGACCACCGGAAAAAAACCTAAACCTAACAATTCCAGTAAGAAGAACAACTTCCCCGTTACCGTAAGAGATCCCTTCGCGGCTGCGTTGTTGGAATGTTCCAAAGACGAAGGAACAAACAGTGACGACGACGATGACGTTGAAGGTGGTGAAGACGTAGATCGGAGGTTTCGAGGAAATTCCGGTGGTCCGAGCAAGGTGTTGTCAAAGAACAGCTTCGGAGACAGGTTTGGGTTAGTGAATCTCTACGGTTCTTGTCGGAGAACTTGTGCAGTTTCAGAGTCCATTGTTTATCTTCCAAGATCAAGAAAAGCTGCTTCGTACGATAATCTTCTTCTTCCACGTCGTCGCCGTTGATTTGTTCGTATTTGGTGATTTACTATATATTTTTGTCCTTTTTTTGTGTTAAATTCTGTATAATTTTCTCTGAATGTGACATATTATATGGGTTTATGAGTTTGTGTTTTTTTTTTTTCCTCTTTAGATCGTATCACGAATGTAATATAGTTCAGAGACTTTATTTACTTATAAGTTGTAACCATAAATCCATATTGGCATATTCACTTACATATTGTGTGTGATAATTTTTTATACTTAAAATAATTATATTTATATTCGTGTTCAATTATTTAAATTTGGTGGAACCAAGTGTGAAGATTCTGTCATTCTGTGATCTCTAGCTAGTTTCCAATTCCATTCCATGTGAGAGCAAGCTAAGCTATATATATATGTGCAAATAAATACACAATAACATTGATTAACTTGTTAAACAAGGACATGAGTTTGTACTGACAGCTGATTTTGTTGTTTTTTTACCATTTAGAAAATGATGTCATTTTAGCATGCCTAGAAAATGATGTTATTTTAGCATGCCTAGGGACTTGAGCTGTGAATTTTAGTATTTTCATAGAGTTTTGGAAGTCTCTAAAGAAATGGATCTTTCATTATTATTGTTAGCATAAGGCAATATAATAATAAAGTTGTTGAGCCACCATGCATGTCTTTGCACCATGTATTTTTTTTTTGGTGAAGTTTGCACCATGTATTTTATACGTTTCAAATTAAATATAAACAAAAAAATCTTAGTAATTAGATGGAGTTTCTGTCTTTATTTATATTGTTAATAAAGACACTGTCTCGTCTTGTTTAGGGGTAAAATGGACCCCACTTTCCCATATTTGTGATATCAAAATGACTTCCGTGGAAAAATTCACATTCGTACCACCAAACTACCAATGAATAATTTGAATTTTTTTTAATTTTCATTATTTTAGAAAAGTGGATCAATTATTCCAAAAATTCTAGTAAAATACAACAGTATTTCAAATAAATGATAAGTTTTAGAATACAATCATACATAATAATTTGTATAAATGAAAATTTGAACATGTTTTTTAACAAAAAAAAGATCTGAACTATGTAATGCAATATCCGGTTTTTATCAAAATAAAATAAAATAATAATATCCGTTCTTCACATGTCCTGGTGGCATATAGTATAAAACTTGTTTTAAAATCGAACTATTAAAGGTGGGCAGATTATCACATTAGATTAATAAAAATAGTTCTTTTTCAAAGTAATGAATTAAGTAATCTTTTCAATTCTCATTGTATTGAAAAAGTTTTATCAAGAAAATGTATCAAAAATTATGTTCATTATCGAGAATTTATCTGCGTTTTTTTTACACATGTGTGAATTGGGTTTCTGCTGTTAACTTTATTTTTCGTGGTCATAAGATAATTATGTCATTAAATTTTAGGGACCCTGTAGAAATAAATAGTATGTAGTACACATATGCAACATATTACTATCTGCACTATGCAGTGAAAAATTGAAGTCAAAAGTCAAATATCAATGACAATTCATAATTGCGTACTCAAGTACTGTTTCTCCATCCGAATGTTACGCAACTCACATGATGTAATATTTGAATAGATTGTTCACATTTATGTCCCAAGCTGTAGTTAACATGTCTTGATCATGCTTAAGATATAGATTATGAACTTTTTTTATAATCAAGTTGTTTGGTTTAGCGTACAAATTAATAATATAATATAATGTTTTGGTTTAAATATATAGACAAATGTGTCACGCAATGCAAATATATGTTAAAACTTCAGGCTGGGAACTCATTCCAAGAGGTTTGTACCTGTTGCTGTCTTGGTTTACTTAGGATTTGTGAAACCAGTTTGCAATGTATTGGTAAATAATATAATAATTGCCACGAGATTGTTCCATTTTATCTTCTCTTTATATTTTAATCCGTATTTGTAACAATCATATTGCTCATAGTGTAAGGTCCGTAGTCAACTCGCAAACACCACCACCTTACTATTGCCAATTATCGATTGTTTTTACGCTAATAAATCTCAAATTGCAATTTTTTTTTGCGTATTTTTGCAATGGAAACATTTATGTATTTTAAAAAAAAAAAACAATACCTACGATAAATGGGGCATTATCACAATCTGTGGTGCTCAAAAAATGTGAAATTTAAAACCAAAATAAAGAAAAAGAAGTGAAATTTAGTAAGATTTTTTTGATATCAGGTTGCTGTTTTCGTTGGATCTAAGTAAGTTTGGAGTTGGAGCACTGAGAGGAATTAGTGGGAACCAAATAACCTAAAAAAACGTGGGATATTAATGATGACCAATTCTCTAATTAATATGAACATTACTTTCATCATTGTCATTTGTCTGCTACATGTATTCGCGTGTTTGCTTTTACATTATTGACTTATGCCTGAATATTATAACGCCATATAGTTTGAACAATAGACCCCTAAATGTATCATGAGCACATTTGGTATCCATAAAACTGATGGAAAAGCATCACAAAAGTGATAACTATCTCGGTTTATTTCTATCCTAATCAGATTTTGAAGTGTTAACTATCTCGGTTTATTTCTATCCTAATCAGATTTTGAAGTGTTAACTATCTCGGTTTATTTCTATCCTAATCAGATTTTGAAGTGTTCAAATAAGTAGTGACTATTTTTATGGGGAAAGAATATAACTTATAGATGTAAATATTCAACACTCGCATTCGCATATGTGTGTGGGCAATGGGCATGTGCATATTTTATACATAATAAATGAAAATTGGATGAGACAAGATGGACCGCTCTAAGATGTGTAGCTTGAGACTAAAGACACCATTATCATCATCCACCATCATGTCCTCTCTTTAGCTCTCTTTAGCACATGGAAAACAATATACTAAAGAAATTGTACTATATATATATATATATGGATCATTAGAAGCATCAAATCTGAAAAATTAAATCAAGTTTCTTGAGAGACAAACAAGCTGATATTATTCTTTCACTTAAGAGTATTTTCTACAACATACCATAAGCCGGTGGTTATTTAATAGTGTTAGTAATCTTGAATTGCATACATTTACGAAGGATTGTCTGCATAGTGGATAGTAATCATCAAGAAACTAGGTCAGGCTCATTTCATCAAATTACTAAAAATTTACCAACATATTTTATACGAGTTTGAATCCATGTAAATAATACAGTAATAAAACTTTGACAGGGAAAGAGTGTGATTTTGACTTTTTGAGATGCAAGATAACTGGATATATTTAATGCCTTAATGATATAAAAGATCGAGCGTGAACCATGTGAATGTGATCAAACCCCAAGTTAAGCTAACAAGTAATAACACAGGTCAAAGACATACAAACATTTGTGTTTAGAGTGTATAACCCCATTCCAAGAGTGTCCAACCAAAAGCCATAATATAAGAGATTTATACCGATCAGGTTACACAAGAAGTTCTAGAAAACCGCTTCTCGTTGATTTCGATTTCGACAAATAGGATACAATACAAGCCAGCCCAGCGTCTGCACGGTTACTCAAACTCCCTGTTTGATAATTGAGCTTTGGTATCGCAATTTCCAATTAATTTGAAAACTCGAATTAAAGGGTCAATAAGAAAAACTGTGATTGTTTTGTTTGTTTTTAAATGGGCCATGGGGTTCTAATATCCAAGCTTTATATGACAAATAGTCAAATACACATTCACGTAGTTAATGGGCTTATTTAAGGCCGACGCTAAGAATAGACTGAAACTAAAAAAGAGAGGCCCATTATATTAAAATCAACACTAACGGTTAATTTTGCAATATTTTCTCTATCCCTTCCTTGTTTTTTTGTCCCTTCTTAATATGTATCATAAGGTACAAAGCGAATAACGAATCTTAGAAGGTTTAAGAAACAAAAAGTGAATTATTTAATACTATCAAAACCAGGAGTAACAACAACTAATAATGTGTGTATTATGGTTTTGGATAGCAATTTTATTTAAATCAATAAATTATTTTTTGATAGAATGGAAGGGACCATCATGTTCCGTTGTCTCCAAGAGTTTACGAACAGATACAAGTTATCTGGAGAATTAGTTCCAAATTATAAACTATTTTTTAATACAACTTTCCACATCTTTTGTTGACTGTTTATTCGAGAAGAAAGAAAGAAAGATAACACCTTTATTAAAAACAAAGATAACACCTAAAACCCATTAGGTATAATTTAATTAAAACCAAATTTTTGAATCCGTGTAACCATTAACTTGTGTGTGTGGTGATTATATTGCTGTAAATGACTCATATATATATATATATATATATATATGATAATGATCAAACCTTATAATTGTAAAATAAATGCTTTTTTTGGCAAATGAATCTTTAGAATTAAGAAATAAACAAATATTGTTAAACCAACAAATGAACCAATGGATCCACAAACAAAACAAAACCATGAGCTCTCAATCTCACCATGACTCACTTACTACGTGTATCTGTCTTTTTACAAAAAATACATTTTAAATTATTTTAAAGTTTCATCATTTATCCGATCATTCGATATATATGCGAATAATAATGTAAAATGCTGACAAAGTAACCTAACAAAACTCGAATCAGAGAAATCCAGATATTATTACTACATAAGACAATTTTAGTAATTAGCTTTCAAATCTCATCTCTTTATTCTCTCTCTCTCTCTCTTTCTTCTCTTCAAGAACCCTAAAAATCTCCAGAAAAGATCCCAAATTTCAACTTCCCATTCTCGTATTTCGACGATCTGAGTCTCTCTCTCTCTCTCGGGTTTAATTTGTTTCCTGATATGGTTTAGACTTTGTGATCTAAATGGAAGCTGACGTGTCAATTATCTGAAAAAACCCTTATCGCGAAATTTTCCAGAAACCAAAAAAAAAAATTGAAACTTTTTTCGATTTTGTTGAAGAAGCACGGTAGGGACGATGAATCGTGCTTTGGTCCTACTTTTATACGTTTATACTGTTTCTTGTTTAGCTTCAAGCAAAGTTATTTTGATGAGGAACAACATCACTCTCTCTTTTGATGACATCGAAGCTAATTTCGGTGAGTTTCTTCAATATCACTCTGTTTTCATAAGCAATCTATTCAGATTTTGGATGAATTTTACAAGTTTTTTGAATCTCTAATTGGGTCAACGCAGCAGAGAAAATATGAGATTTTTAATCTGTTACTTGCATAATTGGCAGCTCCATCAGTGAAGGGTACAGGTGAAATTGGACTAGTTTATGTGGCAGAGCCTCTTGACGCTTGTCAAAATCTTATGAACAAACCAGAACAGAGCTCCAATGAAACTTCCCCTTTTGTGTTAATCGTTAGAGGAGGCTGTAGTTTTGAAGAGAAAGTGAGAAAAGCGCAGAGAGCTGGTTTTAAAGCTGCAATTATCTTTGACAATGAAGACCGTGGAACATTGATTGCAAGTATGAACCATTCTTCTTAGTTTATGTCTTGATCCTATGATTCTAGTGTCTGCTGGTCTTGATTGTTTCGATATTTGCAGTGGCAGGTAACTCGGGAGGTATAAAGATTCATGCGGTTTTCGTTACGAAAGAAACCGGAGAAGTGTTGAAGGATTATGCTGGTTTTCCCGATACTAAAGTTTGGTTGATTCCAAGTTTTGAGAACTCGGCGTGGTCGATTATGGCGGTTTCATTCATTTCGCTGCTTGCAATGTCGGCAGTTCTTGCTACTTGTTTCTTTGTGCGTAGGCATCGCATAAGAAGGCGGACATCTCGGTCCTCTCGAGTCCGTGAGTTCCATGGTATGAGCCGCCGCTTGGTGAAAGCAATGCCGAGTCTTATATTCTCCTCGTTTCATGAAGACAACACTACTGCATTCACTTGCGCTATTTGCCTCGAAGACTACATTGTTGGAGACAAGCTCAGGCTCTTACCTTGCTGTCACAGTGAGTATATATATATACGAAATCCTGTAACTCAGAGCACATTTGTTAGAACTTAGAACTAACTAACAATTCTGTCGTTCCGTCTTCGTGTTTGTTTTCAGAGTTTCATGCTGCGTGTGTTGACTCGTGGTTAACCTCTTGGAGAACTTTCTGTCCGGTGTGCAAAAGGGATGCAAGAACGAACACGGGCGAGCCTCCGGCTTCAGAGAGCACGCCATTGCTCTCATCCGCTGCATCGTCCTTCACCTCTTCCTCTCTGCACTCTTCCGTCAGATCATCCGCACTATTGATTGGGCCTTCCATGGGCTCATTACCGTCGTCAGTCTCTTTCTCTCCCGCATATGTGAGCTCATCCTATATCAGACAATCGTTCCAATCTTCCTCTAACCGTCGATCTCCTCCAATAAGCGTAAGTCGAAGCTCTGTGGATCTCAGGCAACAAGCAGCTTCTCCATCACCATCACCATCACAGAGATCATACATTTCCCATATGGCTTCTCCACAGTCACTGGGTTACCCGACTATCTCCCCTTTCAACACGAGGTACATGTCACCGTACAGGCCTAGCCCGAGCGATGCATCACCTGCAGTGGCTGGATCATCAAATTATCCGTTCAATCCACTGCGTTACAGTGAATCAGCCGGAACTTTCTCTCCATACGCCTCTGCAAACTCGCTTCCAGACTGTTAAGAAGTCCGTGGAACCAACCTGGTCTGGCTCGGGTCATACAAAATTATGTTCTTTTGCATTTGAGTTTTACTACGAAACGTACGTCTGGCGTTTGTGTATGTGTGTGTGTGTGTGTAACGATGCTTTTATAGTCTTTTGGTTGAGATGAAACATCATTCGGGTTTAGGTTAGAGATTTTAATACTTCCACAATTACGCAAACTCGGTTCCTTTGTAAAAATATGAGCTTATTATGTATATACACGTCTCTTTCCTTGTTACAGTGTTGTAATTGTAGGCATATGCATTTCGGGTGTGAAATTCAAATTTCTGATTACTCGAAGTATGTTATAGTTCAATTGCGATGGTATGAAAAAACCGTTTCCCGCTATCGAATTAGCAGCAATTGGGTGGGCTTCATGTAAATAGTATTAAATAGGCCCAATAAAGCTCCAGTTTCTTCTAATATACCTAGCCCAATTAACATAAACTTTTTAAACGACAGCGTTTTGGGAATTTGTAATTTGGTAACTGGGACCAGTAGTAGAGAAACTGACTACGCTAAAAGTGAATGAAGAAAAGTCCATCCCACTGTTGGCCGGACTTTTCACCTCCGGCGACGTCGAGGATCTCCGGTGGTTTAAGGAATCAATCTCACCATGCCAATGAGACACCTCAACGCTATGGCCACTTTACTAATGATGTTCTTTACTCTCTTGATCCTCTCTTTCACAGGCATTTTAGAATTCCCATCTGCTTCAACGTCGATGGATCATTCAATAGACCCGGAACCGAAATTGTCTGATCCAACATCGGATCCATTCAGTGATATCCTCGTAGCTTATAAAAAATGGGACTTTGAAGTGGGTTGTGCTCGGTTTAAGGAGAATCACAAAGATTCGATTTGGGGCAATGTTAGTTCGGGTTCTTTACAAGAATTTGGTTGTGGTAAGCTTAAGATGGATCATGTTAAGGTTTTGGTTAAAGGGTGGACTTGGATTCCTGATAATTTGGAGAATTTGTATTCTTGTCGTTGTGGGATGACTTGTTTGTGGACTAAATCATCGGTTTTGGCTGATTCTCCTGATGCTTTGTTGTTTGAGACAACAACTCCTCCGCTACAGGTAATAAAATTGTTTGATGCTAATTTTTGTTAAAGTATGTTGTGTTTTGGAAAGTAGTTATAGATTTGGATGATTGGGACAGATTAGATCACAACACTATCTGTTATTATTGCCCAAATTGGATGTAATATGCTTCACTCTTGCTCTTAAGTTTATTTAGGTTATCAATTCTTGGTCTGATTGTGGTCTCATGTCTTATTTTAAAGTTTTTGAGGAATATGGTCTGGTTCACCATCGAGTGTTTATGTTGTTTTTTTCAATTCAAGATACTAGAGAAGATCTTTTAGTTTTATGATTCACTCAAAGATACATATTGTGTGCTAAAATTTCTAGTTTTAATCCGGTTTTTCATTGCTGGTCTATATCGTTCAAGAATTTTGGTTTGTAAAATGGAAAATTTCAGAGTTTCATTGTCTAGGCGAGCTTATTGTAACCAGAAGAAACTTTGTGTAATGCTATTATTGTTATTGGTCAATTCATATTGGAAAGTAGGACATAGATTTGGGTGATCAGGGCAAATTAAATTCTCGTTCTTATTCTTGTTCTTGTTCTTATTTAATGTGTGATCCTTCAATGGCCTGCTTCACTATAGTTATCTTCAGTTTATTTGGATCCCATTGATGCTGATTTTCTTGATGTTTTCCTTAGAGACGTGTTGGAGATCCGCTCCATGTGTACATGGAGCTAGAGGCCGGAAGAAAACGCTCAGGCCGTGAAGATATATTCATCAGCTACCATGCCAAAGACGATGTCCAAACTACTTATGCGGGTTCGCTCTTTCATAATAACAGAAACTATCACATCTCTCCACATAAAAACAATGTTAGTAAACCTGTTAAACTCCAATTCTTTATGTTTTTCTTCCACTTCATCGTCTTTTAATTTGGTTGTAAACATTGCACAGGATGTTCTGGTGTATTGGTCTTCCTCAAGATGCCTCCTTCCCAGAGACCGTCTCGCAAAGAGCCTACTCGATCTGATTCCTTACCACTCCTTTGGTAAGTGTCTTAACAATGTCGGTGGCTTGGACGCAGCTCTCTCTATGTATCCAGAATGTGTCTCCGACTCTAATGCTGAGCCAAAATGGTATGACCATCTCCACTGCGCTATGTCACACTACAAATTCGTCCTTGCAATTGAAAACACAGCTGTTGAGTCATACGTGACCGAGAAGCTTTTCTATGCGCTCGACTCGGGTTCTGTTCCGATCTACTTCGGAGCCTCTAACGTTCAAGACTTTGTCCCTCCGCATTCCGTGATCGACGGTAGCAAATTCGGCTCGATGCAGGAATTGGCGGCGTACGTGAAGCGGCTCGGTGATGATCCTGTGGCTTACTCAGAGTACCACGCTTGGAGGCGGTGTGGACTGATGGGGAACTACGGGAAAACCCGCGCAGTGAGTCTAGATACGTTGCCGTGTCGGTTGTGCGAAGAGATTAGCAGAAGAGGCGGCAAGAACGCCGGAGTTTGACGAGCCACCGGTGGTTTTAGAGGTCCGGGATTGTAACATTTAGAGTGGTTACCAGGGTGTAAATGTTATCTCATGACCTGTTTCTGTTATATAACAACTTTTTTTCCCTATATAATCTCACATCATATAGTAAATTGAATAAATCATAGTTCAAGGGACATAAACAGAATCATCACATGTAGTCGAGTAGTCTGAACTTTTGCCCTCAAAACGGACATGTCTAAGACTTATAGTACTATTTTTCTTAATCAAAATGGATTATGACTTCAGAACTTAACAAAATTTATCACCGTAAATCTTAGAAAAAAAAAAAGATTAAAATTTAATGTTAGTAAAATATAGTACTTCTTTTGCGAAAAATAAGTTTCTTATTGTAAATTTGTAAATTGTAATGTAACAAATGGAAAAAATAAAATGAAATACACAAACGTGTAGCTCATAAAATCATTTGTACATCACATTATACATACATGTGTCTTCTAATATTATCTCTTAACAGCATTAAGAAAAAAATAAAATGTAAGATATTTAAGCTAATTAAGCTAAATTTTCTAAATATAACAAATATGCACAAGAAGTACATAAAAAGAAAGAAATAAAATAGAAATGCAAAAAAATCAGATATGATGATTGGTGAGATATATATCTTCCTAGCTTAGCTCTCTCTATATATGGGTTCCTTCTCTTAACGTCATTTTTTCTTCTCTCAAGTGTTCTTAAATTTTTTAGGTGTTTGCTATTTTTCGTGAAGCAATAAAAGAGTTTTGTTGAACAAGTTAGCTATCTCCATGGACCGACCAAAGAAACGGGACGTACTACGAGCGGTGAATTCGATGAGCTCCCTATGCCAGAATGGCGAAAAAAGGGAAGGAATTCGAGCAGTGAACTCCGTGTGCTCGATATCCGAACTGATGGATGAAGACCTACTGTCTCGGCTGCTTGACCGTCCAAGGCTTAAACTTGAGCGGAAAAAATCATACGAGGAAATGTCTTTAAGCCTCTACGACAGTGCACACTCACTAGACGGTAGGTCGGGTTGGGATACTCCGGTTTTCTCCATGAAAGACTCGTCTGACCTTAACCCGATGGTCACAGAAGCTTGGGAGGCTCTCTGCCGGTCTCAGGTCTACTTCCGAGAAAAACCGGTAGGAACAATCGCCGCCTACGACCATGCTTCCGAGGAGGTCTTGAACTATGATCAGGTATGATTTTGTGTTTTGCTTCTTTCTAGTTTATATTTTGTTGTTTTGATTTTGGTGAATTTTATGAACTCTTGAGACATAAAAGAGAAGAACAAAATTGGAGTGAATCGCAAGTCAACTAGAACAATTTAAAAATTTACAAACTATGATTAAAAGTGTTCTGCCTCATTACTATATTTCTTGCCTATTGTAAGGTATTCGTACGTGATTTTGTACCGAGCGCTCTAGCGTTTCTGATGAAAGGAGAGCCTGACATTGTGAAGAACTTTCTCCTAAAGACACTTCATATTCAGGGACAAGACAAAATGATCGACAAGTTCAAGCTTGGTGATGGCGCAATGCCAGCGAGCTTCAAAGTTCTCCATAACCCTATCAAGAAGACGGATACGATCATCGCTGACTTTGGAGAGAGCGCTATAGGGAGGGTGGCTCCCGTCGACTCGGGGTTTTGGTGGATCATTCTCCTCCGAGCTTACACTAAGTCTACAGGAGACCATTCTCTAGCTGACAGACCTGAGTGCCAAAAGGGAATGAGGCTCATTCTCTCTTTATGTCTCTCTGAGGGGTTTGATACTTTTCCGACATTGCTCTGCGCAGACGGTTGCTCCATGGTCGATCGTAGGATGGTTAGATCGCTTTCATCCTCTTGCCTATATAATTCCATAAATCCAAGAAACTAATACTTTTGACTTTTGAATATGACCATCTCAAAGAAAATGAGCCCCAATTCATATACATATATCCCATGTGCAAATGAACCCCTTGAACGTTCTCATTTTGAAATGTATTGTGCAGGGCATTTACGGCTACCCGATCGAGATCCAAGCCCTCTTTTTCATGGCTCTTCGATTCGCACTCTCGATGCTGAAACATGATTCTGAGGGTAAAGAGTTTATGGAAAAGATAGTGACGCGGCTTCACGCGCTGAGCTTCCACATGAGAAGCTACTTTTGGCTCGATTTCCAGCAGCTCAATGACATTTACCGTTATAAGACGGAGGAATACTCACACACCGCAGTAAACAAGTTCAACGTCATCCCTGACTCCATTCCGGATTGGATCTTCGACTTCATGCCTCTCAGAGGTGGCTACTTCATTGGAAACGTCAGTCCCGCCCGCATGGACTTCAGGTGGTTTGCGTTGGGAAATTGTATCGCAATTATTTCCTCATTGGCCACGCCAGAGCAGTCCATGGCCATCATGGACCTGATTGAGGCCCGGTGGGAGGAACTGGTTGGAGAGATGCCGTTGAAGATATGTTATCCGGCGATGGAGAGTCACGAGTGGCGGATCGTCACTGGCTGTGACCCTAAGAACACAAGGTGGAGCTACCACAACGGAGGCTCTTGGCCAGGTGAGTTACCTTCTTTTACAAGTCAATGATAATAGTTGATGGGATCTAATGGACATTAATATATTGTATACATATATTTTATGTCGTCAATTTTTAAATACCTTAGATAGCGTAAACATGAAAAAATAAAAGAATGAAAATAAATAATAGATGCTACACATGAGTGATATTTTTCTTTTTTTATATCTTTAGGGAATCCGATGCCGAAACCGACATTAATTCTTGGATTTTTTTTGCCGTCTATAATGGCCAAGTCATATTTAACTCTTAAATCTATTTAGTCTTTCTTTTGTCCAAAAAAAGAAGTAGAGTTTGTTTTCATAATGTTTATTGTGAAAGATAAAACCAAAACAAGATCCACGTAAATACTTTCATCATAATCTTAAAGCTAGCACGAGCGGAGGGTCGTGTTGACTAAGTCTAGACGACAGTCGTGTTTACAAGCAAGGGTTCATATTCCAGGTAAAGGGAGCGATTCGGGCCTCTTGCCTCTGTGTTGCTCAACCCACTATTAGGAACTGTGAAACCCCGGCGAGTACTATTGACTGCCGTGTTCGACCGTCGTATTGACGGACCACTTATGCTAACCTTAAGAGAACAATACAGAATCGCGACTGTGTTTAGAATAGAAAGAAACAAGGTTTATGAAGAAAGTAGGAAGTCTGGAAAACTTAGAGAGAAGTTAGAGAAACATTTTAGAGAGAGAAAGCTATTATGAAATTTTATGATATTTCAAGTTATGAAATCTTACAAGGGGTACACACTTATTTATAGGAGGTTTTTAAGGCGCTGACATAAGCGCTTACCTCAGCGATACATCATCGCTTACATCATTGCTTACATAATCAATACATCAGCGATTACATCATCGCTTACATCATTATTTATTTTACATGATTTTAAACATATCATATTATATTTTATATTTAACATACCGCTTAATGATCCATTTCGAACTCCAGCATATGTTCTTCGCAGCATCCATAATGATCACCTGGACATTCATACGAGTTCTCGATCATTCGTGCATCTTCTCCTGGTTGAACATTTATGTAGAATTTGAACTTCTTTTCGATTTCTTCAACGTTTACTTCATCATCTGGGGATTGAGCGTCTTTGAAGTAATCGGCACAGTAATCTTGAGAAGTCATCTGGGGAGTTGTCTCTTGTTTATCTTCTTTTGGACTGCTTGGTCTTCCTTTGTTGAACTTCATCATGTGATACTGTAAATCTTCATCAAGTTGCATCTGATAGTCGACTGGATAATAAACCCAGTTAGGTATGAACGGAATGGGGAATGTTTGTCTTGCATTGTTGAGGTGAAATGCATGAGTTTGAAAGTTCTCGTATGCTTCGTTGTCTTGAAGGTTGAAATCTGGACGAACTCCTCTTGAAAAATCACCGTGATGAATGAGAGTTGGAAGAGCAAGGATTTTGCTTGTTTTGCGGTTGACCTTAACGGGACGATGAAAGAAGTAGATTGAATGTGGATTGAAGAATGGGTTGAGTCCACCTTTCTTCAACTTCTTGAATGTTAGATTCGTCGCATTTGCGGATCTTCGTAGTTTTCCACTCCAGACAGTCAATGATGAAAACCACCTTAGGAACGTTGAGAAGCTGTCTCTTTTGTCTTGAACAGTGTTGACGTAGTGGTACAGCCATTGGATGTCGAAAGCAATTCCTACAGTGTAGACTGCACAGAGATACCAGAGGAAACAGAGGACTTCTTCTGGCATATTTGAATTTTCGATCCTGTAAAGATGAGCAAACGGATAGTCAGGATGAATTCCCATTGGAACAATGTGATGACAGTTTACTCCATAGTTCGTCAGGATGGTAGATTGATATGAAAAGATCTTTGTGCGTAGTAGCTCATGAAGCTTGTTTCTGCTGATGAGTTGATGAACATCTTTGGGTACGTCTGCTTCAAAGTCATAGTAGCTCTTCTTGGATTCGGAGGAACTGGCCATCATGTGTATCTCGTCGGGCGTTTCTTGTTTTACAGATTTTCGACTTAGCATGTCCGCTAAAGTGTTCTTGGTGCCCTTTAAATAGACTGACTCGAAATCGTACTTTGAGAACCATTCACTCCATCTTAGTAGCTGCTGATACGGGACCATCTTCTGCTTGAACTGTAACATCTTGGGAAACGAAGACATATCCATTTCAATACGAAACTTGTGTCCTATTAGATGAAATTCAAACCTCTCGATAGCCTTTTTGACCGCTAAAATCTCCTTGAACGTTGAGTGATAATGTTGCTCTGAATCTTTGAAACGACCACTCTTGTATCCACAGATTTGTCTTTTCCCATCCATCTCTTCAAACAGTATTGCTCCCCAATACTTATCGCTAGCGTCTGTCTGTAGAATACGCATGCCTGAGGAGGGAATCTTTAAAGGAGGTAGCTTTTGCACTTCTGCTTTTAGACTTTTGATAGCTTCAGTTTGTCGTGATGCCCACAAAGGAGGATTTTTCGACAACATCTTCTGTAGAGGTCTTGTCATTCTGGAAAGGTGTGGAATGAAGTCTCCCACATAATTGATTACTCCAAGAAATTGTTGAATTTGTCGCCTTGTGAGATTTTCATCGGGAAAATCTAGGAGTTCTGTAGCTAAATGGGCCTGTGGTGTGAAACTTCCTTCTTTGATATGCATGCCAAGAAAATCAATGTTGGGCTGGGCTATTATCATCTTTCTGGCTGATAGCATGATTCCGCTTTTCTTGACGATGTCCTTGAACTGTTGTAGCGCCTTAATTGTGCTCCTCTTCGCTCTTCGAGAAGATGAGTATGTCCTCC